>NC_080607.1:2627270-2934211 GCF_027887145.1 Ammospiza caudacuta
ATGTGATTGGAAAAGTCAGGAAAGCGGTAAGGTACTGTTTTCTATCAGTTGGCAAGCTGCGCACACAATCCCAGTGTTGTACAGCTTCCTTCTTCACCTTTCCGATGCTGCCGCTCTCTCCGGCTCCCGGAGCCGAAGAAGCGGCTTCTTCGCGCAAAGACGATTGTACCGCTCACAGTGCTCTCTTAGCGCCGCTTCTGCCGAAAGAAGCCCGGGAGCGGCGCTTAGCTCCGGAGAGCATCGTACCTTCGTCTTTAGCGTCTTTTGTGGTCTACATCCTAGCAGAAAGCTTTTCCACTCTGTCTGGCAAGGAAAACATGCGCCAGCGCAGAAAACATCTCCCTTCGTGTTCTGGACGTTGCACGGAGGTCTGCCAAGTGTTTGACAAGAAGAGAAGAAAAGTTGTCCAAAACAGCTTCCAATCGAATATTCATGTGATTGGAAAAGTCAGGAAAGTGGTAAGGTACTGTTTTCTATCAGTTGGCAAGCTGCGCACACAATCCCAGTGTTGTACAGCTTCCTTCTTCACCTTTCCGATGCTGCCGCTCTCTCCGGCTCCCGGAGCCGAAGAAGCGGCTTCTTCGCGCAAAGACGATTGTACCGCTCACAGTGCTCTCTTAGCGCCGCTTCTGCCGAAAGAAGCCCGGGAGCGGCGCTTAGCTCCGGAGAGCCTCGTACCTTCGTCTTTAGCGTCTTTTGTGGTCTACATCCTAGCAGAAAGCTTTTCCACTCTGTCTGGCAAGGATAACCTGCGCCAGCACAGAAAACATCTCCCATCGTGTTCTGGACGTTGTACGGAGGTCTGCCAAGTGTTTGCATAAAGAAATGAAAAGTTGTCCAAAATAACTTCCTATCGAATGTTCATGTGATTGGAAAAGTCAGGAAAGTGGTAAGGTACTGTTTTCTCTCAGTAACAAGCTGCGCACACAATCCCAGTGTTGTACAGCTTCCTTCTTCACCTTTCCGATGCTGCCGCTCTCTCCGGCTCCCGGAGCCGAAGAAGCGGCTTCTTCGCGCAAAGACGATTGTACCGCTCACAGTGCTCTCTTAGCGCCGCTTCTGCCGAAAGAAGCCCGGGAGCGGCGCTTAGCTCCGGAGAGCATCGTACCTTCGTCTTTAGCGTCTTTTGTGGTCTACATCCTAGCAGAAAGCTTTTCCACTCTGTCTGGCAAGGAAAACATGCGCCAGCACAGAAAACATCTCCCATCGTGTTCTGGACGTTGCACGGAGGTCTGCCAAGTGTTTGAAAGAAACAAAGAAAAGTTGTCCAAAACAGCTTCCAATCGAATATTCATGTGATTGGAAAAGTCAGGAAAGTGTAAGGTACTGTTTTCTATCAGTTGGCAAGCTGCGCACACAATCCCAGTGTTGTACAGCTTCCTTCTTCACCTTTCCGATGCTGCCGCTCTCTCCGGCTCCCGGAGCCGAAGAAGCGGCTTCTTCGCGCAAAGACGATTGTACCGCTCACAGTGCTCTCTTAGCGCGGCTTCTGCCGAAAGAAGCCCGGGAGCGGCGCTTAACTCCGGAGAGCATCGTCCCTTCGTCTTTAGCGTCTTTTGTGGTCTACATCCTAGCAGAAAGCTTTTCCACTCTGTCTGGCAAGGAAAACATGCGCCAGCACAGAAAACATCTCCCATCGTGTTCTGGACGTTGCACGGAGGTCTGCCAAGTGTTTGCATAAAGAAATGAAAAGTTGTCCAAAATAACTTCCTATCGAATGTTCATGTGATTGGAAAAGTCAGGAAAGTGGTAAGGTACTGTTTTCTATCAGTTGGCAAGCTGCGCACACAATCCCAGTGTTGTACAGCTTCCTTCTTCACCTTTCCGATGCTGCCGCTCTCTCCGGCTCCCGGAGCCGAAGAAGCGGCTTCTTCGCGCAAAGACGATTGTACCGCTCACAGTGCTCTCTTAGCGCCGCTTCTGCCGAAAGAAGCCCGGGAGCGGTGCTTAGCTCCGGAGAGCCTCGTACCTTCGTCTTTAGCGTCTTTTGTGGTCTACATCCTAGCAGAAAGCTTTTCCACTCTGTCTGGCAAGGAAAACATGCGGAACACAGAAAACATCTCCCATCGTGTTCTGGACGTTGCACGGAGGTCTGCCAAGTGTTTGCATAAAGAAATGAAAAGTTGTCCAAAATAACTTCCAATCGAATATTCATGTGATTGGAAAAGTCAGGAAAGTGGTAAGGTACTGTTTTCTATCAGTTGGCAAGCTGCGCACACAATCCCAGTGTTGTACAGCTTCCTTCTTCACCTTTCCGATGCTGCCGCTCTCTCCGGCTCCCGGAGCCGAAGAAGCGGCTTCTTCGCGCAAAGGCGATTGTACCACTCACAGTGCTCTCTTAGCGCGGCTTCTGCCGAAAGAAGCCCGGGAGCGGCGCTTAGCTCCGGAGAGCATCGTCCCTTCGTCTTTAGCGTCTTTTGTGGTCTACATCCTAGCAGAAAGCTTTTCCACTCTGTCTGGCAAGGAAAACATGCGCCAGCGCAGAAAACATCTCCCATCGTGTTCTGGACGTTGCACGGAGGTCTGCCAAGTGTTTGACAAGAAGAGAAGAAAAGTTGTCCAAAACAGCTTCCAATCGAATATTCATGTGATTGGAAAAGTCAGGAAAGTGGTAAGGTACTGTTTTCTATCAGTTGGCAAGCTGCGCACACAATCCCAGTGTTGTACAGATTCCTTCTTCACCTTTCCGATGCTGCCGCTCTCTCCGGCTCCCGGAGCCGAAGAAGCGGCTTCTTCGCGCAAAGACGATTGTACCGCTCACAGTGCTCTTTTAGCGCCGCTTCTGCCGAAAGAAGCCCGGGAGCGGCGCTTAGCTCCGGAGAGCCTCGTACCTTCGTCTTTAGCGTCTTTTGTGGTCTACATCCTAGCAGAAAGCTTTTCCACTCTGTCTGGCAAGGATAACCTGCGCCAGCACAGAAAACATCTCCCATCGTGTTCTGGACGTTGTACGGAGGTCTGCCAAGTGTTTGCATAAAGAAATGAAAAGTTGTCCAAAATAACTTCCTATCGAATGTTCATGTGATTGGAAAAGTCAGGAAAGTGGTAAGGTACTGTTTTCTCTCAGTAACAAGCTGCGCACACAATCCCAGTGTTGTACAGCTTCCTTCTTCACCTTTCCGATGCTGCCGCTCTCTCCGGCTCCCGGAGCCGAAGAAGCGGCTTCTTCGCGCAAAGACGATTGTACTGCTCACAGTGCTCTCTTAGCGCCGCTTCTGCCGAAAGAAGCCCGGGAGCGGCGCTTAGCTCCGGAGAGCATCGTACCTTCGTCTTTAGCGTCTTTTGTGGTCTACATCCTAGCAGAAAGCTTTTCCACTCTGTCTGGCAAGGAAAACATGCACCAGCACAGAAAAAATCTCCCATCGTGTTCTGGACGTTGTACGGAGGTCTGCCAAGTGTTTGACAAGAAGAGAAGAAAAGTTGTCCCAAACAGCTTCCAATCGAATATTCATGTGATTGGAAAAGTCAGGAAAGTGGTAAGGTACTGTTTTCTATCAGTTGGCAAGCTGCGCACACAATCCCAGTGTTGTACAGCTTCCTTCTTCACCTTTCCGATGCTGCCGCTCTCTCCGGCTCCCGGAGCCGAAGAAGCGGCTTCTTCGCGCAAAGGCGATTGTACCGCTCACAGTGCTCTCTTAGCGCCGCTTCTGCCGAAAGAAGCCCGGGAGCGGTGCTTAGCTCCGGAGAGCCTCGTACCTTCGTCTTTAGCGTCTTTTGTGGTCTACATCCTAGCAGAAAGCTTTTCCACTCTGTCTGGCAAGGAAAACATGCGGAACACAGAAAACATCTCCCATCGTGTTCTGGACGTTGCACGGAGGTCTGCCAAGTGTTTGCATAAAGAAATGAAAAGTTGTCCAAAATAACTTCCTATCGAATGTTCATGTGATTGGAAAAGTCAGGAAAGTGGTAAGGTACTGTTTTCTATCAGTTGGCAAGCTGCGCACACAATCCCAGTGTTGTACAGCTTCCTTCTTCACCTTTCCGATGCTGCCGCTCTCTCCGGCTCCCGGAGCCGAAGAAGCGGCTTCTTCGCGCAAAGACGATTGTACCGCTCACAGTGCTCTCTTAGCGCGGCTTCTGCCGAAAGAAGCCCGGGAGCGGCGCTTAGCTCCGGAGAGCATCGTACCTTCGTCTTTAGCGTCTTTTGTGGTCTACATCCTAGCAGAAAGCTTTTCCACTCTGTGTGGCAAGGAAAACCTGCGGGAGCACAGAAAACATCTCCCATCGTGTTCTGGACGTTGCACGGAGGTCTGCCAAGTGTTGGCATAAAGAAATGAAAAGTTGTCCAAAATAACTTCCTATCGAATGTTCATGTGATTGGAAAAGTCAGGAAAGTGGTAAGGTACTGTTTTCTATCAGTTGGCAAGCTGCGCACACAATCCCAGTGTTGTACAGCTTCCTTCTTCACCTTTCCGATGCTGCCGCTCTCTCCGGCTCCCGGAGCCGAAGAAGCGGCTTCTTCGCGCAAAGGCGATTGTACCGCTCACAGTGCTCTCTTAGCGCGGCTTCTGCCGAAAGAAGCCCGGGAGCGGCGCTTAGCTCCGGAGAGCATCGTACCTTCGTCTTTAGCGTCTTTTGTGGTCTACATCCTAGCAGAAAGCTTTTCCACTCTGTCTGGCAAGGAAAACATGCGCCAGCACAGAAAACATCTCCCATCGTGTTCTGGACGTTGTACGGAGGTCTGCCAAGTGTTTGCATAAAGAAATGAAAAGTTGTCCAAAATAACTTCCTATCGAATATTCATGTGATTGGAAAAGTCAGGAAAGTGGTAAGGTACTGTTTTCTATCAGTTGGCAAGCTGCGCACACAATCCCAGTGTTGTACAGCTTCCTTCTTCACCTTTCCGATGCTGCCGCTCTCTCCGGCTCCCGGAGCCGAAGAAGCGGCTTCTTCGCGCAAAGACGATTGTACCGCTCACAGTGCTCTCTTAGCGCCGCTTCTGCCGAATGAAGCCCGGGAGCGGCGCTTAACTCCGGAGAGCCTCGTACCTTCGTCTTTAGCGTCTTTTGTGGTCTACATCCTAGCAGAAAGCTTTTCCACTCAGTCTGGCAAGGAAAACCTGCGCCAGCACAGAAAACATCTCCCATCGTGTTCTGGACGTTGCACGGAGGTCTGCCAAGTGTTTGAAAGAAACAAAGAAAAGTTGTCCAAAACAGCTTCCAATCGAATGTTCATGTGATTGGAAACGTCAGGAAAGTGGTAAGGTACTGTTTTCTATCAGTTGGCAAGCTGCGCACACAATCCCAGTGTTGTACAGCTTCCTTCTTCACCTTTCCGATGCTGCCGCTCTCTCCGGCTCCCGGAGCCGAAGAAGCGGCTTCTTCGCGCAAAGACGATTGTACCGCTCACAGTGCTCTCTTAGCGCGGCTTCTGCCGAAAGAAGCCCGGGAGCGGCGCTTAACTCCGGAGAGCATCGTCCCTTCGTCTTTAGCGTCTTTTGTGGTCTACATCCTAGCAGAAAGCTTTTCCACTCTGTCTGGCAAGGAAAACATGCGCCAGCACAGAAAACATCTCCCATCGTGTTCTGGACGTTGTACGGAGGTCTGCCAAGTGTTTGACAAGAAGAGAGGAAAAGTTGTCCAAAACAGCTTCCAATCGAATATTCATGTGATTGGAAACGTCAGGAAAGTGGTAAGGTACTGTTTTCTATCAGTTGGCAAGCTGGCGCACACAATCCCAGTGTTGTACAGCTTCCTTCTTCACCTTTCCGATGCTGCCGCTCTCTCCGGCTCCCGGAGCCGAAGAAGCGGCTTCTTCGCGCAAAGACGATTGTACCGCTCACAGTGCTCTCTTAGCGCCGCTTCTGCCGAATGAAGCCCGGGAGCGGCGCTTAACTCCGGAGAGCCTCGTACCATCTTCTTTAGCGTCTTTTGTGGTCTACATCCTAGCAGAAAGCTTTTCCACTCAGTCTGGCAAGGAAAACCTGCGCCAGCACAGAAAACATCTCCCATCGTGTTCTGGACGTTGCACGGAGGTCTGCCAAGTGTTTGAAAGAAACAAAGAAAAGTTGTCCAAAACAGATTCCAATCGAATGTTCATGTGATTGGAAAAGTCAGGAAAGTGGTAAGGTACTGTTTTCTATCAGTTGGCAAGCTGCGCACACAATCCCAGTGTTGTACAGCTTCCTTCTTCACCTTTCCGATGCTGCCGCTCTCTCCGGCTCCCGGAGCCGAAGAAGCGGCTTCTTCGCGCAAAGGCGATTGTACCGCTCACAGTGCTCTCTTAGTGCGGCTTCTGCCGAAAGAAGCCCGGGAGCGGCGCTTAACTCCGGAGAGCATCGTACCTTCGTCTTTAGCGTCTTTTGTGGTCTACATCCTAGCAGAAAGCTTTTCCACTCTGTCTGGCAAGGAAAACATGCGCCAGCACAGAAAACATCTCCCATCGTGTTCTGGACGTTGCACGGAGGTCTGCCAAGTGTTTGCATAAAGAAATGAAAAGTTGTCCAAAATAACTTCCTATCGAATGTTCATGTGATTGGAAAAGTCAGGAAAGTGGTAAGGTACTGTTTTCTATCAGTTGGCAAGCTGCGCACACAATCCCAGTGTTGTACAGCTTCCTTCTTCACCTTTCCGATGCTGCCGCTCTCTCCGGCTCCCGGAGCCGAAGAAGCGGCTTCTTCGCGCAAAGACGATTGTACCGCTCACAGTGCTCTCTTAGCGCCGCTTCTGCCGAAAGAAGCCCGGGAGCGGCGCTTAGCTCCGGAGAGCATCGTACCTTCGTCTTTAGCGTCTTTTGTGGTCTACATCCTAGCAGAAAGCTTTTCCACTCTGTCTGGCAAGGAAAACCTGCGCCAGCGCAGAAAACATCTCCCTTCGTGTTCTGGACGTTGCACGGAGGTCTGCCAAGTGTTTGACAAGAAGAGAAGAAAAGTTGTCCAAAACAGCTTCCAATCGAATATTCATGTGATTGGAAAAGTCAGGAAAGTGGTAAGGTACTGTTTTCTATCAGTTGGCAAGCTGCGCACACAATCCCAGTGTTGTACAGCTTCCTTCTTCACCTTTCCGATGCTGCCGCTCTCTCCGGCTCCCGGAGCCGAAGAAGCGGCTTCTTCGCGCAAAGACGATTGTACCGCTCACAGTGCTCTCTTAGCGCCGCTTCTGCCGAAAGAAGCCCGGGAGCGGCGCTTAGCTCCGGAGAGCCTCGTACCTTCGTCTTTAGCGTCTTTTGTGGTCTACATCCTAGCAGAAAGCTTTTCCACTCTGTCTGGCAAGGATAACCTGCGCCAGCACAGAAAACATCTCCCATCGTGTTCTGGACGTTGTACGGAGGTCTGCCAAGTGTTTGCATAAAGAAATGAAAAGTTGTCCAAAATAACTTCCTATCGAATGTTCATGTGATTGGAAAAGTCAGGAAAGTGGTAAGGTACTGTTTTCTCTCAGTAACAAGCTGCGCACACAATCCCAGTGTTGTACAGCTTCCTTCTTCACCTTTCCGATGCTGCCGCTCTCTCCGGCTCCCGGAGCCGAAGAAGCGGCTTCTTCGCGCAAAGACGATTGTACCGCTCACAGTGCTCTCTTAGCGCCGCTTCTGCCGAAAGAAGCCCGGGAGCGGTGCTTAGCTCCGGAGAGCATCGTACCTTCGTCTTTAGCGTCTTTTGTGGTCTACATCCTAGCAGAAAGCTTTTCCACTCTGTCTGGCAAGGAAAACATGCGCCAGCACAGAAAAAATCTCCCATCGTGTTATGGACGTTGTACGGAGGTCTGCCAAGTGTTTGACAAGAAGAGAAGAAAAGTTGTCCAAAACAGCTTCCAATCGAATATTCATGTGATTGGAAAAGTCAGGAAAGTGGTAAGGTACTGTTTTCTATCAGTTGGCAAGCTGCGCACACAATCCCAGTGTTGTACAGCTTCCTTCTTCACCTTTCCGATGCTGCCGCTCTCTCCGGCTCCCGGAGCCGAAGAAGCGGCTTCTTCGCGCAAAGACGATTGTACCGCTCACAGTGCTCTCTTAGCGCCGCTTCTGCCGAAAGAAGCCCGGGAGCGGCGCTTAGCTCCGGAGAGCATCGTACCTTCGTCTTTAGCGTCTTTTGTGGTCTACATCCTAGCAGAAAGCTTTTCCACTCTGTCTGGCAAGGAAAACATGCGCCAGCACAGAAAAAATCTCCCATCGTGTTCTGGACGTTGTACGGAGGTCTGCCAAGTGTTTGACAAGAAGAGAAGAAAAGTTGTACAAAACAGCTTCCAATCGAATATTCATGTGATTGGAAAAGTCAGGAAAGTGGTAAGGTACTGTTTTCTATCAGTTGGCAAGCTGCGCACACAATCCCAGTGTTGTACAGCTTCCTTCTTCACCTTTCCGATGCTGCCGCTCTCTCCGGCTCCCGGAGCCGAAGAAGCGGCTTCTTCGCGCAAAGGCGATTGTACCGCTCACAGTGCTCTCTTAGCGCGGCTTCTGCCGAAAGAAGCCCGGGAGCGGTGCTTAGCTCCGGAGAGCCTCGTACCTTCGTCTTTAGCGTCTTTTGTGGTCTACATCCTAGCAGAAAGCTTTTCCACTCTGTCTGGCAAGGAAAACATGCGGAACACAGAAAACATCTCCCATCGTGTTCTGGACGTTGTACGGAGGTCTGCCAAGTGTTTGACAAGAAGAGAAGAAAAGTTGTCCAAAACAGCTTCCAATCGAATATTCATGTGATTGGAAAAGTCAGGAAAGTGGTAAGGTACTGTTTTCTATCAGTTGGCAAGCTGCGCACACAATCCCAGTGTTGTACAGCTTCCTTCTTCACCTTTCCGATGCTGCCGCTCTCTCCGGCTCCCGGAGCCGAAGAAGCGGCTTCTTCGCGCAAAGACGATTGTACCGCTCACAGTGCTCTCTTAGCGCGGCTTCTGCCGAAAGAAGCCCGGGAGCGGCGCTTAGCTCCGGAGAGCATCGTACCTTCGTCTTTAGCGTCTTTTGTGGTCTACATCCTAGCAGAAAGCTTTTCCACTCTGTCTGGCAAGGAAAACATGCGCCAGCACAGAAAACACCTCCCATCGTGTTCTGGACGTTGTACGGAGGTCTGCCAAGTGTTTGAAAGAAACAAAGAAAAGTTGTCCAAAACAGCTTCCAATCGAATATTCATGTGATTGGAAAAGTCAGGAAAGTGTAAGGTACTGTTTTCAATCAGTTGGCAAGCTGCGCACACAATCCCAGTGTTGTACAGCTTCCTTCTTCACCTTTCCGATGCTGCCGCTCTCTCCGGCTCCCGGAGCCGAAGAAGTGGCTTCTTCGCGCAAAGACGATTGTACCGCTCACAGTGCTCTCTTAGCGCCGCTTCTGCCGAAAGAATCCCGGGAGCGGTGCTTAGCTCCGGAGAGCCTCGTACCATCTTCTTTAGCGTCTTTTGTGGTCTACATCCTAGCAGAAAGCTTTTCCACTCTGTCTGGCAAGGATAACCTGCGCCAGCACAGAAAACATCTCCCATCGTGTTCTGGACGTTGCACGGAGGTCTGCCAAGTGTTTGACAAGAAGAGAGGAAAAGTTGTCCAAAATAACTTCCTATCGAATGTTCATGTTATTGGAAAGGTCAGGAAAGTGTAAGGTACTGTTTTCTATCAGTTGGCAAGCTGCGCACACAATCCCAGTGTTGTACAGCTTCCTTCTTCACCTTTCCGATGCTGCCGCTCTCTCCGGCTCCCGGAGCCGAAGAAGCGGCTTCTTCGCGCAAAGACGATTGTACCGCTCACAGTGCTCTCTTAGCGCGGTTTCTGCCGAAAGAAGCCCGGGAGCGGCGCTTAGCTCCGGAGAGCATCGTACCTTCGTCTTTAGCGTCTTTTGTGGTCTACATCCTAGCAGAAAGCTTTTCCACTCTGTCTGGCAAGGAAAACATGCGGAACACAGAAAACATCTCCCATCGTGTTCTGGACGTTGCACGGAGGTCTGCCAAGTGTTTGACAAGAAGAGAAGAAAAGTTGTCCAAAACAGCTTCCAATCGAATATTCATGTGATTGGAAAAGTCAGGAAAGTTGTAAGGTACTGTTTTCTATCAGTTGGCAAGCTGCGCACACAATCCCAGTGTTGTACAGCTTCCTTCTTCACCTTTCCGATGCTGCCGCTCTCTCCGGCTCCAGGAGCCGAAGAAGCGGCTTCTTCGCGCAAAGACGATTGTACCGCTCACAGTGCTCTCTTAGCGCCGCTTCTGCCGAAAGAAGCCCGGGAGCGGCGCTTAGCTCCGGAGAGCATCGTACCTTCGTCTTTAGCGTCTTTTGTGGTCTACATCCTAGCAGAAAGCTTTTCCACTCTGTCTGGCAAGGAAAACATGCGCCAGCACAGAAAAAATCTCCCATCGTGTTCTGGACGTTGTACGGAGGTCTGCCAAGTGTTTGACAAGAAGAGAGGAAAAGTTGTCCAAAACAGCTTCCAATCGAATATTCATGTGATTGGAAAAGTCAGGAAAGTGGTAAGGTACTGTTTTCTATCAGTTGGCAAGCTGCGCACACAATCCCAGTGTTGTACAGCTTCCTTCTTCACCTTTCCGATGCTGCCGCTCTCTCCGGCTCCCGGAGCCGAAGAAGCGGCTTCTTCGCGCAAAGACGATTGTACCGGTCACAGTGCTCTCTTAGCGCGGCTTCTGCCGAAAGAAGCCCGGGAGCGGCGCTTAGCTCCGGAGAGCATCGTACCTTCGTCTTTAGCGTCTTTTGTGGTCTACATCCTAGCAGAAAGCTTTTCCACTCTGTCTGGCAAGGAAAACATGCGCCAGCACAGAAAACATCTCCCATCGTGTTCTGGACGTTGCACGGAGGTCTGCCAAGTGTTTGAAAGAAACAAAGAAAAGTTGTCCAAAACAGCTTCCTATCGAATATTCATGTGATTGGAAACGTCAGGAAAGTGTAAGGTACTGTTTTCTATCAGTTGGCAAGCTGCGCACACAATCCCAGTGTTGTACAGCTTCCTTCTTCACCTTTCCGATGCTGCCGCTCTCTCCGGCTCCCGGAGCCGAAGAAGCGGCTTCTTCGCGCAAAGACGATTGTACCGCTCACAGTGCTCTCTTAGCGCCGCTTCTGCCGAAAGAAGCCCGGGAGCGGCGCTTAGCTCCGGAGAGCCTCGTAGCTTCGTCTTTAGCGTCTTTTGTGGTCTACATCCTAGTAGAAAGCTTTTCCACTCTGTCTGGCAAGGATAACCTGCGCCAGCACAGAAAACATCTCCCATCGTGTTCTGGACGTTGCACGGAGGTCTGCCAAGTGTTTGACAAAAAGAGAAGAAAAGTTGTTTAAAACAGCTTCCAATCGAATATTCATGTGATTGGAAACGTCAGGAAAGTGGTAAGGTACTGTTTTCTATCAGTTGGCAAGCTGCGCACACAATCCCAGTGTTGTACAGCTTCCTTCTTCACCTTTCCGATGCTGCCGCTCTCTCCGACTCCCGGAGCCGAAGAAGCGGCTTCTTCGCGCAAAGACGATTGTACCGCTCACAGTGCTCTCTTAGCGCGGCTTCTGCCGAAAGAAGCCCGGGAGCGGCGCTTAACTCCGGAGATCATCGTCCCTTCGTCTTTAGCGTCTTTTGTGGTCTACATCCTAGCAGAAAGCTTTTCCTCTCTGTCTGGCAAGGAAAACATGCGCCAGCACAGAAAACATCTCCCATCGTGTTCTGGACGTTGCACGGAGGTCTGCCAAGTGTTTGCATAAAGAAAAAAAAAGTTGTCCAAAATAACTTCCTATCGAATGTTCATGTGATTGGAAAAGTCAGGAAAGTGGTAAGGTACTGTTTTCTATCAGTTGGCAAGCTGCGCACACAATCCCAGTGTTGTACAGCTTCCTTCTTCACCTTTCCGATGCTGCCGCTCTCTCCGGCTCCCGGAGCCGAAGAAGCGGCTTCTTCGCGCAAAGACGATTGTACCGCTCACAGTGCTCTCTTAGCGCGGCTTCTGCCGAAAGAAGCCCGGGAGCGGCGCTTAGCTCCGGAGAGCATCGTACCTTCGTCTTTAGCGTCTTTTGTGGTCTACATCCTAGCAGAAAGCTTTTCCACTCTGTCTGGCAAGGAAAACATGCGCCAGCACAGAAAACATCTCCCATCGTGTTCTGGACGTTGTACGGAGGTCTGCCAAGTGTTTGACAAGAAGAGAAGAAAAGTTGTCCAAAACAGCTTCCAATCGAATATTCATGTGATTGGAAAAGTCAGGAAAGTGGTAAGGTACTGTTTTCTATCAGTTGGCAAGCTGCGCACACAATCCCAGTGTTGTACAGCTTCCTTCTTCACCTTTCCGATGCTGCCGCTCTCTCCGGCTCCCGGAGCCGAAGAAGCGGCTTCTTCGCGCAAAGACGATTGTACCGCTCACAGTGCTCTCTTAGCGCGGCTTCTGCCGAAAGAAGCCCGGGAGCGGCGCTTAGCTCCGGAGAGCATCGTACCTTCGTCTTTAGCGTCTTTTGTGGTCTACATCCTAGCAGAAAGCTTTTCCACTCTGTCTGGCAAGGAAAACATGCGGAACACAGAAAACATCTCCCATCGTGTTCTGGACGTTGCACGGAGGTCTGCCAAGTGTTTGACAAGAAGAGAAGAAAAGTTGTCCAAAACAGCTTCCAATCGAATATTCATGTGATTGGAAAAGTCAGGAAAGTTGTAAGGTACTGTTTTCTATCAGTTGGCAAGCTGCGCACACAATCCCAGTGTTGTACAGCTTCCTTCTTCACCTTTCCGATGCTGCCGCTCTCTCCGGCTCCAGGAGCCGAAGAAGCGGCTTCTTCGCGCAAAGACGATTGTACCGCTCACAGTGCTCTCTTAGCGCCGCTTCTGCCGAAAGAAGCCCGGGAGCGGCGCTTAGCTCCGGAGAGCATCGTACCTTCGTCTTTAGCGTCTTTTGTGGTCTACATCCTAGCAGAAAGCTTTTCCACTCTGTCTGGCAAGGAAAACATGCGCCAGCACAGAAAACATCTCCCATCGTGTTCTGGACGTTGTACGGAGGTCTGCCAAGTGTTTGACAAGAAGAGAGGAAAAGTTGTCCAAAACAGCTTCCAATCGAATATTCATGTGATTGGAAAAGTCAGGAAAGTGGTAAGGTACTGTTTTCTATCAGTTGGCAAGCTGCGCACACAATCCCAGTGTTGTACAGCTTCCTTCTTCACCTTTCCGATGCTGCCGCTCTCTCCGGCTCCCGGAGCCGAAGAAGCGGCTTCTTCGCGCAAAGACGATTGTACCGCTCACAGTGCTCTCTTAGCGCGGCTTCTGCCGAAAGAAGCCCGGGAGCGGCGCTTAGCTCCGGAGAGCATCGTACCTTCGTCTTTAGCGTCTTTTGTGGTCTACATCCTAGCAGAAAGCTTTTCCACTCTGTCTGGCAAGGAAAACATGCGCCAGCACAGAAAACATCTCCCATCGTGTTCTGGACGTTGCACGGAGGTCTGCCAAGTGTTTGAAAGAAACAAAGAAAAGTTGTCCAAAACAGCTTCCTATCGAATATTCATGTGATTGGAAACGTCAGGAAAGTGTAAGGTACTGTTTTCTATCAGTTGGCAAGCTGCGCACACAATCCCAGTGTTGTACAGCTTCCTTCTTCACCTTTCCGATGCTGCCGCTCTCTCCGGCTCCCGGAGCCGAAGAAGCGGCTTCTTCGCGCAAAGACGATTGTACCGCTCACAGTGCTCTCTTAGCGCCGCTTCTGCCGAAAGAAGCCCGGGAGCGGCGCTTAGCTCCGGAGAGCCTCGTAGCTTCGTCTTTAGCGTCTTTTGTGGTCTACATCCTAGTAGAAAGCTTTTCCACTCTGTCTGGCAAGGATAACCTGCGCCAGCACAGAAAACATCTCCCATCGTGTTCTGGACGTTGCACGGAGGTCTGCCAAGTGTTTGACAAAAAGAGAAGAAAAGTTGTTTAAAACAGCTTCCAATCGAATATTCATGTGATTGGAAACGTCAGGAAAGTGGTAAGGTACTGTTTTCTATCAGTTGGCAAGCTGCGCACACAATCCCAGTGTTGTACAGCTTCCTTCTTCACCTTTCCGATGCTGCCGCTCTCTCCGACTCCCGGAGCCGAAGAAGCGGCTTCTTCGCGCAAAGACGATTGTACCGCTCACAGTGCTCTCTTAGCGCGGCTTCTGCCGAAAGAAGCCCGGGAGCGGCGCTTAACTCCGGAGATCATCGTCCCTTCGTCTTTAGCGTCTTTTGTGGTCTACATCCTAGCAGAAAGCTTTTCCTCTCTGTCTGGCAAGGAAAACATGCGCCAGCACAGAAAACATCTCCCATCGTGTTCTGGACGTTGCACGGAGGTCTGCCAAGTGTTTGACAAGAAGAGAAGAAAAGTTGTCCAAAACAGCTTCCAATCGAATATTCATGTGATTGGAAAAGTCAGGAAAGTGGTAAGGTACTGTTTTCTATCAGTTGGCAAGCTGCGCACACAATCCCAGTGTTGTACAGCTTCCTTCTTCACCTTTCCGATGCTGCCGCTCTCTCCGGCTCCCGGAGCCGAAGAAGCGGCTTCTTCGCGCAAAGACGATTGTACCGCTCACAGTGCTCTCTTAGCGCGGCTTCTGCCGAAAGAAGCCCGGGAGCGGCGCTTAGCTCCGGAGAGCATCGTACCTTCGTCTTTAGCGTCTTTTGTGGTCTACATCCTAGCAGAAAGCTTTTCCACTCTGTCTGGCAAGGAAAACATGCGCCAGCGCAGAAAACATCTCCCATCGTGTTCTGGACGTTGTACGGAGGTCTGCCAAGTGTTTGACAAGAAGAGAAGAAAAGTTGTCCAAAACAGCTTCCAATCGAATATTCATGTGATTGGAAAAGTCAGGAAAGTGGTAAGGTACTGTTTTCTATCAGTTGGCAAGCTGCGCACACAATCCCAGTGTTGTACAGCTTCCTTCTTCACCTTTCCGATGCTGCCGCTCTCTCCGGCTCCCGGAGCCGAAGAAGCGGCTTCTTCGCGCAAAGGCGATTGTACCGGTCACAGTGCTCTCTTAGCGCCGCTTCTGCCGAAAGAAGCCCGGGAGCGGCGCTTAGCTCCGGAGAGCATCGTACCTTCGTCTTTAGCGTCTTTTGTGGTCTACATCCTAGCAGAAAGCTTTTCCACTCTGTCTGGCAAGGAAAACATGCGCCAGCACAGAAAACATCTCCCATCGTGTTCTGGACGTTGCACGGAGGTCTGCCAAGTGTTTGAAAGAAACAAAGAAAAGTTGTCCAAAACAGCTTCCAATCGAATATTCATGTGATTGGAAACGTCAGGAAAGTGGTAAGGTACTGTTTTCTATCAGTTGGCAAGCTGCGCACACAATCCCAGTGTTGTACAGCTTCCTTCTTCACCTTTCCGATGCTGCCGCTCTCTCCGGCTCCCGGAGCCGAAGAAGCGGCTTCTTCGCGCAAACACGATTGTACCGCTCACAGTGCTCTCTTAGCGCGGCTTCTGCCGAAAGAAGCCCGGGAGCGGCGCTTAGCTCCGGAGAGCCTCGTACCTTCGTCTTTAGCGTCTTTTGTGGTCTACATCCTAGTAGAAATCTTTTCCACTCTGTCTGGCAAGGATAACCTGCGCCAGCACAGAAAACATCTCCCATCGTGTTCTGGACGTTGCACGGAGGTCTGCCAAGTGTTTGACAAAAAGAGAAGAAAAGTTGTTTAAAACAGCTTCCAATCGAATATTCATGTGATTGGAAAAGTCAGGAAAGTGGTAAGGTACTGTTTTCTATCAGTTGGCAAGCTGCGCACACAATCCCAGTGTTGTACAGCTTCCTTCTTCACCTTTCCGATGCTGCCGCTCTCTCCGACTCCCGGAGCCGAAGAAGCGGCTTCTTCGCGCAAAGACGATTGTACCGCTCACAGTGCTCTCTTAGCGCGGCTTCTGCCGAAAGAAGCCCGGGAGCGGCGCTTAACTCCGGAGAGCATCGTACCTTCGTCTTTAGCGTCTTTTGTGGTCTACATCCTAGCAGAAAGCTTTTCCACTCTGTCTGGCAAGGAAAACATGCGCCAGCACAGAAAACATCTCCCAT
Source organism: Ammospiza caudacuta (assembly GCF_027887145.1). NCBI lineage: Eukaryota > Metazoa > Chordata > Aves > Passeriformes > Passerellidae > Ammospiza > Ammospiza caudacuta. Next base: position 2,643,139 of record NC_080607.1, read on the forward strand.
CGTGTTCTGGACGTTGCACGGAGGTCTGCCAAGTGTTTGACAAGAAGAGAAGAAAAGTTGTTTAAAACAGCTTCCAATCGAATATTCATGTGATTGGAAAAGTCAGGAAAGTGGTAAGGTACTGTTTTCTATCAGTTGGCAAGCTGCGCACACAATCCCAGTGTTGTACAGCTTCCTTCTTCACCTTTCCGATGCTGCCGCTCTCTCCGACTCCCGGAGCCGAAGAAGCGGCTTCTTCGCGCAAAGACGATTGTACCGCTCACAGTGCTCTCTTAGCGCGGCTTCTGCCGAAAGAAGCCCGGGAGCGGCGCTTAACTCCGGAGAGCATCGTCCCTTCGTCTTTAGCGTCTTTTGTGGTCTACAACCTAGCAGAAAGCTTTTCCACTCTGTCTGGCAAGGAAAACATGCGCCAGCACAGAAAACATCTCCCATCGTGTTCTGGACGTTGCACGGAGGTCTGCCAAGTGTTTGCATAAAGAAAAAAAAAGTTGTCCAAAATAACTTCCTATCGAATGTTCATGTGATTGGAAAAGTCAGGAAAGTGGTAAGGTACTGTTTTCTATCAGTTGGCAAGCTGCGCACACAATCCCAGTGTTGTACAGCTTCCTTCTTCACCTTTCCGATGCTGCCGCTCTCTCCGGCTCCCGGAGCCGAAGAAGTGGCTTCTTCGCGCAAAGACGATTGTACCGGTCACAGTGCTCTCTTAGCGCCGCTTCTGCCGAAAGAAGCCCGGGAGCGGCGCTTAGCTCCGGAGAGCATCGTACCTTCGTCTTTAGCGTCTTTTGTGGTCTACATCCTAGCAGAAAGCTTTTCCACTCTGTCTGGCAAGGAAAACATGCGCCAGCACAGAAAACATCTCCCATCGTGTTCTGGACGTTGCACGGAGGTCTGCCAAGTGTTTGCATAAAGAAATGAAAAGTTGTCCAAAATAACTTCCTATCGAATGTTCATGTGATTGGAAAAGTCAGGAAAGTGGTAAGGTACTGTTTTCTATCAGTTGGCAAGCTGCGCACACAATCCCAGTGTTGTACAGCTTCCTTCTTCACCTTTCCGATGCTGCCGCTCTCTCCGGCTCCCGGAGCCGAAGAAGCGGCTTCTTCGCGCAAAGACGATTGTACCGCTCACAGTGCTCTCTTAGCGCCGCTTCTGCCGAAAGAAGCCCGGGAGCGGCGCTTAGCTCCGGAGAGCATCGTACCTTCGTCTTTAGCGTCTTTTGTGGTCTACATCCTAGCAGAAAGCTTTTCCACTCTGTCTGGCAAGGAAAACCTGCGCCAGCGCAGAAAACATCTCCCTTCGTGTTCTGGACGTTGCACGGAGGTCTGCCAAGTGTTTGACAAGAAGAGAAGAAAAGTTGTCCAAAACAGCTTCCAATCGAATATTCATGTGATTGGAAAAGTCAGGAAAGTGGTAAGGTACTGTTTTCTATCAGTTGGCAAGCTGCGCACACAATCCCAGTGTTGTACAGCTTCCTTCTTCACCTTTCCGATGCTGCCGCTCTCTCCGGCTCCCGGAGCCGAAGAAGCGGCTTCTTCGCGCAAAGACGATTGTACCGCTCACAGTGCTCTCTTAGCGCCGCTTCTGCCGAAAGAAGCCCGGGAGCGGCGCTTAGCTCCGGAGAGCCTCGTACCTTCGTCTTTAGCGTCTTTTGTGGTCTACATCCTAGCAGAAAGCTTTTCCACTCTGTCTGGCAAGGATAACCTGCGCCAGCACAGAAAACATCTCCCATCGTGTTCTGGACGTTGTACGGAGGTCTGCCAAGTGTTTGCATAAAGAAATGAAAAGTTGTCCAAAATAACTTCCTATCGAATGTTCATGTGATTGGAAAAGTCAGGAAAGTGGTAAGGTACTGTTTTCTCTCAGTAACAAGCTGCGCACACAATCCCAGTGTTGTACAGCTTCCTTCTTCACCTTTCCGATGCTGCCGCTCTCTCCGGCTCCCGGAGCCGAAGAAGCGGCTTCTTCGCGCAAAGACGATTGTACCGCTCACAGTGCTCTCTTAGCGCCGCTTCCGCCGAAAGAAGCCCGGGAGCGGTGCTTAGCTCCGGAGAGCATCGTACCTTCGTCTTTAGCGTCTTTTGTGGTCTACATCCTAGCAGAAAGCTTTTCCACTCTGTCTGGCAAGGAAAACATGCGCCAGCACAGAAAAAATCTCCCATCGTGTTATGGACGTTGTACGGAGGTCTGCCAAGTGTTTGACAAAAAGAGAAGAAAAGTTGTCCAAAACAGCTTCCAATCGAATATTCATGTGATTGGAAAAGTCAGGAAAGTGGTAAGGTACTGTTTTCTATCAGTTGGCAAGCTGCGCACACAATCCCAGTGTTGTACAGCTTCCTTCTTCACCTTTCCGATGCTGCCGCTCTCTCCGGCTCCCGGAGCCGAAGAAGCGGCTTCTTCGCGCAAAGACGATTGTACCGCTCACAGTGCTCTCTTAGCGCGGCTTCTGCCGAAAGAAGCCCGGGAGCGGCGCTTAGCTCCGGAGAGCATCGTACCTTCGTCTTTAGCGTCTTTTGTGGTCTACATCCTAGCAGAAAGCTTTTCCACTCTGTCTGGCAAGGAAAACATGCGCCAGCACAGAAAAAATCTCCCATCGTGTTCTGGACGTTGTACGGAGGTCTGCCAAGTGTTTGACAAGAAGAGAAGAAAAGTTGTCCAAAACAGCTTCCAATCGAATATTCATGTGATTGGAAAAGTCAGGAAAGTGGTAAGGTACTGTTTTCTATCAGTTGGCAAGCTGCGCACACAATCCCAGGGTTGTACAGCTTCCTTCTTCACCTTTCCGATGCTGCCGCTCTCTCCGGCTCCCGGAGCCGAAGAAGCGGCTTCTTCGCGCAAAGGCGATTGTACCGCTCACAGTGCTCTCTTAGCGCGGCTTCTGGCGAAAGAAGCCCGGGAGCGGTGCTTAGCTCCGGAGAGCCTCGTACCTTCGTCTTTAGCGTCTTTTGTGGTCTACATCCTAGCAGAAAGCTTTTCCACTCTGTCTGGCAAGGAAAACATGCGGAACACAGAAAACATCTCCCATCGTGTTCTGGACGTTGTACGGAGGTCTGCCAAGTGTTTGACAAGAAGAGAAGAAAAGTTGTCCAAAACAGCTTCCAATCGAATATTCATGTGATTGGAAAAGTCAGGAAAGTGGTAAGGTACTGTTTTCTATCAGTTGGCAAGCTGCGCACACAATCCCAGTGTTGTACAGCTTCCTTCTTCACCTTTCCGATGCTGCCGCTCTCTCCGGCTCCCGGAGCCGAAGAAGCGGCTTCTTCGCGCAAAGGCGATTGTACCGCTCACAGTGCTCTCTTAGCGCCGCTTCTGCCGAAAGAAGCCCGGGAGCGGTGCTTAGCTCCGGAGAGCCTCGTACCTTCGTCTTTAGCGTCTTTTGTGGTCTACATCCTAGCAGAAAGCTTTTCCACTCTGTCTGGCAAGGAAAACATGCGGAACAGAGAAAACATCTCCCATCGTGTTCTGGACGTTGCACGGAGGTCTGCCAAGTGTTTGCATAAAGAAATGAAAAGTTGTCCAAAATAACTTCCTATCGAATGTTCATGTGATTGGAAAAGTCAGGAAAGTGGTAAGGTACTGTTTTCTATCAGTTGGCAAGCTGCGCACACAATCCCAGTGTTGTACAGCTTCCTTCTTCACCTTTCCGATGCTGCCGCTCTCTCCGGCTCCCGGAGCCGAAGAAGCGGCTTCTTCGCGCAAAGACGATTGTACCGCTCACAGTGCTCTCTTAGCGCGGCTTCTGCCGAAAGAAGCCCGGGAGCGGCGCTTAGCTCCGGAGAGCATCGTACCTTCGTCTTTAGCGTCTTTTGTGGTCTACATCCTAGCAGAAAGCTTTTCCACTCTGTCTGGCAAGGAAAACCTGCGCCAGCACAGAAAACACCTCCCATCGTGTTCTGGACGTTGTACGGAGGTCTGCCAAGTGTTTGAAAGAAACAAAGAAAAGTTGTCCAAAACAGCTTCCAATCGAATATTCATGTGATTGGAAACGTCAGGAAAGTGTAAGGTACTGTTTTCTATCAGTTGGCAAGCTGCGCACACAATCCCAGTGTTGTACAGCTTCCTTCTTCACCTTTCCGATGCTGCCGCTCTCTCCGGCTCCCGGAGCCGAAGAAGTGGCTTCTTCGCGCAAAGACGATTGTACCGCTCACAGTGCTCTCTTAGCGCCGCTTCTGCCGAAAGAATCCCGGGAGCGGTGCTTAGCTCCGGAGAGCCTCGTACCATCTTCTTTAGCGTCTTTTGTGGTCTACATCCTAGCAGAAAGCTTTTCCACTCTGTCTGGCAAGGATAACCTGCGCCAGCACAGAAAACATCTCCCATCGTGTTCTGGACGTTGCACGGAGGTCTGCCAAGTGTTTGCATAAAGAAATGAAAAGTTGTCCAAAATAACTTCCTATCGAATATTCATGTGATTGGAAAAGTCAGGAAAGTGGTAAGGTACTGTTTTCTATCAGTTGGCAAGCTGCGCACACAATCCCAGTGTTGTACAGCTTCCTTCTTCACCTTTCCGATGCTGCCGCTCTCTCCGGCTCCCGGAGCCGAAGAAGCGGCTTCTTCGCGCAAAGACGATTGTACCGCTCACAGTGCTCTCTTAGCGCCACTTCTGCCGAAAGAAGCCCGGGAGCGGCGCTTAGCTCCGGAGAGCATCGTACCTTCGTCTTTAGCGTCTTTTGTGGTCTACATCCTAGCATAAAGCTTTTCCACTCTGTCTGGCAAGGAAAACATGCGCCAGCACAGAAAACATCTCCCATCGTGTTCTGGACGTTGCACGGATGTCTGCCAAGTGTTTGAAAGAAACAAAGAAAAGTTGTCCAAAACAGCTTCCAATCGAATATTCATGTGATTGGAAAAGTCAGGAAAGTGGTAAGGTACTGTTTTCTATCAGTTGGCAAGCTGCGCACACAATCCCAGTGTTGTACAGCTTCCTTCTTCACCTTTCCGATGCTGCCGCTCTCTCCGGCTCCCGGAGCCGAAGAAGCGGCTTCTTCGCGCAAAGGCGATTGTACCGCTCACAGTGCTCTCTTAGCGCCGCTTCTGCCGAAAGAAGCCCGGGAGCGGTGCTTAGCTCCGGAGAGCCTCGTACCTTCGTCTTTAGCGTCTTTTGTGGTCTACATCCTAGCAGAAAGCTTTTCCACTCTGTCTGGCAAGGAAAACATGCGGAACACAGAAAACATCTCCCATCGTGTTCTGGACGTTGCACGGAGGTCTGCCAAGTGTTTGACAAGAAGAGAAGAAAAGTTGTCCAAAACAGCTTCCAATCGAATATTCATGTGATTGGAAAAGTCAGGAAAGTGGTAAGGTACTGTTTTCTATCAGTTGGCAAGCTGCGCACACAATCCCAGTGTTGTACAGCTTCCTTCTTCACCTTTCCGATGCTGCCGCTCTCTCCGGCTCCCGGAGCCGAAGAAGCGGCTTCTTCGCGCAAAGACGATTGTACCGCTCACAGTGCTCTCTTAGCGCCGCTTCTGCCGAAAGAAGCCCGGGAGCGGCGCTTAACTCCGGAGAGCATCGTCCCTTCGTCTTTAGCGTCTTTTGTGGTCTACATCCTAGCAGAAAGCTTTTCCACTCTGTCTGGCAAGGAAAACATGCGCCAGCACAGAAAACATCTCCCATCGTGTTCTGGACGTTGTACGGAGGTCTGCCAAGTGTTTGACAAGAAGAGAGGAAAAGTTGTCCAAAACAGCTTCCAATCGAATATTCATGTGATTGGAAACGTCAGGAAAGTGGTAAGGTACTGTTTTCTATCAGTTGGCAAGCTGGCGCACACAATCCCAGTGTTGTACAGCTTCCTTCTTCACCTTTCCGATGCTGCCGCTCTCTCCGGCTCCCGGAGCCGAAGAAGCGGCTTCTTCGCGCAAAGACGATTGTACCGCTCACAGTGCTCTCTTAGCGCCGCTTCTGCCGAATGAAGCCCGGGAGCGGCGCTTAACTCCGGAGAGCCTCGTACCATCTTCTTTAGCGTCTTTTGTGGTCTACATCCTAGCAGAAAGCTTTTCCACTCAGTCTGGCAAGGAAAACCTGCGGAACACAGAAAACATCTCCCATCGTGTTCTGGACGTTGCACGGAGGTCTGCCAAGTGTTTGCATAAAGAAATGAAAAGTTGTCCAAAATAACTTCCTATCGAATGTTCATGTTATTGGAAAGGTCAGGAAAGTGTAAGGTACTGTTTTCTATCAGTTGGCAAGCTGCGCACACAATCCCAGTGTTGTACAGCTTCCTTCTTCACCTTTCCGATGCTGCCGCTCTCTCCGGCTCCCGGAGCCGAAGAAGCGGCTTCTTCGCGCAAAGACGATTGTACCGCTCACAGTGCTCTCTTAGCGCGGTTTCTGCCGAAAGAAGCCCGGGAGCGGCGCTTAGCTCCGGAGAGCATCGTACCTTCGTCTTTAGCGTCTTTTGTGGTCTACATCCTAGCAGAAAGCTTTTCCACTCTGTCTGGCAAGGAAAACATGCGGAACACAGAAAACATCTCCCATCGTGTTCTGGACGTTGCACGGAGGTCTGCCAAGTGTTTGACAAGAAGAGAAGAAAAGTTGTCCAAAACAGCTTCCAATCGAATATTCATGTGATTGGAAAAGTCAGGAAAGTTGTAAGGTACTGTTTTCTATCAGTTGGCAAGCTGCGCACACAATCCCAGTGTTGTACAGCTTCCTTCTTCACCTTTCCGATGCTGCCGCTCTCTCCGGCTCCAGGAGCCGAAGAAGCGGCTTCTTCGCGCAAAGACGATTGTACCGCTCACAGTGCTCTCTTAGCGCCGCTTCTGCCGAAAGAAGCCCGGGAGCGGCGCTTAGCTCCGGAGAGCATCGTACCTTCGTCTTTAGCGTCTTTTGTGGTCTACATCCTAGCAGAAAGCTTTTCCACTCTGTCTGGCAAGGAAAACCTGCGCCAGCACAGAAAAAATCTCCCATCGTGTTCTGGACGTTGTACGGAGGTCTGCCAAGTGTTTGACAAGAAGAGAGGAAAAGTTGTCCAAAACAGCTTCCAATCGAATATTCATGTGATTGGAAAAGTCAGGAAAGTGGTAAGGTACTGTTTTCTATCAGTTGGCAAGCTGCGCACACAATCCCAGTGTTGTACAGCTTCCTTCTTCACCTTTCCGATGCTGCCGCTCTCTCCGGCTCCCGGAGCCGAAGAAGCGGCTTCTTCGCGCAAAGACGATTGTACCGCTCACAGTGCTCTCTTAGCGCGGCTTCTGCCGAAAGAAGCCCGGGAGCGGCGCTTAGCTCCGGAGAGCATCGTACCTTCGTCTTTAGCGTCTTTTGTGGTCTACATCCTAGCAGAAAGCTTTTCCACTCTGTCTGGCAAGGAAAACATGCGCCAGCACAGAAAACATCTCCCATCGTGTTCTGGACGTTGCACGGAGGTCTGCCAAGTGTTTGAAAGAAACAAAGAAAAGTTGTCCAAAACAGCTTCCTATCGAATATTCATGTGATTGGAAACGTCAGGAAAGTGTAAGGTACTGTTTTCTATCAGTTGGCAAGCTGCGCACACAATCCCAGTGTTGTACAGCTTCCTTCTTCACCTTTCCGATGCTGCCGCTCTCTCCGGCTCCCGGAGCCGAAGAAGCGGCTTCTTCGCGCAAAGACGATTGTACCGCTCACAGTGCTCTCTTAGCGCCGCTTCTGCCGAAAGAAGCCCGGGAGCGGCGCTTAGCTCCGGAGAGCCTCGTAGCTTCGTCTTTAGCGTCTTTTGTGGTCTACATCCTAGTAGAAAGCTTTTCCACTCTGTCTGGCAAGGATAACCTGCGCCAGCACAGAAAACATCTCCCATCGTGTTCTGGACGTTGCACGGAGGTCTGCCAAGTGTTTGACAAAAAGAGAAGAAAAGTTGTTTAAAACAGCTTCCAATCGAATATTCATGTGATTGGAAACGTCAGGAAAGTGGTAAGGTACTGTTTTCTATCAGTTGGCAAGCTGCGCACACAATCCCAGTGTTGTACAGCTTCCTTCTTCACCTTTCCGATGCTGCCGCTCTCTCCGACTCCCGGAGCCGAAGAAGCGGCTTCTTCGCGCAAAGACGATTGTACCGCTCACAGTGCTCTCTTAGCGCGGCTTCTGCCGAAAGAAGCCCGGGAGCGGCGCTTAACTCCGGAGATCATCGTCCCTTCGTCTTTAGCGTCTTTTGTGGTCTACATCCTAGCAGAAAGCTTTTCCTCTCTGTCTGGCAAGGAAAACATGCGCCAGCACAGAAAACATCTCCCATCGTGTTCTGGACGTTGCACGGAGGTCTGCCAAGTGTTTGCATAAAGAAAAAAAAAGTTGTCCAAAATAACTTCCTATCGAATGTTCATGTGATTGGAAAAGTCAGGAAAGTGGTAAGGTACTGTTTTCTATCAGTTGGCAAGCTGCGCACACAATCCCAGTGTTGTACAGCTTCCTTCTTCACCTTTCCGATGCTGCCGCTCTCTCCGGCTCCCGGAGCCGAAGAAGCGGCTTCTTCGCGCAAAGACGATTGTACCGCTCACAGTGCTCTCTTAGCGCCGCTTCTGCCGAAAGAAGCCCGGGAGCGGCGCTTAGCTCCGGAGAGCATCGTACCTTCGTCTTTAGCGTCTTTTGTGGTCTACATCCTAGCAGAAAGCTTTTCCACTCTGTCTGGCAAGGAAAACATGCGCCAGCACAGAAAACATCTCCCATCGTGTTCTGGACGTTGTACGGAGGTCTGCCAAGTGTTTGACAAGAAGAGAAGAAAAGTTGTCCAAAACAGCTTCCAATCGAATATTCATGTGATTGGAAAAGTCAGGAAAGTGGTAAGGTACTGTTTTCTATCAGTTGGCAAGCTGCGCACACAATCCCAGTGTTGTACAGCTTCCTTCTTCACCTTTCCGATGCTGCCGCTCTCTCCGGCTCCCGGAGCCGAAGAAGCGGCTTCTTCGCGCAAAGACGATTGTACCGCTCACAGTGCTCTCTTAGCGCGGCTTCTGCCGAAAGAAGCCCGGGAGCGGCGCTTAGCTCCGGAGAGCATCGTACCTTCGTCTTTAGCGTCTTTTGTGGTCTACATCCTAGCAGAAAGCTTTTCCACTCTGTCTGGCAAGGAAAACATGCGCCAGCGCAGAAAACATCTCCCATCGTGTTCTGGACGTTGTACGGAGGTCTGCCAAGTGTTTGACAAGAAGAGAAGAAAAGTTGTCCAAAACAGCTTCCAATCGAATATTCATGTGATTGGAAAAGTCAGGAAAGTGGTAAGGTACTGTTTTCTATCAGTTGGCAAGCTGCGCACACAATCCCAGTGTTGTACAGCTTCCTTCTTCACCTTTCCGATGCTGCCGCTCTCTCCGGCTCCCGGAGCCGAAGAAGCGGCTTCTTCGCGCAAAGGCGATTGTACCGGTCACAGTGCTCTCTTAGCGCCGCTTCTGCCGAAAGAAGCCCGGGAGCGGCGCTTAGCTCCGGAGAGCATCGTACCTTCGTCTTTAGCGTCTTTTGTGGTCTACATCCTAGCAGAAAGCTTTTCCACTCTGTCTGGCAAGGAAAACATGCGCCAGCACAGAAAACATCTCCCATCGTGTTCTGGACGTTGCACGGAGGTCTGCCAAGTGTTTGAAAGAAACAAAGAAAAGTTGTCCAAAACAGCTTCCAATCGAATATTCATGTGATTGGAAACGTCAGGAAAGTGGTAAGGTACTGTTTTCTATCAGTTGGCAAGCTGCGCACACAATCCCAGTGTTGTACAGCTTCCTTCTTCACCTTTCCGATGCTGCCGCTCTCTCCGGCTCCCGGAGCCGAAGAAGCGGCTTCTTCGCGCAAAGACGATTGTACCGCTCACAGTGCTCTCTTAGCGCGGCTTCTGCCGAAAGAAGCCCGGGAGCGGCGCTTAGCTCCGGAGAGCCTCGTACCTTCGTCTTTAGCGTCTTTTGTGGTCTACATCCTAGTAGAAAGCTTTTCCACTCTGTCTGGCAAGGATAACCTGCGCCAGCACAGAAAACATCTCCCATCGTGTTCTGGACGTTGCACGGAGGTCTGCCAAGTGTTTGACAAAAAGAGAAGAAAAGTTGTTTAAAACAGCTTCCAATCGAATATTCATGTGATTGGAAACGTCAGGAAAGTGGTAAGGTACTGTTTTCTATCAGTTGGCAAGCTGCGCACACAATCCCAGTGTTGTACAGCTTCCTTCTTCACCTTTCCGATGCTGCCGCTCTCTCCGACTCCCGGAGCCGAAGAAGCGGCTTCTTCGCGCAAAGACGATTGTACCGCTCACAGTGCTCTCTTAGCGCGGCTTCTGCCGAAAGAAGCCCGGGAGCGGCGCTTAACTCCGGAGAGCATCGTCCCTTCGTCTTTAGCGTCTTTTGTGGTCTACATCCTAGCAGAAAGCTTTTCCACTCTGTCTGGCAAGGAAAACATGCGCCAGCACAGAAAACATCTCCCATCGTGTTCTGGACGTTGCACGGAGGTCTGCCAAGTGTTTGACAAGAAGAGAAGAAAAGTTGTTTAAAACAGCTTCCAATCGAATATTCATGTGATTGGAAAAGTCAGGAAAGTGGTAAGGTACTGTTTTCTATCAGTTGGCAAGCTGCGCACACAATCCCAGTGTTGTACAGCTTCCTTCTTCACCTTTCCGATGCTGCCGCTCTCTCCGACTCCCGGAGCCGAAGAAGCGGCTTCTTCGCGCAAAGACGATTGTACCGCTCACAGTGCTCTCTTAGCGCGGCTTCTGCCGAAAGAAGCCCGGGAGCGGCGCTTAACTCCGGAGAGCATCGTCCCTTCGTCTTTAGCGTCTTTTGTGGTCTACAACCTAGCAGAAAGCTTTTCCACTCTGTCTGGCAAGGAAAACATGCGCCAGCACAGAAAACATCTCCCATCGTGTTCTGGACGTTGCACGGAGGTCTGCCAAGTGTTTGCATAAAGAAAAAAAAAGTTGTCCAAAATAACTTCCTATCGAATGTTCATGTGATTGGAAAAGTCAGGAAAGTGGTAAGGTACTGTTTTCTATCAGTTGGCAAGCTGCGCACACAATCCCAGTGTTGTACAGCTTCCTTCTTCACCTTTCCGATGCTGCCGCTCTCTCCGGCTCCCGGAGCCGAAGAAGCGGCTTCTTCGCGCAAAGACGATTGTACCGGTCACAGTGCTCTCTTAGCGCCGCTTCTGCCGAAAGAAGCCCGGGAGCGGCGCTTAGCTCCGGAGAGCATCGTACCTTCGTCTTTAGCGTCTTTTGTGGTCTACATCCTAGCAGAAAGCTTTTCCACTCTGTCTGTCAAGGAAAACCTGCGCAAGTACAGAAAACATCTCCAATCGTGTTCTGGACGTTGCACGGAGGTCTGCCAAGTGTTTGAAAGAAACAAAGAAAAGTTGTCCAAAACAGCTTCCAATCGAATGTTCATGTGATTGGAAAAGTCAGGAAAGTGTAAGGTACTGTTTTCTATCAGTTGGCAAGCTGCGCACACAAGCCCAGTGTTGTACAGCTTCCTTCTTCACCTTTCCGATGCTGCCGCTCTCTCCGGCTCCCGGAGCCGAAGAAGCGGCTTCTTCGCGCAAAGACGATTGTACCGCTCACAGTGCTCTCTTAGCGCCGCTTCTGCCGAAAGAAGCCCGGGAGCGGCGCTTAGCTCCGGAGAGCCTCGTACTTTCGTCTTTAGCGTCTTTTGTGGTCTACATCCTAGTAGAAAGCTTTTCCACTCTGTCTGGCAAGGATAACCTGCACCAGCACAGAAAACATCTCCCATCATGTTCTGGACGTTGCACGGAGGTCTGCCAAGTGTTTGACAAAAAGAGAAGAAAAGTTGTCCAAAACAGCTTCCAATCGAATATTCATGTGATTGGAAAAGTCAGGAAAGTGGTAAGGTACTGTTTTCTATCAGTTGGCAAGCTGCGCACACAATCCCAGTGTTGTACAGCTTCCTTCTTCACCTTTCCGATGCTGCCGCTCTCTCCGACTCCCGGAGCCGAAGAAGCAGCTTCTTCGCGCAAAGACGATTGGACCGCTCACAGTGCTCTCTTAGCGCGGCTTCTGCCGAAAGAAGCCCGGGAGCGGCGCTTAACTCCGGAGAGCATCGTACCTTCGTCTTTAGCGTCTTTTGTGGTCTACATCCTAGCAGAAAGCTTTTCCACTCAGTCTGGCAAGGAAAACATGCGCCAGCACAGAAAACATCTCCCATCGTGTTCTGGACGTTGCACGGAGGTCTGCCAAGTGTTTGCATAAAGAAAAAAAAAGTTGTCCAAAATAACTTCCTATCGAATGTTCATGTGATTGGAAAAGTCAGGAAAGTGGTAAGGTACTGTTTTCTATCAGTTGGCAAGCTGCGCACACAATCCCAGTGTTGTACAGCTTCCTTCTTCACCTTTCCGATGCTGCCGCTCTCTCCGGCTCCCGGAGCCGAAGAAGCGGCTTCTTCGCGCAAAGACGATTGTACCGCTCACAGTGCTCTCTTAGCGCGGCTTCTGCCGAAAGAAGCCCGGGAGCGGCGCTTAGCTCCGGAGAGCATCGTACCTTCGTCTTTAGCGTCTTTTGTGGTCTACATCCTAGCAGAAAGCTTTTCCACTCTGTCTGGCAAGGAAAACATGCGCCAGCGCAGAAAACATCTCCCATCGTGTTCTGGACGTTGTACGGAGGTCTGCCAAGTGTTTGACAAGAAGAGAAGAAAAGTTGTCCAAAACAGCTTCCAATCGAATATTCATGTGATTGGAAAAGTCAGGAAAGTGGTAAGGTACTGTTTTCTATCAGGTGGCAAGCTGCGCACACAATCCCAGTGTTGTACAGCTTCCTTCTTCACCTTTCCGATGCTGCCGCTCTCTCCGGCTCCCGGAGCCGAAGAAGCGGCTTCTTCGCGCAAAGACGATTGTACCGCTCACAGTGCTCTCTTAGCGCCGCTTCTGCCGAAAGAAGCCCGGGAGCGGCGCTTAACTCCGGAGAGCATCGTCCCTTCGTCTTTAGCGTCTTTTGTGGTCTACATCCTAGCAGAAAGCTTTTCCACTCTGTCTGGCAAGGAAAACATGCGCCAGCGCAGAAAACATCTCCCATCGTATTCTGGACGTTGCACGGAGGTCTGCCAAGTGTTTGACAAGAAGAGAAGAAAAGTTGTCCAAAAAAGCTTCCAATCGAATATTCATGTGATTGGAAAAGTCAGGAAAGTGGTAAGGTACTGTTTTCTATCAGTTGGCAAGCTGCGCACACAATCCCAGTGTTGTACAGCTTCCTTCTTCACCTTTCCGATGCTGCCGCTCTCTCCGACTCCAGGAGCCGAAGAAGCGGCTTCTTCGCGCAAAGACGATTGTACCGCTCACAGTGCTCTCTTAGCGCCGCTTCTGCCGAAAGAAGCCCGGGAGCGGCGCTTAGCTCCGGAGAGCATCGTACCTTCGTCTTTAGTGTCTTTTGTGGTCTACATCCTAGCAGAAAGCTTTTCCACTCTGTCTGGCAAGGAAAACATGCGCCAGCACAGAAAACATCTCCCATCGTGTTCTGGACGTTGCACGGAGGTCTGCCAAGTGTTTGCATAAAGAAAAAAAAAGTTGTCCAAAATAACTTCCTATCGAATGTTCATGTGATTGGAAAAGTCAGGAAAGTGGTAAGGTACTGTTTTCTATCAGTTGGCAAGCTGCGCACACAATCCCAGTGTTGTACAGCTTCCTTCTTCACCTTTCCGATGCTGCCGCTCTCTCCGGCTCCCGGAGCCGAAGAAGCGGCTTCTTCGCGCAAAGACGATTGTACCGCTCACAGTGCTCTCTTAGCGCGGCTTCTGCCGAAAGAAGCCCGGGAGCGGCGCTTAGCTCCGGAGAGCATCGTACCTTCGTCTTTAGCGTCTTTTGTGGTCTACATCCTAGCAGAAAGCTTTTCCACTCAGTCTGGCAAGGAAAACCTGCGCCAGCGCAGAAAACATCTCCCATTGTGTTCTGGACGTTGTACGGAGGTCTGCCAAGTGTTTGACAAGAAGAGAAGAAAAGTTGTCCAAAACAGCTTCCAATCGAATATTCATGTGATTGGAAAAGTCAGGAAAGTGGTAAGGTACTGTTTTCTATCAGTTGGCAAGCTGCGCACACAATCCCAGTGTTGTACAGCTTCCTTCTTCACCTTTCCGATGCTGCCGCTCTCTCCGGCTCCCGGAGCCGAAGAAGCGGCTTCTTCGCGCAAAGACGATTGTACCGCTCACAGTGCTCTCTTAGCGCGGCTTCTGCCGAAAGAAGCCCGGGAGCGGCGCTTAGCTCCGGAGAGCATCGTCCCTTCGTCTTTAGCGTCTTTTGTGGTCTACATCCTAGCAGAAAGCTTTTCCACTCTGTCTGGCAAGGATAACCTGCGCCAGCACAGAAAACATCTCCCATCGTGTTCTGGACGTTGCACGGAGGTCTGCCAAGTGTTTGAAAGAAACAAAGAAAAGTTGTCCAAAACAGCTTCCAATCGAATATTCATGTGATTGGAAACGTCAGGAAAGTGGTAAGGTACTGTTTTCTATCAGTTGGCAAGCTGCGCACACAATCCCAGTGTTGTACAGCTTCCTTCTTCACCTTTCCGATGCTGCCGCTCTCTCCGGCTCCCGGAGCCGAAGAAGCGGCATCTTCGCGCAAAGACGATTGTACCGCTCACAGTGCTCTCTTAGCGCCGCTTCTGCCGAAAGAAGCCCGGGAGCGGCGCTTAGCTCCGGAGAGCATCGTACCTTCGTCTTTAGCGTCTTTTGTGGTCTACATCCTAGCAGAAAGCTTTTCCACTCTGTCTGGCAAGGAAAACCTGCGCCAGCACAGAAAACATCTCCCATCGTGTTCTGGACGTTGCACGGAGGTCTGCCAAGTGTTTGAAAGAAACAAAGAAAAGTTGTCCAAAACAGCTTCCAATCGAATATTCATGTGATTGGAAACGTCAGGAAAGTGTAAGGTACTGTTTTCTATCAGTTGGCAAGCTGCGCACACAATCCCAGTGTTGTACAGCTTCCTTCTTCACCTTTCCGATGCTGCCGCTCTCTCCGGCTCCCGGAGCCGAAGAAGCGGCTTCTTCGCGCAAAGACGATTGTACCGCTCACAGTGCTCTCTTAGCGCCGCTTCTGCCGAAAGAAGCCCGGGAGCGGTGCTCAGCTCCGGAGAGCATCGTACCTTCGTCTTTAGCGTCTCTTGTGGTCTACATCCTAGCAGAAAGCTTTTCCACTCTGTCTGGCAAGGAAAACCTGCGCCAGCACAGAAAACATCTCCCATCGTGTTCTGGACGTTGCACGGAGGTCTGCCAAGTGTTTGACAAGAAGAGAAGAAAAGTTGTTTAAAACAGCTTCCAATCGAATATTCATGTGATTGGAAAAGTCAGGAAATTGTAAGGTACTGTTTTCTATCAGTTGGCAAGCTGCGCACACAATCCCAGTGTTGTACAGCTTCCTTCTTCACCTTTCCGATGCTGCCGCTCTCTCCGACTCCAGGAGCCGAAGAAGCGGCTTCTTCGCGCAAAGACGATTGTACCGCTCACAGTGCTCTCTTAGCGCGGCTTCTGCCGAAAGAAGCCCGGGAGCGGCGCTTAGCTCCGGAGAGCATCGTACCTTCGTCTTTAGCGTCTTTTGTGGTCTACATCCTAGCAGAAAGCTTTTCCACTCTGTCTGGCAAGGAAAACATGCGCCAGCACAGAAAACATCTCCCATCGTGTTCTGGACGTTGCACGGAGGTCTGCCAAGTGTTTGCATAAAGAAAACAAAAGTTGTCCAAAATAACTTCCTATCGAATGTTCATGTGATTGGAAAAGTCAGGAAAGTGGTAAGGTACTGTTTTCTATCAGTTGGCAAGCTGCGCACACAATCCCAGTGTTGTACAGCTTCCTTCTTCACCTTTCCGATGCTGCCGCTCTCTCCGGCTCCCGGAGCCGAAGAAGCGGCTTCTTCGCGCAAAGACGATTGTACCGCTCACAGTGCTCTCTTAGCGCGGCTTCTGCCGAAAGAAGCCCGGGAGCGGCGCTTAGCTCCGGAGAGCATCGTACCTTCGTCTTTAGCGTCTTTTGTGGTCTACATCCTAGCAGAAAGCTTTTCCACTCAGTCTGGCAAGGAAAACCTGCGCCAGCGCAGAAAACATCTCCCATCGTGTTCTGGACGTTGTACGGAGGTCTGCCAAGTGTTTGACAAGAAGAGAAGAAAAGTTCTCCAAAACAGCTTCCAATCGAATATTCATGTGATTGGAAAAGTCAGGAAAGTGGTAAGGTACTGTTTTCTATCAGTTGGCAAGCTGCGCACACAATCCCAGTGTTGTACAGCTTCCTTCTTCACCTTTCCGATGCTGCCGCTCTCTCCGGCTCCCGGAGCCGAAGAAGCGGCTTCTTCGCGCAAAGACGATTGTACCGCTCACAGTGCTCTCTTAGCGCGGCTTCTGCCGAAAGAAGCCCGGGAGCGGCGCTTAGCTCCGGAGAGCATCGTCCCTTCGTCTTTAGCGTCTTTTGTGGTCTACATCCTAGCAGAAAGCTTTTCCACTCTGTCTGGCAAGGATAACCTGCGCCAGCACAGAAAACATCTCCCATCGTGTTCTGGACGTTGCACGGAGGTCTGCCAAGTGTTTGAAAGAAACAAAGAAAAGTTGTCCAAAACAGCTTCCAATCGAATATTCATGTGATTGGAAACGTCAGGAAAGTGTAAGGTACTGTTTTCTATCAGTTGGCAAGCTGCGCACACAATCCCAGTGTTGTACAGCTTCCTTCTTCACCTTTCCGATGCTGCCGCTCTCTCCGGCTCCCGGAGCCGAAGAAGCGGCTTCTTCGCGCAAAGACGATTGTACCGCTCACAGTGCTCTCTTAGCGCCGCTTCTGCCGAAAGAAGCCCGGGAGCGGTGCTTAGCTCCGGAGAGCATCGTACCTTCGTCTTTAGCGTCTTTTGTGGTCTACATCCTAGCAGAAAGCTTTTCCACTCTGTCTGGCAAGGAAAACATG
The DNA here is from genome assembly GCF_027887145.1 of Ammospiza caudacuta. Classification (NCBI taxonomy): domain Eukaryota; kingdom Metazoa; phylum Chordata; class Aves; order Passeriformes; family Passerellidae; genus Ammospiza; species Ammospiza caudacuta. The sequence continues at coordinate 2,659,931 of NC_080607.1, forward strand.
CGCCAGCACAGAAAACATCTCCCATCGTGTTCTGGACGTTGCACGGAGGTCTGCCAAGTGTTTGCATAAAGAAATGAAAAGTTGTCCAAAATAACTTCCTATCGAATGTTCATGTGATTGGAAAAGTCAGGAAAGTGGTAAGGTACTGTGTTCTATCAGTTGGCAAGCTGCGCACACAATCCCAGTGTTGTACAGCTTCCTTCTTCACCTTTCCGATGCTGCCGCTCTCTCCGGCTCCCGGAGCCGAAGAAGCGGCTTCTTCGCTCAAAGACGATTGTACCGCTCACAGTGCTCTCTTAGCGCGGCTTCTGCCGAAAGAAGCCCGGGAGCGGCGCTTAGCTCTGGGGAGCATCGTACCTTCGTCTTTAACGTCTTTTGTGGTCTACATCCTAGCAGAAAGCTTTTCCACTCTGTCTGGCAAGGAAAACATGCGCCAGCACAGAAAACATCTCCCATCGTGTTCTGGACGTTGTACGGAGGTCTGCCAAGTGTTTGACAAGAAGAGAAGAAAAGTTGTCCAAAACAGCTTCCAATCGAATATTCATGTGATTGGAAAAGTCAGGAAAGTGTTAAGGTACTGTTTTCTATCAGGTGGCAAGCTGCGCACACAATCCCAGTGTTGTACAGCTTCCTTCTTCACCTTTCCGATGCTGCCGCTCTCTCCGGCTCCCGGAGCCGAAGAAGCGGCTTCTTCGCGCAAAGACGATTGTACCGCTCACAGTGCTCTCTTAGCGCGGCTTCTGCCGAAAGAAGCCCGGGAGCGGCGCTTAACTCCGGAGAGCATCGTCCCTTCGTCTTTAGCGTCTTTTGTGGTCTACATCCTAGCAGAAAGCTTTTCCACTCTGTCTGGCAAGGAAAACATGCGCCAGCACAGAAAACATCTCCCATCGTGTTCTGGACGTTGCACGGAGGTCTGCCAAGTGTTTGCATAAAGAAAAAAAAAGTTGTCCAAAATAAATTCCTATCGAATATTCATGTGATTGGAAAAGTCAGGAAAGTGGTAAGGTACTGTTTTCTATCAGTTGGCAAGCTGCGCACACAATCCCAGTGTTGTACAGCTTCCTTCTTCACCTTTCCGATGCTGCCGCTCTCTCCGGCTCCCGGAGCCGAAGAAGCGGCTTCTTCGCGCAAAGACGATTGTACCGCTCACAGTGCTCTCTTAGCGCGGCTTCTGCCGAAAGAAGCCCGGGAGCGGCGCTTAGCTCCGGAGAGCATCGTACCTTCGTCTTTAGCGTCTTTTGTGGTCTACATCCTAGCAGAAAGCTTTTCCACTCTGTCTGGCAAGGAAAACATGCGCCAGCACAGAAAACATCTCCCATCGTGTTCTGGACGTTGTACGGAGGTCTGCCAAGTGTTTGACAAGAAGAGAAGAAAAGTTGTCCAAAACAGCTTCCAATCGAATATTCATGTGATTGGAAAAGTCAGGAAAGTGGTAAGGTACTGTTTTCTATCAGTTGGCAAGCTGCGCACACAATCCCAGTGTTGTACAGCTTCCTTCTTCACCTTTCCGATGCTGCCGCTCTCTCCGGCTCCCGGAGCCGAAGAAGCGGCTTCTTCGCGCAAAGACGATTGTACCGCTCACAGTGCTCTCTTAGCGCGGCTTCTGCCGAAAGAAGCCCGGGAGCGGCGCTTAGCTCCGGAGAGCATCGTCCCTTCGTCTTTAGCGTCTTTTGTGGTCTACATCCTAGCAGAAAGCTTTTCCACTCTGTCTGGCAAGGATAACCTGCGCCAGCACAGAAAACATCTCCAATCGTGTTCTGGACGTTGCACGGAGGTCTGCCAAGTGTTTGAAAGAAACAAAGAAAAGTTGTCCAAAACAGCTTCCAATCGAATATTCATGTGATTGGAAACGTCAGGAAAGTGTAAGGTACTGTTTTCTATCAGTTGGCAAGCTGCGCACACAATCCCAGTGTTGTACAGCTTCCTTCTTCACCTTTCCGATGCTGCCGCTCTCTCCGGCTCCCGGAGCCGAAGAAGCGGCTTCTTCGCGCAAAGACGATTCTACCGCTCACAGTGCTCTCTTAGCGCGGCTTCTGCCGAAAGAAGCCCGGGAGCGGTGCTCAGCTCCGGAGAGCATCGTACCTTCATCTTTAGCGTCTCTTGTGGTCTACATCCTAGCAGAAAGCTTTTCCACTCTGTCTGGCAAGGAAAACCTGCGCCAGCACAGAAAACATCTCCCATCGTGTTCTGGACGTTGCACGGAGGTCTGCCAAGTGTTTGACAAGAAGAGAAGAAAAGTTGTTTAAAACAGCTTCCAATCGAATATTCATGTGATTGGAAAAGTCAGGAAATTGTAAGGTACTGTTTTCTATCAGTTGGCAAGCTGCGCACACAATCCCAGTGTTGTACAGCTTCCTTCTTCACCTTTCCGATGCTGCCGCTCTCTCCGACTCCAGGAGCCGAAGAAGCGGCTTCTTCGCGCAAAGACGATTGTACCGCTCACAGTGCTCTCTTAGCGCGGCTTCTGCCGAAAGAAGCCCGGGAGCGGCGCTTAGCTCCGGAGAGCATCGTACCTTCGTCTTTAGCGTCTTTTGTGGTCTACATCCTAGCAGAAAGCTTTTCCACTCTGTCTGGCAAGGAAAACATGCGCCAGCACAGAAAACATCTCCCATCGTGTTCTGGACGTTGCACGGAGGTCTGCAAAGTGTTTGCATAAAGAAAACAAAAGTTGTCCAAAATAACTTCCTATCGAATGTTCATGTGATTGGAAAAGTCAGGAAAGTGGTAAGGTACTGTTTTCTATCAGTTGGCAAGCTGCGCACACAATCCCAGTGTTGTACAGCTTCCTTCTTCACCTTTCCGATGCTGCCGCTCTCTCCGGCTCCCGGAGCCGAAGAAGCGGCTTCTTCGCGCAAAGACGATTGTACCGCTCACAGTGCTCTCTTAGCGCGGCTTCTGCCGAAAGAAGCCCGGGAGCGGCGCTTAGCTCCGGAGAGCATCGTACCTTCGTCTTTAGCGTCTTTTGTGGTCTACATCCTAGCAGAAAGCTTTTCCACTCAGTCTGGCAAGGAAAACCTGCGCCAGCGCAGAAAACATCTCCCATCGTGTTCTGGACGTTGTACGGAGGTCTGCCAAGTGTTTGACAAGAAGAGAAGAAAAGTTCTCCAAAACAGCTTCCAATCGAATATTCATGTGATTGGAAAAGTCAGGAAAGTGGTAAGGTACTGTTTTCTATCAGTTGGCAAGCTGCGCACACAATCCCAGTGTTGTACAGCTTCCTTCTTCACCTTTCCGATGCTGCCGCTCTCTCCGGCTCCCGGAGCCGAAGAAGCGGCTTCTTCGCGCAAAGACGATTGTACCGCTCACAGTGCTCTCTTAGCGCGGCTTCTGCCGAAAGAAGCCCGGGAGCGGCGCTTAGCTCCGGAGAGCATCGTCCCTTCGTCTTTAGCGTCTTTTGTGGTCTACATCCTAGCAGAAAGCTTTTCCACTCTGTCTGGCAAGGATAACCTGCGCCAGCACAGAAAACATCTCCCATCGTGTTCTGGACGTTGCACGGAGGTCTGCCAAGTGTTTGAAAGAAACAAAGAAAAGTTGTCCAAAACAGCTTCCAATCGAATATTCATGTGATTGGAAACGTCAGGAAAGTGTAAGGTACTGTTTTCTATCAGTTGGCAAGCTGCGCACACAATCCCAGTGTTGTACAGCTTCCTTCTTCACCTTTCCGATGCTGCCGCTCTCTCCGGCTCCCGGAGCCGAAGAAGCGGCTTCTTCGCGCAAAGACGATTGTACCGCTCACAGTGCTCTCTTAGCGCCGCTTCTGCCGAAAGAAGCCCGGGAGCGGTGCTTAGCTCCGGAGAGCATCGTACCTTCGTCTTTAGCGTCTTTTGTGGTCTACATCCTAGCAGAAAGCTTTTCCACTCTGTCTGGCAAGGAAAACATGCGCCAGCACAGAAAACATCTCCCATCGTGTTCTGGACGTTGCACGGAGGTCTGCCAAGTGTTTGCATAAAGAAATGAAAAGTTGTCCAAAATAACTTCCTATCGAATGTTCATGTGATTGGAAAAGTCAGGAAAGTGGTAAGGTACTGTGTTCTATCAGTTGGCAAGCTGCGCACACAATCCCAGTGTTGTACAGCTTCCTTCTTCACCTTTCCGATGCTGCCGCTCTCTCCGGCTCCCGGAGCCGAAGAAGCGGCTTCTTCGCTCAAAGACGATTGTACCGCTCACAGTGCTCTCTTAGCGCGGCTTCTGCCGAAAGAAGCCCGGGAGCGGCGCTTAGCTCTGGGGAGCATCGTACCTTCGTCTTTAACGTCTTTTGTGGTCTACATCCTAGCAGAAAGCTTTTCCACTCTGTCTGGCAAGGAAAACATGCGCCAGCACAGAAAACATCTCCCATCGTGTTCTGGACGTTGTACGGAGGTCTGCCAAGTGTTTGACAAGAAGAGAAGAAAAGTTGTCCAAAACAGCTTCCAATCGAATATTCATGTGATTGGAAAAGTCAGGAAAGTGTTAAGGTACTGTTTTCTATCAGGTGGCAAGCTGCGCACACAATCCCAGTGTTGTACAGCTTCCTTCTTCACCTTTCCGATGCTGCCGCTCTCTCCGGCTCCCGGAGCCGAAGAAGCGGCTTCTTCGCGCAAAGACGATTGTACCGCTCACAGTGCTCTCTTAGCGCGGCTTCTGCCGAAAGAAGCCCGGGAGCGGCGCTTAACTCCGGAGAGCATCGTCCCTTCGTCTTTAGCGTCTTTTGTGGTCTACATCCTAGCAGAAAGCTTTTCCACTCTGTCTGGCAAGGAAAACATGCGCCAGCACAGAAAACATCTCCCATCGTGTTCTGGACGTTGCACGGAGGTCTGCCAAGTGTTTGCATAAAGAAAAAAAAAGTTGTCCAAAATAAATTCCTATCGAATATTCATGTGATTGGAAAAGTCAGGAAAGTGGTAAGGTACTGTTTTCTATCAGTTGGCAAGCTGCGCACACAATCCCAGTGTTGTACAGCTTCCTTCTTCACCTTTCCGATGCTGCCGCTCTCTCCGGCTCCCGGAGCCGAAGAAGCGGCTTCTTCGCGCAAAGACGATTGTACCGCTCACAGTGCTCTCTTAGCGCGGCTTCTGCGGAAAGAAGCCCGGGAGCGGCGCTTAGCTCCGGAGAGCATCGTACCTTCGTCTTTAGCGTCTTTTGTGGTCTACATCCTAGCAGAAAGCTTTTCCACTCTGTCTGGCAAGGAAAACATGCGCCAGCACAGAAAACATCTCCCATCGTGTTCTGGACGTTGTACGGAGGTCTGCCAAGTGTTTGACAAGAAGAGAAGAAAAGTTGTCCAAAACAGCTTCCAATCGAATATTCATGTGATTGGAAAAGTCAGGAAAGTGGTAAGGTACTGTTTTCTATCAGTTGGCAAGCTGCGCACACAATCCCAGTGTTGTACAGCTTCCTTCTTCACCTTTCCGATGCTGCCGCTCTCTCCGGCTCCCGGAGCCGAAGAAGCGGCTTCTTCGCGCAAAGACGATTGTACCGCTCACAGTGCTCTCTTAGCGCGGCTTCTGCCGAAAGAAGCCCGGGAGCGGCGCTTAGCTCCGGAGAGCATCGTCCCTTCGTCTTTAGCGTCTTTTGTGGTCTACATCCTAGCAGAAAGCTTTTCCACTCTGTCTGGCAAGGATAACCTGCGCCAGCACAGAAAACATCTCCAATCGTGTTCTGGACGTTGCACGGAGGTCTGCCAAGTGTTTGAAAGAAACAAAGAAAAGTTGTCCAAAACAGCTTCCAATCGAATATTCATGTGATTGGAAACGTCAGGAAAGTGTAAGGTACTGTTTTCTATCAGTTGGCAAGCTGCGCACACAATCCCAGTGTTGTACAGCTTCCTTCTTCACCTTTCCGATGCTGCCGCTCTCTCCGGCTCCCGGAGCCGAAGAAGCGGCTTCTTCGCGCAAAGACGATTGTACCGCTCACAGTGCTCTCTTAGCGCCGCTTCTGCCGAAAGAAGCCCGGGAGCGGCGCTTAGCTCCGGAGAGCATCGTACCTTCGTCTTTAGCGTCTTTTGTGGTCTACATCCTAGCAGAAAGCTTTTCCACTCTGTCTGGCAAGGAAAACATGCGCCAGCACAGAAAACATCTCCCATCGTGTTCTGGACGTTGCACGGAGGTCTGCCAAGTGTTTGCATAAAGAAATGAAAAGTTGTCCAAAATAACTTCCTATCGAATGTTCATGTGATTGGAAAAGTCAGGAAAGTGGTAAGGTACTGTTTTCTATCAGTTGGCAAGCTGCGCACACAATCCCAGTGTTGTACAGCTTCCTTCTTCACCTTTCCGATGCTGCCGCTCTCTCCGGCTCCCGGAGCCGAAGAAGCGGCTTCTTCGCGCAAAGACGATTGTACCGGTCACAGTGCTCTCTTAGCGCCGCTTCTGCCGAAAGAAGCCCGGGAGCGGCTCTTAGCTCCGGAGAGCATCGTACCTTCGTCTTTAGCGTCTTTTGTGGTCTACATCCTAGCAGAAAGCTTTTCCACTCTGTCTGGCAAGGAAAACATGCGCCAGCACAGAAAACATCTCCCATCGTGTTCTGGACGTTGTACGGAGGTCTGCCAAGTGTTTGAAAGAAACAAAGAAAAGTTGTCCAAAACAGCTTCCAATCGAATATTCATGTGATTGGAAACGTCAGGAAAGTGTAAGGTACTGTTTTCTATCAGTTGGCAAGCTGCGCACACAATCCCAGTGTTGTACAGCTTCCTTCTTCACCTTTCCGATGCTGCCGCTCTCTCCGGCTCCCGGAGCCGAAGAAGCGGCTTCTTCGCGCAAAGACGATTGTACCGCTCACAGTGCTCTCTTAGCGCCGCTTCTGCCGAAAGAAGCCCGGGAGCGGCGCTTAGCTCCGGAGAGCCTCGTACCTTCGTCTTTAGCGTCTTTTGTGGTCTACATCCTAGCAGAAAGCTTTTCCACTCTGTCTGGCAAGGAAAACATGCGCCAGCACAGAAAACATCTCCCATCGTGTTCTGGACGTTGTACGGAGGTCTGCTAAGTGTTTGACAAGAAGAGAAGAAAAGTTGTCCAAAACAGCTTCCAATCGAATATTCATGTGATTGGAAACGTCAGGAAAGTGTAAGGTACTGTTTTCTATCAGTTGGCAAGCTGCGCACACAATCCCAGTGTTGTACAGCTTCCTTCTTCACCTTTCCGATGCTGCCGCTCTCTCCGGCTCCCGGAGCCGAAGAAGCGGCTTCTTCGCGCAAAGACGATTGTACCGCTCACAGTGCTCTCTTAGCGCCGCTTCTGCCGAAAGAAGCCCGGGAGCGGCGCTTAACTCCGGAGAGCCTCGTACCTTCGTCTTTAGCGTCTTTTGTGGTCTACATCCTAGCAGAAAGCTTTTCCACTCCGTCTGGCAAGGAAAACATGCGCCAGCACAGAAAACATCTCCCATCGTGTTCTGGACGTTGCACGGAGGTCTGCCAAGTGTTTGCATAAAGAAATGAAAAGTTGTCCAAAATAACTTCCTATCGAATGTTCATGTGATTGGAAAAGTCAGGAAAGTGGTAAGGTACTGTGTTCTATCAGTTGGCAAGCTGCGCACACAATCCCAGTGTTGTACAGCTTCCTTCTTCACCTTTCCGATGCTGCCGCTCTCTCCGGCTCCCGGAGCCGAAGAAGCGGCTTCTTCGCGCAAAGACGATTGTACCGCTCACAGTGCTCTCTTAGCGCGGCTTCTGCCGAAAGAAGCCCGGGAGCGGCGCTTAACTCCGGAGAGCATCGTCCCTTCGTCTTTAGCGTCTTTTGTGGTCTACATCCTAGCAGAAAGCTTTTCCACTCTGTCTGGCAAGGAAAACATGCGCCAGCACAGAAAACATCTCCCATCGTGTTGTGGACGTTGTACGGAGGTCTGCCAAGTGTTTGACAAGAGGAGAAGAAAAGTTGTCCAAAACAGCTTCCAATCGAATATTCATGTGATTGGAAAAGTCAGGAAAGTGGTAAGGTACTGTTTTCTATCAGTTGGCAAGCTGCGCACACAATCCCAGTGTTGTACAGCTTCCTTCTTCACCTTTCCGATGCTGCCGCTCTCTCCGGCTCCCGGAGCCGAAGAAGCGGCTTCTTCGCGCAAAGACGATTGTACCGCTCACAGTGCTCTCTTTGCGCCGCTTCTGCCGAAAGAAGCCCGGGAGCGGCGCTTAACTCCGGAGAGCATCGTACCTTCGTCTTTAGCGTCTTTTGTGGTCTACATCCTAGCAGAAAGCTTTTCCACTCTGTGTGGCAAGGAAAACCTGCGCCAGCACAGAAAACATCTCCCATCGTGTTCTGGACGTTGCACGGAGGTCTGCCAAGTGTTTGAAAGAAACAAAGAAAAGTTGTCCAAAACAGCTTCCAATCGAATATTCATGTGATTGGAAACGTCAGGAAAGTGTAAGGTACTGTTTTCTATCAGTTGGCAAGCTGCGCACACAATCCCAGTGTTGTACAGCTTCCTTCTTCACCTTTCCGATGCTGCCGCTCTCTCCGGCTCCCGGAGCCGAAGAAGCGGCTTCTTCGCGCAAAGACGATTGTACCGCTCACAGTGCTCTCTTAGCGCGGCTTCTGCCGAAAGAAGCCCGGGAGCGGCGCTTAACTCCGGAGAGCATCGTCCCTTCGTCTGCAGCGTCTTTTGTGGTCTACATCCTAGCAGAAAGCTTTTCCACTCTGTCTGGCAAGGAAAACATGCGCCAGCACAGAAAACATCTCCCATCGTGTTCTGGACGTTGCACGGAGGTCTGCCAAGTGTTTGCATAAAGAAAAAAAAAGTTGTCCAAAATAACTTCCTATCGAATGTTCATGTGATTGGAAAAGTCAGGAAAGTGGTAAGGTACTGTTTTCTATCAGTTGGCAAGCTGCGCACACAACCCCAGTGTTGTACAGCTTCCTTCTTCACCTTTCCGATGCTGCCGCTCTCTCCGGCTCCCGGAGCCGAAGAAGCGGCTTCTTCGCGCAAAGACGATTGTACCGCTCACAGTGCTCTCTTAGCGCGGCTTCTGCCGAAAGAAGCCCGGGAGCGGCGCTTAACTCCGGAGAGCATCGTACCTTCGTCTTTAGCGTCTTTTGTGGTCTACATCCTAGCAGAAAGCTTTTCCACTCTGTCTGGCAAGGAAAACCTGCGGGAGCACAGAAAACATCTCCCATCGTGTTGTGGACGTTGCACGGAGGTCTGCCAAGTGTTTGACAAGAAGAGAGGAAAAGTTGTCCAAAACAGCTTCCAATCGAAGATTCATGTGATTGGAAACGTCAGGAAAGTGGTAAGGTACTGTTTTCTCTCAGTTGGCAAGCTGCGCACACAATCCCAGTGTTGTACAGCTTCCTTCTTCACCTTTCCGATGCTGCCGCTCTCTCCGGCTCCCGGAGCCGAAGAAGCGGCTTCTTCGCGCAAAGACGATTGTGCCGGTCACAGTGCTCTCTTAGCGCCGCTTCTGCCGAAAGAAGCCCGGGAGCGGCTCTTAGCTCCGGAGAGCCTCGTACCTTCGTCTTTAGCGTCTTTTGTGGTCTACATCCTAGCAGAAAGCTTTTCCACTCTGTCTGGCAAGGAAAACCTGCGGGAGCACAGAAAACATCTCCCATCGTGTTCTGGACGTTGTACGGAGGTCTGCCAAGTGTTTGGCAAAAAGAGAAGAAAAGCTGTTTAAAACAGCTTCCAATCGAATATTTATGTGATTGGAAAAGTCAGGAGAATGTTAACGTACTGTTTTCTATCAGTTGGCAAGATGCGCACACAATCCCAGTGTTGTACAGCTTCCTTCTTCACCTTTCCGATGCTGCCGCTCTCTCCGGCTCCCTGAGACGAAGAAGCGGCTTCTTCGCGCAAACACGATTGTACTGGTCACAGTGCTGTCTTAGCGCGGCCTATGCCGAAAGACGCCCCGAGCGGCTCTTAGCTCCGGGGTCTCCGTACCTTCCAATTCAATTTTTTCGGCTCCACAAACCAAATGGTATACTTGCAGCAGTAGGGCTAGACATTGAACTGGACTTTCTCCTTTTAGAGAGAAGCTAATGAAAAAGTTTCACCGGAATCAGAGCAGGCTGTAAAACAAGAAAAGTGTCATGGAAATAAGCCAGCCTTATCCTCTTAGGCTTGCTTGTTGTGATTGGCCAAGAAAGAAATGTGTCAACTCGGTGTTCCTGGGTATCACATCAGTAACAGGTACTTCAGCTGCTGTACTTCTCTCCTGAAGTTAAGAACAGAATCCAAGGAATTGTGATTCCATGGTCTCAATTCACTCAATATGGTGCCGAAAAAGGAGTGGAAGGTGCACGGGTCAATTAACTTGAATGGCCTATGTAAATCAGCGGCCACTGTTTTTCTGAAGGCTTCAACAGGTTAGTTGCCTATGTTCTTCTTGGAATTGTTTTAACCTTTGGTCATGTTTTTCTTGGGATTCTTTTACCCTTTTCCCATTAGTTCAGCCTTTGCTCTCAAGCCTTTGCTGACATTTCCAGTATCTCGGTAGCCTGGAAAAGTGTTGTCTTGATTGATCACATCATTATTCCCTTCCAAGGGTTGTTTTCCTCAAGTCTCAGTTTGGCTGGTTTTCTGCTAGTTGATTGTCAGAGGGCAGCAGGTGTTTTGTAAGAGCAAGTACACAATGCCATAGCTTGCTTTTCTTTGGATTTGGCCTGTCTAGAAAATGGAATGACTGAACATCTCTGAGAGGCTTTTCTCTCGCCATTAGGTTTCACTGGAAGGAGGGCAGATGCAAATCGTCTACCTAAAGTCTTGGCACAGAAGAAAGTAGTGGTTTGCTGCTGCATAGAGCTAGAAGCTTACAAAAGGAAGGCCTTGGGCTGAGGCCCATTACTTTGGCTAAGTAGAAAAGGACTGTGGCAAGGTGAGGCAGCTGACTTTGAGGTAGATCAACAAGTTCTAGAAGCGTCGTGTGTTCACAGCGTGGTGCATGGTGGTTGGTTGAATTGTGTTTGTTATGGCTTAAAGCTATGGAAATGAGAAAGGCCTGAGTGTTTCAAAAGCCTGGTTTTTGCAAGAAAGCAGCTCTCCTTTGCATCTGCCTGGGGACTCTGCATCACCACGGACCCTCACTGCCACTTTGCCAAGGAGACGATCAGTAGGAATGTTGCAGAGCTGCTGTGTGCATCTGAATGGAATGGCAGAGAACGAAGCGCTGGACGTTTCTGGCTTTAGTACAATGCTGCTGCATTGGTGCCAGTTTAGTTGGTTTTCCATCAGTGGCCTTTCTGTCTAGAAGTACACTGCCCAGAGTATTGGATGCCATTTCCTTCCTGTTGTTTTCATACCTTCCTTCAGTTGAAAGGATGATACAACCTTGACATTTTGAAGATCCCTGTTAGGAAGCACTATGCCAGAGGAGTCATCGCTCCCTTTTCTTCTGCCTCCTTTGTCATTTTCAGAGACTCATTTCAAATTTCTGCTCATGTCAAGAAGAATACTGAGACTACTTAGCAGGGTTGACGCTCTCAGCCGCTTTCCTCTTTCCTACTGCTTCATACTGGATGTGACTTCAAGGCCTCGTTTTGTCATCTGCATTTTGCCGTCATCCAAAGCTAAATATTCCAGGCCTGTGAACACAAAAAGAACTCTTAGTCTTTTGCAAGAACTACCCCTAGGAGGATTTGTGTTCACTTTGATCTCTTCAGTGTTTCAGAAAAAAGGAGATTGTACTCTCTTCTTGTGTACTCTCTTCTTGTGCACTCTCTTCTTGTGCTCTCATTTCCCTCTCTCTGCCTTGCATGCCCCAGTTAATCTACTGCTGTGACTCATTTGGCATCATCTCACGGTGCAAATTCTGCATAGTTTCAAGTCCTTACAAATGCCAGTTGCCAAGGAGCCTATCTAAGCATTCAAGGGGCAAAGAATTGTAGGGCTGGCAAGTTCAGGTGCTGAAACTGTAAGTCATGCCATATCAAAGTGACAGAGCAAATCAATTGATCTAGGACTTTCAGGTGGGCACCTCTGAGAATAGCAGCTTGTCAGCAATGACACAGCCATCTTCCTAGCTGTATTCCAGAGAGAGGAAAGGGACACCTTCAATGGTTAATATGTTTGGCATGAGAAAACAGCAAGAAATGTACCGCAAAATACTTGAGTCAGATCAAGTGCGTTTCTCTAGTGAGAATTTTGCACTTGTTCTTTCTTGTCTGTGCCTTTACTTTTCACAGAAGACAGGGGAGCATTTCATTAGTACTGTTCTTTTGTTTTCTTTTGTTGGCCTCCCTCTTTCCACCTGCAATTAACAAATTTGCCTTTCTTTCCTGGCTTCTCTTTCTTTACTTCTACAAGTTGACATGAGGTCATCCAACCTTATCATCAATGTTCTCAGACAGTGGAGAGAAGTAGAAGGTACAGCTAAATGGATAAAAGAAACCCACAAAAATAGACAGGTTTTGACAGTCTTCTGTGAGAACATTAGGACACAAGATGTCTTTGAACTGAGTAATGCTCTATTGATTTAACTTTTAGTCCACTGGTTACTATTATTACACGTGTTTGGCCTTTAGTACAGAGCCTTGGAACTAATCCAGGCCAATACTTGGCTAATTTTGTTTTCTTTCTAGTGAGGACTTTGTTTCTTAAGGAATAGTCCAGAGAAAGAGCGTCCACGGTACAGTTACAGGTCATAAATTCTGGTACAGTTTGTGCTGGTAATAGGTCTAGGAAAGAAAGGTTTGACATCTTTTTTGACTTTCAAATGGAACCATGATTTGAAAAACCTAAGAGTTGCGGCTCCCCCCCCACCCCACAGCCCAAGTACTTCTCTTTGCAATATTACTCAGGGATTACACATCAAAGCCCACCCTGTAAAATACGTTGCAGATACTTTGCAAGAAGTGCAGCTTAGCAGCTAGAGATGATAACGTGGCTTAAATAACATGGTCTAAATATGTCTATCTACGCAGACATACTCAACAAAGGTTACGATGGCTTAGCTCCTGTGCTCAAGTGAACGTGCATTTTAGAACTTCCCAAGAAGGTGAATTCAACCTCCTTCATTGCTCTCTGCTGGAGTCCCAAGAGAATTTCAGTCTGCTTTTTGTCATTTACAGCTGTCACTGCTTAGCTCTTGAACATGAGACTCCCTCGTGACTGATGAAAGTTGTCTAGTTAAGAGTGGGTGAAAGACATGGTCTTGCTCTAGAAGGAGATGAGAAGGTTTCTGCAGTCTTTGTCGTCTCTACTGCTTGTGATTTCTAGACAAAACCAGTGGGAAGTTTTCTGAAGGCAGTCCAGAAGCTGGCAATATGGACAGCTTACAGCCCAACACTTGCTGCAGTGCAACCATGGTGACACCAGAAAGGACTTCAAAAATTTAAAAGGGCAAACAAAGCAGTTGGAAGGAAAAGAACATGAACCATTATTCCATTTTTCTCATCTATCTTTCTTTAAATCATCATTTTCGTGCAGTTTGGCGGCTTGCGTTGGTATCCCACCAAAGGAATCTGAGACAGAGTAAGCTTTTGAATGGAGTAGAAGTGAGAAACGCAGGCCAAGTTGCCTTTTTTGCCATCAAATACCAGTTAGGCTTGAACTACCCTTTGCTTAAGGTGCTTAGCTTACACTAAGAATTGATGAGCACATTTTGATGGGAGCAAATTTTACTGTCATGATGACTGAGTAAATTTTGCTGTCACTCAGAATTTTACTGTCGTCTGAATAGCAATGTTTGTGTCCAAATAGTATTTTGTCTCCCGTATCTGCAGCAGGTAAGCCTTTTGCTGTCAGCAGTGTTGCTTAACCTTTCATGTCATATCCCTCTTCACATCCATCTTCTGCTTAAGGCTTATTAATCTACTTTAGAATTGGCAGGTGGAATAAGACTACTTTTCCTTTTTGAAAGCTCATGTCATTTGACCTACTTACAGCAAATAATTCATTAATTGCAAGTCCCCAGCTAGCATCTTTTCGGCATATTCTAACCTTCTAAAGAGTAACAAAAGCACTCTCCAATACTTGACTTTCATATCACAGTGGGAACGCTGGTCCTGTTTGCAAGAAACAATCATGGGTATGGTAAAACAAAAGGAGGGCTTAGAGTTTTCTCTGTTAACCTATAGTGAGCTTGGATTTTGCAATATGCATGAAGTTAATTAACACTGTTATATAAAGTGGCTGATTTAATCAATAAATTGGAGTCAATGCTGATAAACGACAAGGTGGGTTGGCTTCCCTTCGCTTTCAACACAGTGCCAATTCGGGCTGGTTTGATAGGACTAAGTGGCTGCTGCAATCTGCCATCCAGAAGCGGGGCAGGTGAGTTTTGTTTGCAAGGGAAAAGGGCCATGGTTTGTGTTTGGGGGCCTGTGACTGAGAGTGCCGGCTGGCTCCTGAAATTCTTTGATATGCAGGATGATTCCCAGACGCAAGGTGGAAACGCTGCCAAGTCGGGCTGGATTGAAATTACCCAGGGACTCCTGCAATCTGCCATCGAGAAGCGGGGCAGGTGAGTGTTGTTTGCCAGGGAAAAGGGCCGTGGATTGTGTTTGGGGGCCTGTGGCTGGGAGAGGCCGGCTGGCTCCTGAAAATCCACGATACGCAGGATGTTTCTCAGACCCAAGGTAGCAACATTGCCAAGCCGGGCTGGTTTGATAGTAGCAAGTTGCTCCTGCAATCTGCCATGCAGAAGCAGGGCAGGTGACTTTTCTTTGCCAGGGAAAAGGGCCGAGGTTTGTGTTTGGGGGCCTGTGGCCAAGAGTGTCTTGCTGGCTCCTGAAAATCCATGATACGCAGGATGGTTCCCAGACCCAAGGTGGCACCAGTGCCAAGTCGGGCTGGTTTGATATTACCAAGTGGCTCCTGCAATGTGCCATGCAGAAGCGGGGCAGGTGAGTTTTTTTGGCCAGGTAAGAGGGCCGAGGTCTGTGTTTAAGGGCCTGTGGCTGGGAGTGGCCGGCTGGCTCCTGAAAATCCACGATACGCAGGATGGTTCCCAGACCCAAGGTGGCACCAGTGCCAAGTCGGGCTGGTTTGATAGTAGCAAGTGGCTCCTGCAATCTGCCATGATCACATGAAGAAATACTTTCTGGCGTCCGTACTGGGCCATATGCTCTTTCTTCTCTCAACTTCTCCATCACCTCTCATCTGTTTCACATGCGCTATCTTCAAGGTCCACAGGCTACTTTTCACAGTGTCTTCAGGCCTGATGCAGTAAGAATGATGAATAGAACAGAGTTGGGTCTATTTTGCAGTTTGGATAAAATGCTTTCTGCACACAAATCCAAGGAGAAGGTGCTGCCCCGATGCCCAGAAAAACTTTCACTCCTGCTAGTGTTCTACGTCAACCGCAACTTAGTCTGAAAGAAAAGCTTTTTCTCTGAGAGCATCTGAGAGGTTTGCATGAAGCACTGATATCTGACATATGCAATTTTGAACAGGAGAGGAAAAAGAAAATGGCAAGAAGTTCTTAATTTTACTGGTTTCAATTTTAATTTCCGTGCACTTTTTCACAACTTGTCAGCTCAAATGCCCATCCACATCTTTTAGTCATCTGTAAGTCAGTATTCATATAAAATGTGCTTCAAATCAAAAGAATTTCAAATTTGCACTCCAAGTCTCTATGCCTAGATTTATGATTTCCTACACATATTAGATGAAAGGAAGGCCTTTTTTACTGTGGGAGTGCTGGAACACTGGAACAGGTTGCCCAGAGAAGTTGTGGGTGTCCCATCCCTGAAAGTATTCAAGGTCAGCTTGGACGGGGCTTGGAGCAGCAACAAAGGAGAAGCTTGATGGTAGAGAAACAAAGTTGGACTATAGAAGAAACTGAGATTGAAGTATAGGAGCAAGTTTTCTCTCAGCTCTTGGGCTAAATTCAAAGTTGTACAAAATGACATTTATCTGTGATTTTCACTACTGTAACAGAAAGGTTCATGAAAACTGTACAGAAGATAGCAAATTTTAAAAGAGATAAGAATTACAGCATAAAATCCATGGGACGGGTTACAACATGAGACACTCTCTAAGAGAAAATCTCTGTGTTTCAGCACTTCATCATGGTAAGATTTCACAAAGTGCCAAAGAAGGCGGCAAAATATCATTCGGGACATTATTTACTGGAGTTCAGCCTGGCCATTAGTAGGAACTGGGTTTGACCACATCGTGTAGATATACCACACACACTTTCCCTTCACTGAAAAATTACTGTTTACAACGAAGAAGCAATTGACGATCAAAATTGATTGAAAGCATCTTAAACATGTCAAGTATTTCATTGTAGATGATCTGTGATCCAAATGCTTCTTCCACCTTCGAGAGGGACAGAACAATTCTTCCATATCATGATGGTTTCAAATTGTATCAACCAATGTTTTCTGCTGAAAAGATATCATCTATTTTTTTCTATTTTTGGAAGAAAATATTCCTAGACATACAACAGGTGAGAACTAAGTAATTTTAAAGAAGCAAATGACATGAAAATATTCTGTAAATAGAATGAAATGAAAAGCTGTGTTTTAAATAGGAGCTAAATATGAAACAGAATTTCTGTACCAGGCATTTGAATTACTGCACCAGCTCTTTTGCCCATCAAGAGAGGCATTGAGCATTTCCGTCTTTTCCAAGGTGCTCATGATCTGCTATGCTGATCTCTGTGTGTGCCTAGGTGTGTGTGGAAGGGGGGGCATGTGAAGGGGAGTGTGTATGTTTGCTTTACAATTGTTGTGGCAGATTCATGCCTCAGCTCCACATTTTGTTTTAGAAAGGTCACACAGAGTGGATATGAAGTTTACTATCAACAAGAGATCAATTCCCAAATCATCCATTTGACTCTACCTTATAAATCATGTGCTTTGTTGCATATTTTATCAAATCTACTTTCAAGCCAGATGGAGGAAGGAGGATGTGGGAATCCCTCCACCATCTTGCAACTTTTATGCAAGTAGGTTTTCAAGAAAATCATCATTTCTCTTGGAAATATGTCTGGAACAGGCATGATGGTAGTGTCAACCTGTTGGAGTTTTTGTTGCTGGAAGAAGTTGTACAAAAGGATTGGTTTTTACATTGACCGGTTACTGAATCAAGCGCAGGAATACATTGGAAATTCAACTGGGGCTTCCTTTTCCCAGCAGACCACTTCTAGAACGAGCTTGTACAATGAAGCTGACGCTTCTGCTCTCTTTTTGTTTCTTTCCTATTTTTCTTGGCTTCTTTGCCACTCTCTAGACAATTTGTGAACTCTTTTCCCAACTCAAATGGTTTCAATAGTCTGATTGTGAGCATACATTTTTACAAGGAATTTTTAAAATCTTTCCTCGAGTTAAGAAAGAAAAGGACTTAGGTCTTTTTCTTCCCTTATAATATTGCAATGAAATTGATAAATAAAGACCAACTCTTTCTTTTTGTTTTTAACCCAAGTAGATAATTCCCATCCATTCATCCATTTGGTGGACCAATAGTTGCCATGCTGATGGAAGTTGTCACTTCTTAACAATAGACATTCTGTGACTATGTTGACAGCACTTTGGGTGAAGATCCTAACTGGTCTTGGATACACATAGGGAGAAATTTGCTCAGCCAGTGTCAGTCTTAAGCATGCGTATCAGAAGATCTTTCTAGAGCTGGGAATTTTCCCATGAAAGGGATTCAGTTAGGGAAGAGACACTCGTCCCAGAGTTTTGCATTCTTCTTGAACACTGCTTAAGGAACTTAGATGCCGTGTCCATTTGGATCTCTGTCTTCACAGAACTTTGTCATGCAAGTGCTTGAAATGCATCTTGAAGAGAATTCACTAGCACAGAATGAATGAGAGTGGAAGGGCTTGGTGGGGCTAACCAGGCCCAATCCCCCTGCCTAAACCAGGATACCTAGAGCCTCTTGCCCAGGAGTCTATCTGGGTGTACTTTGAATGTCTTCAAAGATCCAGGCTCCACAATCTTTCTGGGCAGTCTGTGCCGTGGTTCAGTCACCCTCACAGTAAAGAATCATTTGCTGATGGTCAATGGCAATCTCCTGTATTTCAGAGAGTGCCCACTGCCTCTTGTTTTTTCACTCAGCATCACTGAAAAGACACTGGTTCCCTCCCCTTTGCACTATTGCTTCCATATGGATGCGTGCTGCCATGTAGAGATATGTCAAAAACCTCCCTGAAGCCCAGGCAGATAATATTCCCTTCATCTACCAGTCAAGTTGATTCATCAGAGGAGTTTAAAGTGATGTTCCAGCATGAAATTCCCCTGAAAAATCATGCTAACTACATGATTTTGTTGTCTTGCATGTGCCTGGCAAGGTTTCCCAGGAAGAGCTGCTTCATCAACTTCCTGGGGATAAAAAGGAGGCTGCCTGGTTTGTACTATTCCGAGTCCTCCTAATTGCCTTTTTTAGAGATGGATGTCATTTGCTCTCATCCAGTCTTTAGCCTCTCTTGTCGTCTACATCTTAGCAAAAAGCTTTTCCACTATATGTTTATGTGATTGGAAAAGTCAGGAAAGTGTAAGGTACTGTTTTCTATCAGTTGGCAAGCTGCGCACACAATCCCAGTGTTGTACAGCTTCCTTCTTCACCTTTCCGATGCTGCCGCTCTCTCCGGCTCCCGGAGCCGAAGAAGCGGCTTCTTCGCGCAAAGACGATTGTACCGCTCACAGTGCTCTCTTAGCGCGGCTTCTGCCGAAAGAAGCCCGGGAGCGGCGCTTAGCTCCGGAGAGCATCGTCCCTTCGTCTTTAGCGTCTTTTGTGGTCTACATCCTAGCAGAAAGCTTTTCCACTCTGTCTGGCAAGGAAAACATGCGCCAGCACAGAAAACATCTCCCATCGTGTTCTGGACCTTGTACAGAGGTCTGCCAAGTGTTTGACAAGAAGAACAAAAAAGTTGTCCAAAACAGCTTCCAATCGAATATTCATGTGATTGGAAAAGTCAGGAAAGTGTAAGGTACTGTTTTCTATCAGTCGGCAAGCTGCGCACACAATCCCAGTGTTGTACAGCTTCCTTCTTCACCTTTGCGATGCTGCCGCTCTCTCCGGCACCCGGAGCCGAAGAAGCGGCTTCTTCGCGCAAAGACGATTGTACCGCTCACAGTGCTCTCTTAGCGCCGCTTCTGCCGAAAGAAGCCCGGGAGCGGCGCTTAACTCCGGAGAGCATCGTCCCTTCGTCTTTAGCGTCTTTTGTGGTCTACATCCTAGCAGAAAGCTTTTCCACTCTGTCTGGCAAGGAAAACCTGCGCCAGCGCAGAAAACATCTCCCATCGTGTTCTGGACGTTGCACGGAGGTCTGCCAAGTGTTTGCATAAAGAAAAAAAAAGTTTTCCAAAATAATTTCCTATCGATTGTTCATGTGATTGGAAAAGTCAGGAAAGTAGTAAGGTACTGTTTTCTATCAGTTGGCAAGCTGCGCACACAATCCCAGTGTTGTACAGCTTCCTTCTTCACCTTTCCGATGCTGCCGCTCTCTCCGGCTCCCGGAGCCGAAGAAGCGGCTTCTTCGCGCAAAGACGATTGTACCGCTCACAGTGCTCTCTTAGCGCGGCTTCTGCCGAAAGAAGCCCGGGAGCGGCGCTTAGCTCCGGAGAGCATCGTACCTTCGTCTTTAGCGTCTTTTGTGGTCTACATCCTAGCAGAAAGCTTTTCCACTCAGTCTGGCAAGGAAAACCTGCGGGAGCACAGAAAACATCTCCCATCGTGTTCTGGACGTTGCACGGAGGTCTGCCAAGTGTTTGGCATAAAGAAAAGAAAAGCTGTTTAAAACAGCTTCCAATCGAATATTCATGTGATTGGAAAAGTCAGGAGAATGTTAACGTACTGTTTTCTATCAGTTGGCAAGCTGCGCACACAATCCCAGTGTTGTACAGCTTCCTTCTTCACCTTTCCGATGCTGCCGCTCTCTCCGGCTCCCTGAGCCGAAGAAGCGGCTTCTTCGCGCAAACACGATTGTACTGGTCACAGTGCTCTCTTAGCGCGGCTTCTGCCGAAAGACGCCCCGAGCGGCTCTTAGCTCCGCGGTGTCCGTACCTTCCAATTCAATTTTTTCGGCTCCACAAACCAAATGGTATACTTGCAGCAGTAGGGCGGGACATTGAACTGGACTTTCTCCTTTTAGAGAGAAGCTAATGAAAAAGTTTCACCGGAATCAGAGCAGGCTGTAAAACAAGAAAAGTGTCATGGAAATAAGCCAGCCTTATCCTCTTAGGCTTGCTTGTTGTGATTGGCCAAGAAAGAAATGTGTCAACTCGGTGTTCCTGGGTATCACATCAGTAACAGGTACTTCAGCTGCTGTACTTCTCTCCTGAAGTTAAGAACAGAATCCAAGGAATTGTGATTCCATGGTCTCAATTCACTCAATATGGTGCCAAAAAAGGAGTGGAAGGTGCACGGGTCAATTAACTTGAATGGCCTATGTAAATCAGCGGCCACTGTTTTTCTGAAGGCTTCAACAGGTTAGTTGCCTATGTTCTTCTTGGAATTGTTTTAACCTTTGGTCATGTTTTTCTTGGGATTCTTTTACCCTTTTCCCATTAGTTCAGCCTTTGCTCTCAAGCCTTTGCTGACATTTCCAGTATCTCGGTAGCCTGGAAAAGTGTTGTCTTGATTGATCACATCATTATTCCCTTCCAAGGGTTGTTTTCCTCAAGTCTCAGTTTGGCTGGTTTTCTGCTAGTTGATTGTCAGAGGGCAGCAGGTGTTTTGTAAGAGCAAGTACACAATGCCATAGCTTGCTTCTCTTTGGATTTGTCCTGTCTAGAAAATGGAATGACTGAACATCTCTGAGAGGCTTTTCTCTCGCCATTAGGTTTCACTGGAAGGAGGGCAGATGCAAATAGTCTACCTAAAGTCTTGGCACAGAAGAAAGTAGTGGTTTGCTGCTGCATAGAGCTAGAAGCTTACAAAAGGAAGGCCTTGGGCTGAGGCCCATTACTTTGGCTAAGTAGAAAAGGACTGTGGCAAGGTGAGGCAGCTGACTTTGAGGTAGATCAACAAGTTCTAGAAGCGTTGTGTGTTCACAGCGTGGTGCATGGTGGTTGGTTGAATTGTGTTTGTTATGGCTTAAAGCTATGGAAATGAGAAAGGCCTGAGTGTTTCAAAAGCCTGGTTTTTGCAAGAAAGCAGCTCTCCTTTGCATCTGCCTGGGGACTCTGCATCACCACGGACCCTCACTGCCACTTTGCCAAGGAGACGATCAGTAGGAATGTTGCAGAGCTGCTGTGTGCATCTGAATGGAATGGCAGAGAACGAAGCGCTGGACGTTTCTGGCTTTAGTACAATGCTGCTGCATTGGTGCCAGTTTAGTTGGTTTTCCATCAGTGGCCTTTCTGTCTAGAAGTACACTGCCCAGAGTATTGGATGCCATTTCCTTCCTGTTGTTTTCATACCTTCCTTCAGTTGAAAGGATGATACAACCTTGACATTTTGAAGATCCCTGTTAGGAAGCACTATGCCAGAGGAGTCATCGCTCCCTTTTCTTCTGCCTCCTTTGTCATTTTCAGAGACTCATTTCAAATTTCTGCTCATGTCAAGAAGAATACTGAGACTACTTAGCAGGGTTGACGCTCTCAGCCGCTTTCCTCTTTCCTACTGCTTCATACTGGATGTGACTTCAAGGCCTCGTTTTGTCATCTGCATTTTGCCGTCATCCAAAGCTAAATATTCCAGGCCTGTGAACACAAAAAGAACTCTTAGTCTTTTGCAAGAACTACCCCTAGGAGGATTTGTGTTCACTTTGATCTCTTCAGTGTTTCAGAAAAAAGGAGATTGTACTCTCTTCTTGTGTACTCTCTTCTTGTGCTCTCATTTCCCTCTCTCTGCCTTGCATGCCCCAGTTAATCTACTGCTGTGACTCATTTGGCATCATCTCACGGTGCAAATTCTGCATAGTTTCAAGTCCTTACAAATGCCAGTTGCCAAGGAGCCTATCTAAGCATTCAAGGGGCAAAGAATTGTAGGGCTGGCAAGTTCAGGTGCTGAAACTGTAAGTCATGCCATATCAAAGTGACAGAGCAAATCAATTGATCTAGGACTTTCAGGTGGGCACCTCTGAGAATAGCAGCTTGTCAGCAATGACACAGCCATCTTCCTAGCTGTATTCCAGAGAGAGGAAAGGGACACCTTCAATGGTTAATATGTTTGGCATGAGAAAACAGCAAGAAATGTACCGCAAAATACTTGAGTCAGATCAAGTGCGTTTCTCTAGTGAGAATTTTGCACTTGTTCTTTCTTGTCTGTGCCTTTACTTTTCACAGAAGACAGGGGAGCATTTCATTAGTACTGTTCTTTTGTTTTCTTTTGTTGGCCTCCCTCTTTCCACCTGCAATTAACAAATTTGCCTTTCTTTCCTGGCTTCTCTTTCTTTACTTCTACAAGTTGACATGAGGTCATCCAACCTTATCATCAATGTTCTCAGACAGTGGAGAGAAGTAGAAGGTACAGCTAAATGGATAAAAGAAACCCACAAAAATAGACAGGTTTTGACAGTCTTCTGTGAGAACATTAGGACACAAGATGTCTTTGAACTGAGTAATGCTCTATTGATTTAACTTTTAGTCCACTGGTTACTATTATTACACGTGTTTGGCCTTTAGTACAGAGCCTTGGAACTAATCCAGGCCAATACTTGGCTAATTTTGTTTTCTTTCTAGTGAGGACTTTGTTTCTTAAGGAATAGTCCAGAGAAAGAGCGTCCACGGTACAGTTACAGGTCATAAATTCTGGTACAGTTTGTGCTGGTAATAGGTCTAGGAAAGAAAGGTTTGACATCTTTTTTGACTTTCAAATGGAACCATGATTTGAAAAACCTAAGAGTTGCGGCTCCCCCCCCACCCCACAGCCCAAGTACTTCTCTTTGCAATATTACTCAGGGATTACACATCAAAGCCCACCCTGTAAAATACGTTGCAGATACTTTGCAAGAAGTGCAGCTTAGCAGCTAGAGATGATAACGTGGCTTAAATAACATGGTCTAAATATGTCTGTCTACGCAGACATACTCAACAAAGGTTACGATGGCTTAGCTCCTGTGCTCAAGTGAACGTGCATTTTAGAACTTCCCAAGAAGGTGAATTCAACCTCCTTCATTGCTCTCTGCTGGAGTCCCAAGAGAATTTCAGTCTGCTTTTTGTCATTTACAGCTGTCACTGCTTAGCTCTTGAACATGAGACTCCCTCGTGACTGATGAAAGTTGTCTAGTTAAGAGTGGGTGAAAGACATGGTCTTGCTCTAGAAGGAGATGAGAAGGTTTCTGCAGTCTTTGTCGTCTCTACTGCTTGTGATTTCTAGACAAAACCAGTGGGAAGTTTTCTGAAGGCAGTCCAGAAGCTGGCAATATGGACAGCTTACAGCCCAACACTTGCTGCAGTGCAACCATGGTGACACCAGAAAGGACTTCAAAAATTTAAAAGGGCAAACAAAGCAGTTGGAAGGAAAAGAACATGAACCATTATTCCATTTTTCTCATCTATCTTTCTTTAAATCATCATTTTCGTGCAGTTTGGCGGCTTGCGTTGGTATCCCACCAAAGGAATCTGAGACAGAGTAAGCTTTTGAATGGAGTAGAAGTGAGAAACGCAGGCCAAGTTGCCTTTTTTGCCATCAAATACCAGTTAGGCTTGAACTACCCTTTGCTTAAGGTGCTTAGCTTACACTAAGAATTGATGAGCACATTTTGATGGGAGCAAATTTTACTGTCATGATGACTGAGTAAATTTTGCTGTCACTCAGAATTTTACTGTCGTCTGAATAGCAATGTTTGTGTCCAAATAGTATTTTGTCTCCCGTATCTGCAGCAGGTAAGCCTTTTGCTGTCAGCAGTGTTGCTTAACCTTTCATGTCATATCCCTCTTCACATCCATCTTCTGCTTAAGGCTTATTAATCTACTTTAGAATTGGCAGGTGGAATAAGACTACTTTTCCTTTTTGAAAGCTCATGTCATTTGACCTACTTACAGCAAATAATTCATTAATTGCAAGTCCCCAGCTAGCATCTTTTCGGCATATTCTAACCTTCTAAAGAGTAACAAAAGCACTCTCCAATACTTGACTTTCATATCACAGTGGGAACGCTGGTCCTGTTTGCAAGAAACAATCATAGGTATGGTAAAACAAAAGGAGGGCTTAGAGTTTTCTCTGTTAACCTATAGTGAGCTTGGATTTTGCAATATGCATGAAGTTAATTAACACTGTTATATAAAGTGGCTGATTTAATCAATAAATTGGAGTCAATGCTGATAAACGACAAGGTGGGTTGGCTTCCCTTCGCTTTCAACACAGTGCCAATTCGGGCTGCTTTGATAGGACTAAGTGGCTGCTGCAATCTGCCATCCAGAAGCGGGGCAGGTGAGTTTTGTTTGCAAGGGAAAAGGGCCATGGTTTGTGTTTGGGGGCCTGTGACTGAGAGTGCCGGCTGGCTCCTGAAATTCTTTGATATGCAGGATGATTCCCAGACGCAAGGTGGAAACGCTGCCAAGTCGGGCTGGATTGAAATTACCCAGGGACTCCTGCAATCTGCCATCGAGAAGCGGGGCAGGTGAGTGTTGTTTGCCAGGGAAAAGGGCCGTGGATTGTGTTTGGGGGCCTGTGGCTGGGAGAGGCCGGCTGGCTCCTGAAAATCCACGATACGCAGGATGTTTCTCAGACCCAAGGTAGCAACATTGCCAAGCCGGGCTGGTTTGATAGTAGCAAGTTGCTCCTGCAATCTGCCATGCAGAAGCAGGGCAGGTGACTTTTCTTTGCCAGGGAAAAGGGCCGAGGTTTGTGTTTGGGGGCCTGTGGCCAAGAGTGTCTTGCTGGCTCCTGAAAATCCATGATACGCAGGATGGTTCCCAGACCCAAGGTGGCACCAGTGCCAAGTCGGGCTGGTTTGATATTACCAAGTGGCTCCTGCAATGTGCCATGCAGAAGCGGGGCAGGTGAGTTTTTTTGGCCAGGTAAGAGGGCCGAGGTCTGTGTTTAAGGGCCTGTGGCTGGGAGTGGCCGGCTGGCTCCTGAAAATCCACGATACGCAGGATGGTTCCCAGACCCAAGGTGGCACCAGTGCCAAGTCGGGCTGGTTTGATAGTAGCAAGTGGCTCCTGCAATCTGCCATGATCACATGAAGAAATACTTTCTGGCGTCTGTACTGGGCCATATGCTCTTTCTTCTCTCAACTTCTCCATCACCTCTCATCTGTTTCACATGCGCTATCTTCAAGGTCCACAGGCTACTTTTCACAGCGTCTTCAGGCCTGATGCAGTAAGAATGATGAATAGAACAGAGTTGGGTCTATTTTGCAGTTTGGATAAAATGCTTTCTGCACACAAATCCAAGGAGAAGGTGCTGCCCCGATGCCCAGAAAAACTTTCACTCCTGCTAGTGTTCTACGTCAACCGCAACTTAGTCTGAAAGAAAAGCTTTTTCTCTGAGAGCATCTGAGAGGTTTGCATGAAGCACTGATATCTGACATATGCAATTTTGAATAGGAGAGGAAAAAGAAAACGGCAAGAAGTTTTTAATTTTACTGGTTTCGATTTTAATTTCCGTGCACTTTTTCACAACTTGTCAGCTCAAATGCCCATCCACATCTTTTAGTCATCTGTAAGTCAGTATTCATATAAAATGTGCTTCAAATCAAAAGAATTTCAAATTTGCACTCCAAGTCTCTATGCCTAGATTTATGATTTCCTACACATATTAGATGAAAGGAAGGCCTTTTTTACTGTGGGAGTGCTGGAACACTGGAACAGGTTGCCCAGAGAAGTTGTGGGTGTCCCATCCCTGAAAGTATTCAAGGTCAGCTTGGACGGGGCTTGGAGCAGCAACAAAGGAGAAGCTTGATGGTAGAGAAACAAAGTTGGACTATAGAAGAAACTGAGATTGAAGTATAGGAGCAAGTTTTCTCTCAGCTCTTGGGCTAAATTCAAAGTTGTACAAAATGACATTTATCTGTGATTTTCACTACTGTAACAGAAAGGTTCATGAAAACTGTACAGAAGATAGCAAATTTTAAAAGAGATAAGAATTACAGCATAAAATCCATGGGACGGGTTACAACATGAGACACTCTCTAAGAGAAAATCTCTGTGTTTCAGCACTTCATCATGGTAAGATTTCACAAAGTGCCAAAGAAGGCGGCAAAATATCATTCGGGACATTATTTACTGGAGTTCAGCCTGGCCATTAGTAGGAACTGGGTTTGACCACATCGTGTAGATATACCACACACACTTTCCCTTCACTGAAAAATTACTGTTTACAACGAAGAAGCAATTGACGATCAAAATTGATTGAAAGCATCTTAAACATGTCAAGTATTTCATTGTAGATGATCTGTGATCCAAATGCTTCTTCCACCTTCGAGAGGGACAGAACAATTCTTCCATATCATGATGGTTTCAAATTGTATCAACCAATGTTTTCTGCTGAAAAGATAGCATCTATTTTTTTCTATTTTTGGAAGAAAATATTCCTAGACATACAACAGGTGAGAACTAAGTAATTTTAAAGAAGCAAATGACATGAAAATATTCTGTAAATAGAATGAAATGAAAAGCTGTGTTTTAAATAGGAGCTAAATATGAAACAGAATTTCTGTACCAGGCATTTGAATTACTGCACCAGCTCTTTTGCCCATCAAGAGAGGCATTGAGCATTTCCGTCTTTTCCAAGGTGCTCATGATCTGCTATGCTGATCTCTGTGTGTGCCTAGGTGTGTGTGGAAGGGGGGGCATGTGAAGGGGAGTGTGTATGTTTGCTTTACAATTGTTGTGGCAGATTCATGCCTCAGCTCCACATTTTGTTTTAGAAAGGTCACACAGAGTGGATATGAAGTTTACTATCAACAAGAGATCAATTCCCAAATCATCCATTTGACTCTACCTTATAAATCATGTGCTTTGTTGCATATTTTATCAAATCTACTTTCAAGCCAGATGGAGGAAGGAGGATGTGGGAATCCCTCCACCATCTTGCAACTTTTATGCAAGTAGGTTTTCAAGAAAATCATCATTTCTCTTGGAAATATGTCTGGAACAGGCATGATGGTAGTGTCAACCTGTTGGAGTTTTTGTTGCTGGAAGAAGTTGTACAAAAGGATTGGTTTTTACATTGACCGGTTACTGAATCAAGCGCAGGAATACATTGGAAATTCAACTGGGGCTTCCTTTTCCCAGCAGACCACTTCTAGAACGAGCTTGTACAATGAAGCTGACGCTTCTGCTCTCTTTTTGTTTCTTTCCTATTTTTCTTGGCTTCTTTGCCACTCTCTAGACAATTTGTGAACTCTTTTCCCAACTCAAATGGTTTCAATAGTCTGATTGTGATCATACATTTTTACAAGGAATTTTTAAAATCTTTCCTCGAGTTAAGAAAGTCAAGGACTTAGGTCTTTTTCTTCCCTTATAATATTGCAATGAAATTGATAAATAAAGACCAACTCTTTCTTTTTGTTTTTAACCCAAGTAGATAATTCCCATCCATTCATCCATTTGGTGGACCAATAGTTGCCATGCTGATGGAAGTTGTCACTTCTTAACAATAGACATTCTGTGACTATGTTGACAGCACTTTGGGTGAAGATCCTAACTGGTCTTGGATACACATAGGGAGAAATTTGCTCAGCCAGTGTCAGTCTTAAGCATGCGTATCAGAAGATCTTTCTAGAGCTGGGAATTTTCCCATGAAAGGGATTCAGTTAGGGAAGAGACACTCGTCCCAGAGTTTTGCATTCTTCTTGAACACTGCTTAAGGAACTTAGATGCCGTGTCCATTTGGATCTCTGTCTTCACAGAACTTTGTCATGCAAGTGCTTGAAATGCATCTTGAAGAGAATTCACTAGCACAGAATGAATGAGAGTGGAAGGGCTTGGTGGGGCTAACCAGGCCCAATCCCCCTGCCTAAACCAGGATACCTAGAGCCTCTTGCCCAGGAGTCTATCTGGGTGTACTTTGAATGTCTTCAAAGATCCAGGCTCCACAATCTTTCTGGGCAGTCTGTGCCGTGGTTCAGTCACCCTCACAGTAAAGAATCATTTGCTGATGGTCAATGGCAATCTCCTGTATTTCAGAGAGTGCCCACTGCCTCTTGTTTTTTCACTCAGCATCACTGAAAAGACACTGGTTCCCTCCCCTTTGCACTATTGCTTCCATATGGATGCGTGCTGCCATGTAGAGATATGTCAAAAACCTCCCTGAAGCCCAGGCAGATAATATTCCCTTCATCTACCAGTCAAGTTGATTCATCAGAGGAGTTTAAAGTGATGTTCCAGCATGAAATTCCCCTGAAAAATCATGCTAACTACATGATTTTGTTGTCTTGCATGTGCCTGGCAAGGTTTCCCAGGAAGAGCTGCTTCATCAACTTCCTGGGGATAAAAAGGAGGCTGCCTGGTTTGTACTATTCCGAGTCCTCCTAATTGCCTTTTTTAGAGATGGGTGTCATTTGCTCTCATCCAGTCTTTAGCCTCTCTTGTCGTCTACATCTTAGCAAAAAGCTTTTCCACTACATGTTCATGTGATTGGAAAAGTCAGGAAAGTGGTAAGGTACTGTTTTCTATCAGTTGGCAAGCTGCGCACACAATCCCAGTGTTGTACAGCTTCCTTCTTCACCTTTCCGATGCTGCCGCTCTCTCCGGCTCCCGGAGCCGAAGAAGCGGCTTCTTCGCGCAAAGACGATTGTACCGCTCACAGTGCTCTCTTAGCGCCGCTTCTGCCGAAAGAAGCCCGCGAGCGGTGCTTAGCTCTGGAGAGCCTCGTACCTTCGTCTTTAGCATCTTTTGTGGTCTACATCCTAGCAGAAAGCTTTTCCACTCTGTCTGGCAAGGAAAACCTGCGCCAGCGCAGAAAACATCTCCCATCGTGTTCTGGACGTTGCACGGAGGTCTGCCAAGTGTTTGCATAAAGAAATGAAAAGTTGTCCAAAATAACTTCCTATCGAATGTTCATGTGATTGGAAAAGTCAGGAAAGTGGTAAGGTACTGTTTTCTATCAGTTGGCAAGCTGCGCACACAATCCCAGTGTTGTACAGCTTCCTTCTTCACCTTTCCGATGCTGCCGCTCTCTCCGGCTCCCGGAGCCGAAGAAGCGGCTTCTTCGCGCAAAGACGATTGTACCGGTCACAGTGCTCTCTTAGCGCCGCTTCTGCCGAAAGAAGCCCGGGAGCGGCGCTTAGCTCCGGAGAGCATCGTACCTTCGTCTTTAGCGTCTTTTGTGGTCTACATCCTAGCAGAAAGCTTTTCCACTCTGTCTGACAAGGAAAACCTGCGCCAGCACAGAAAACATCTCCCATCGTGTTCTGGACGTTGCACGGAGGTCTGCCAAGTGTTTGGCATAAAGAAAAGAAAAGCTGTTTAAAACAGCTTCCAATCGAATATTCATGTGATTGGAAAAGTCAGGAGAATGTTAACGTACTGTTTTCTATCAGTTGGCAAGCTGCGCACACAATCCCAGTGTTGTACAGCTTCCTTCTTCACCTTTCCGATGCTGCCGCTCTCTCCGGCTCCCTGAGCCGAAGAAGCGGCTTCTTCGCGCAAACACGATTGTACCGGTCACAGTGCTCTCTTAGCGCGGCTTCTGCCGAAAGACGCCCCGAGCGGCTCTTAGCTCCGCGGTGTCCGTACCTTCCAATTCAATTTTTTCGGCTCCACAAACCAAATGGTATACTTGCAGCAGTAGGGCGGGACATTGAACTGGACTTTCTCCTTTTAGAGAGAAGCTAATGAAAAAGTTTCACCGGAATCAGAGCAGGCTGTAAAACAAGAAAAGTGTCATGGAAATAAGCCAGCCTTATCCTCTTAGGCTTGCTTGTTGTGATTGGCCAAGAAAGAAATGTGTCAACTCGGTGTTCCTGGGTATCACATCAGTAACAGGTACTTCAGCTGCTGTACTTCTCTCCTGAAGTTAAGAACAGAATCCAAGGAATTGTGATTCCATGGTCTCAATTCACTCAATATGGTGCCAAAAAAGGAGTGGAAGGTGCACGGGTCAATTAACTTGAATGGCCTATGTAAATCAGCGGCCACTGTTTTTCTGAAGGCTTCAACAGGTTAGTTGCCTATGTTCTTCTTGGAATTGTTTTAACCTTTGGTCATGTTTTTCTTGGGATTCTTTTACCCTTTTCCCATTAGTTCAGCCTTTGCTCTCAAGCCTTTGCTGACATTTCCAGTATCTCGGTAGCCTGGAAAAGTGTTGTCTTGATTGATCACATCATTATTCCCTTCCAAGGGTTGTTTTCCTCAAGTCTCAGTTTGGCTGGTTTTCTGCTAGTTGATTGTCAGAGGGCAGCAGGTGTTTTGTAAGAGCAAGTACACAATACCATAGCTTGCTTCTCTTTGGATTTGGCCTGTCTAGAAAATGGAATGACTGAACATCTCTGAGAGGCTTTTCTCTCGCCATTAGGTTTCACTGGAAGGAGGGCAGATGCAAATCGTCTACCTAAAGTCTTGGCACAGAAGAAAGTAGTGGTTTGCTGCTGCATAGAGCTAGAAGCTTACAAAAGGAAGGCCTTGGGCTGAGGCCCATTACTTTGGCTAAGTAGAAAAGGACTGTGGCAAGGTGAGGCAGCTGACTTCGAGGTAGATCAACAAGTTCTAGAAGCGTTGTGTGTTCACAGTGTGGTGCATGGTGGTTGGTTGAATTGTGTTTGTTATGGCTTAAAGCTATGGAAATGAGAAAGGCCTGAGTGTTTCAAAAGCCTGGTTTTTGCAAGAAAGCAGCTCTCCTTTGCATCTGCCTGGGGACTCTGCATCACCACGGACCCTCACTGCCACTTTGCCAAGGAGACGATCAGTAGGAATGTTGCAGAGCTGCTGTGTGCATCTGAATGGAATGGCAGAGAACGAAGCGCTGGACGTTTCTGGCTTTAGTACAATGCTGCTGCATTGGTGCCAGTTTAGTTGGTTTTCCATCAGTGGCCTTTCTGTCTAGAAGTACACTGCCCAGAGTATTGGATGCCATTTCCTTCCTGTTGTTTTCATACCTTCCTTCAGTTGAAAGGATGATACAACCTTGACATTTTGAAGATCCCTGTTAGGAAGCACTATGCCAGAGGAGTCATCGCTCCCTTTTCTTCTGCCTCCTTTGTCATTTTCAGAGACTCATTTCAAATTTCTGCTCATGTCAAGAAGAATACTGAGACTACTTAGCAGGGTTGACGCTCTCAGCCGCTTTCCTCTTTCCTACTGCTTCATACTGGATGTGACTTCAAGGCCTCGTTTTGTCATCTGCATTTTGCCGTCATCCAAAGCTAAATATTCCAGGCCTGTGAACACAAAAAGAACTCTTAGTCTTTTGCAAGAACTACCCCTAGGAGGATTTGTGTTCACTTTGATCTCTTCAGTGTTTCAGAAAAAAGGAGATTGTACTCTCTTCTTGTGTACTCTCTTCTTGTGCTCTCATTTCCCTCTCTCTGCCTTGCATGCCCCAGTTAATCTACTGCTGTGACTCATTTGGCATCATCTCACGGTGCAAATTCTGCATAGTTTCAAGTCCTTACAAATGCCAGTTGCCAAGGAGCCTATCTAAGCATTCAAGGGGCAAAGAATTGTAGGGCTGGCAAGTTCAGGTGCTGAAACTGTAAGTCATGCCATATCAAAGTGACAGAGCAAATCAATTGATCTAGGACTTTCAGGTGGGCACCTCTGAGAATAGCAGCTTGTCAGCAATGACACAGCCATCTTCCTAGCTGTATTCCAGAGAGAGGAAAGGGACACCTTCAATGGTTAATATGTTTGGCATGAGAAAACAGCAAGAAATGTACCGCAAAATACTTGAGTCAGATCAAGTGCGTTTCTCTAGTGAGAATTTTGCACTTGTTCTTTCTTGTCTGTGCCTTTACTTTTCACAGAAGACAGGGGAGCATTTCATTAGTACTGTTCTTTTGTTTTCTTTTGTTGGCCTCCCTCTTTCCACCTGCAATTAACAAATTTGCCTTTCTTTCCTGGCTTCTCTTTCTTTACTTCTACAAGTTGACATGAGGTCATCCAACCTTATCATCAATGTTCTCAGACAGTGGAGAGAAGTAGAAGGTACAGCTAAATGGATAAAAGAAACCCACAAAAATAGACAGGTTTTGACAGTCTTCTGTGAGAACATTAGGACACAAGATGTCTTTGAACTGAGTAATGCTCTATTGATTTAACTTTTAGTCCACTGGTTACTATTATTACACGTGTTTGGCCTTTAGTACAGAGCCTTGGAACTAATCCAGGCCAATACTTGGCTAATTTTGTTTTCTTTCTAGTGAGGACTTTGTTTCTTAAGGAATAGTCCAGAGAAAGAGCGTCCACGGTACAGTTACAGGTCATAAATTCTGGTACAGTTTGTGCTGGTAATAGGTCTAGGAAAGAAAGGTTTGACATCTTTTTTGACTTTCAAATGGAACCATGATTTGAAAAACCTAAGAGTTGCGGCTCCCCCCCCACCCCACAGCCCAAGTACTTCTCTTTGCAATATTACTCAGGGATTACACATCAAAGCCCACCCTGTAAAATACGTTGCAGATACTTTGCAAGAAGTGCAGCTTAGCAGCTAGAGATGATAACGTGGCTTAAATAACATGGTCTAAATATGTCTGTCTACGCAGACATACTCAACAAAGGTTACGATGGCTTAGCTCCTGTGCTCAAGTGAACGTGCATTTTAGAACTTCCCAAGAAGGTGAATTCAACCTCCTTCATTGCTCTCTGCTGGAGTCCCAAGAGAATTTCAGTCTGCTTTTTGTCATTTACAGCTGTCACTGCTTAGCTCTTGAACATGAGACTCCCTTGTGACTGATGAAAGTTGTCTAGTTAAGAGTGGGTGAAAGACATGGTCTTGCTCTAGAAGGAGATGAGAAGGTTTCTGCAGTCTTTGTCATCTCTACTGCTTGTGATTTCTAGACAAAACCAGTGGGAAGTTTTCTGAAGGCAGTCCAGAAGCTGGCAATATGGACAGCTTACAGCCCAACACTTGCTGCAGTGCAACCATGGTGACACCAGAAAGGACTTCAAAAATTTAAAAGGGCAAACAAAGCAGTTGGAAGGAAAAGAACATGAACCATTATTCCATTTTTCTCATCTATCTTTCTTTAAATCATCATTTTCGTGCAGTTTGGCGGCTTGCGTTGGTATCCCACCAAAGGAGTCTGAGACAGAGTAAGCTTTTGAATGGAGTAGAAGTGAGAAACGCAGGCCAAGTTGCCTTTTTTGCCATCAAATACCAGTTAGGCTTGAACTACCCTTTGCTTAAGGTGCTTAGCTTACACTAAGAATTGATGAGCACATTTTGATGGGAGCAAATTTTACTGTCATGATGACTGAGTAAATTTTGCTGTCACTCAGAATTTTACTGTCGTCTGAATAGCAATGTTTGTGTCCAAATAGTATTTTGTCTCCCGTATCTGCAGCAGGTAAGCCTTTTGCTGTCAGCAGTGTTGCTTAACCTTTCATGTCATATCCCTCTTCACATCCATCTTCTGCTTAAGGCTTATTAATCTACTTTAGAATTGGCAGGTGGAATAAGACTACTTTTCCTTTTTGAAAGCTCATGTCATTTGACCTACTTACAGCAAATAATTCATTAATTGCAAGTCCCCAGCTAGCATCTTTTCGGCATATTCTAACCTTCTAAAGAGTAACAAAAGCACTCTCCAATACTTGACTTTCATATCACAGTGGGAACGCTGGTCCTGTTTGCAAGAAACAATCATGGGTATGGTAAAACAAAAGGAGGGCTTAGAGTTTTCTCTGTTAACCTATAGTGAGCTTGGATTTTGCAATATGCATGAAGTTAATTAACACTGTTATATAAAGTGGCTGATTTAATCAATAAATTGGAGTCAATGCTGATAAACGACAAGGTGGGTTGGCTTCCCTTCGCTTTCAACACAGTGCCAATTCGGGCTGCTTTGATAGGACTAAGTGGCTGCTGCAATCTGCCATCCAGAAGCGGGGCAGGTGAGTTTTGTTTGCAAGGGAAAAGGGCCATGGTTTGTGTTTGGGGGCCTGTGACTGAGAGTGCCGGCTGGCTCCTGAAATTCTTTGATATGCAGGATGATTCCCAGACGCAAGGTGGAAACGCTGCCAAGTCGGGCTGGATTGAAATTACCCAGGGACTCCTGCAATCTGCCATCGAGAAGCGGGGCAGGTGAGTGTTGTTTGCCAGGGAAAAGGGCCGTGGATTGTGTTTGGGGGCCTGTGGCTGGGAGAGGCCGGCTGGCTCCTGAAAATCCACGATACGCAGGATGTTTCTCAGACCCAAGGTAGCAACATTGCCAAGTCGGGCTGGTTTGATAGTACCAAGTTGCTCCTGCAATCTGCCATGCAGAAGCAGGGCAGGTGACTTTTCTTTGCCAGGGAAAAGGGCCGAGGTTTGTGTTTGGGGGCCTGTGGCCAAGAGTGTCTTGCTGGCTCCTGAAAATCCATGATACGCAGGATGGTTCCCAGACCCAAGGTGGCACCAGTGCCAAGTCGGGCTGGTTTGATATTACCAAGTGGCTCCTGCAATCTGCCATGCAGAAGCGGGGCAGGTGAGTTTTTTTGGCCAGGTAAGAGGGCCGAGGTCTGTGTTTAAGGGCCTGTGGCTGGGAGTGGCCGGCTGGCTCCTGAAAATCCACGATACGCAGGATGGTTCCCAGACCCAAGGTGGCACCAGTGCCAAGTCGGGCTGGTTTGATAGTAGCAAGTGGCTCCTGCAATCTGCCATGATCACATGAAGAAATACTTTCTGGCGTCCGTACTGGGCCATATGCTCTTTCTTCTCTCAACTTCTCCATCACCTCTCATCTGTTTCACATGCGCTATCTTCAAGGTCCACAGGCTACTTTTCACAGTGTCTTCAGGCCTGATGCAGTAAGAATGATGAATAGAACAGAGTTGGGTCTATTTTGCAGTTTGGATAAAATGCTTTCTGCACACAAATCCAAGGAGAAGGTGCTGCCCCGATGCCCAGAAAAACTTTCACTCCTGCTAGTGTTCTACGTCAACCGCAACTTAGTCTGAAAGAAAAGCTTTTACTCTGAGAGCATCTGAGAGGTTTGCATGAAGCACTGATATCTGACATATGCAATTTTGAATAGGAGAGGAAAAAGAAAACGGCAAGAAGTTTTTAATTTTACTGGTTTCAATTTTAATTTCCGTGCACTTTTTCACAACTTGTCAGCTCAAATGCCCATCCACATCTTTTAGTCATCTGTAAGTCAGTATTCATATAAAATGTGCTTCAAATCAAAAGAATTTCAAATTTGCACTCCAAGTCTCTATGCCTAGATTTATGATTTCCTACACATATTAGATGAAAGGAAGGCCTTTTTTACTGTGGGAGTGCTGGAACACTGGAACAGGTTGCCCAGAGAAGTTGTGGGTGTCCCATCCCTGAAAGTATTCAAGGTCAGCTTGGACGGGGCTTGGAGCAGCAACAAAGGAGAAGCTTGATGGTAGAGAAACAAAGTTGGACTATAGAAGAAACTGAGATTGAAGTATAGGAGCAAGTTTTCTCTCAGCTCTTGGGCTAAATTCAAAGTTGTACAAAATGACATTTATCTGTGATTTTCACTACTGTAACAGAAAGGTTCATGAAAACTGTACAGAAGATAGCAAATTTTAAAAGAGATAAGAATTACAGCATAAAATCCATGGGACGGGTTACAACATGAGACACTCTCTAAGAGAAAATCTCTGTGTTTCAGCACTTCATCATGGTAAGATTTCACAAAGTGCCAAAGAAGGCGGCAAAATATCATTCGGGACATTATTTACTGGAGTTCAGCCTGGCCATTAGTAGGAACTGGGTTTGACCACATCGTGTAGATATACCACACACACTTTCCCTTCACTGAAAAATTACTGTTTACAACGAAGAAGCAATTGACGATCAAAATTGATTGAAAGCATCTTAAACATGTCAAGTATTTCATTGTAGATGATCTGTGATCCAAATGCTTCTTCCACCTTCGAGAGGGACAGAACAATTCTTCCATATCATGATGGTTTAAAATTGTATCAACCAATGTTTTCTGCTGAAAAGATAGCATCTATTTTTTTCTATTTTTGGAAGAAAATATTCCTAGACATACAACAGGTGAGAACTAAGTAATTTTAAAGAAGCAAATGACATGAAAATATTCTGTAAATAGAATGAAATGAAAAGCTGTGTTTTAAATAGGAGCTAAATATGAAACAGAATTTCTGTACCAGGCATTTGAATTACTGCACCAGCTCTTTTGCCCATCAAGAGAGGCATTGAGCATTTCCGTCTTTTCCAAGGTGCTCATGATCTGCTATGCTGATCTCTGTGTGTGCCTAGGTGTGTGTGGAAGGGGGGGCATGTGAAGGGGAGTGTGTATGTTTGCTTTACAATTGTTGTGGCAGATTCATGCCTCAGCTCCACATTTTGTTTTAGAAAGGTCACACAGAGTGGATATGAAGTTTACTATCAACAAGAGATCAATTCCCAAATCATCCATTTGACTCTACCTTATAAATCATGTGCTTTGTTGCATATTTTATCAAATCTACTTTCAAGCCAGATGGAGGAAGGAGGATGTGGGAATCCCTCCACCATCTTGCAACTTTTATGCAAGTAGGTTTTCAAGAAAATCATCATTTCTCTTGGAAATATGTCTGGAACAGGCATGATGGTAGTGTCAACCTGTTGGAGTTTTTGTTGCTGGAAGAAGTTGTACAAAAGGATTGGTTTTTACATTGACCGGTTACTGAATCAAGCGCAGGAATACATTGGAAATTCAACTGGGGCTTCCTTTTCCCAGCAGACCACTTCTAGAACGAGCTTGTACAATGAAGCTGACGCTTCTGCTCTCTTTTTGTTTCTTTCCTATTTTTCTTGGCTTCTTTGCCACTCTCTAGACAATTTGTGAACTCTTTTCCCAACTCAAATGGTTTCAATAGTCTGATTGTGATCATACATTTTTACAAGGAATTTTTAAAATCTTTCCTCGAGTTAAGAAAGTCAAGGACTTAGGTCTTTTTCTTCCCTTATAATATTGCAATGAAATTGATAAATAAAGACCAACTCTTTCTTTTTGTTTTTAACCCAAGTAGATAATTCCCATCCATTCATCCATTTGGTGGACCAATAGTTGCCATGCTGATGGAAGTTGTCACTTCTTAACAATAGACATTCTGTGACTATGTTGACAGCACTTTGGGTGAAGATCCTAACTGGTCTTGGATACACATAGGGAGAAATTTGCTCAGCCAGTGTCAGTCTTAAGCATGCGTATCAG
Organism: Ammospiza caudacuta; assembly: GCF_027887145.1. Classification (NCBI taxonomy): domain Eukaryota; kingdom Metazoa; phylum Chordata; class Aves; order Passeriformes; family Passerellidae; genus Ammospiza; species Ammospiza caudacuta. The sequence goes on from NC_080607.1 coordinate 2,696,955, forward strand.
AAGATCTTTCTAGAGCTGGGAATTTTCCCATGAAAGGGATTCAGTTAGGGAAGAGACACTCGTCCCAGAGTTTTGCATTCTTCTTGAACACTGCTTAAGGAACTTAGATGCCGTGTCCATTTGGATCTCTGTCTTCACAGAACTTTGTCATGCAAGTGCTTGAAATGCATCTTGAAGAGAATTCACTAGCACAGAATGAATGAGAGTGGAAGGGCTTGGTGGGGCTAACCAGGCCCAATCCCCCTGCCTAAACCAGGATACCTAGAGCCTCTTGCCCAGGAGTCTATCTGGGTGTACTTTGAATGTCTTCAAAGATCCAGGCTCCACAATCTTTCTGGGCAGTCTGTGCCGTGGTTCAGTCACCCTCACAGTAAAGAATCATTTGCTGATGGTCAATGGCAATCTCCTGTATTTCAGAGAGTGCCCACTGCCTCTTGTTTTTTCACTCAGCATCACTGAAAAGACACTGGTTCCCTCCCCTTTGCACTATTGCTTCCATATGGATGCGTGCTGCCATGTAGAGATATGTCAAAAACCTCCCTGAAGCCCAGGCAGATAATATTCCCTTCATCTACCAGTCAAGTTGATTCATCAGAGGAGTTTAAAGTGATGTTCCAGCATGAAATTCCCCTGAAAAATCATGCTAACTACATGATTTTGTTGTCTTGCATGTGCCTGGCAAGGTTTCCCAGGAAGAGCTGCTTCATCAACTTCCTGGGGATAAAAAGGAGGCTGCCTGGTTTGTACTATTCCGAGTCCTCCTAATTGCCTTTTTTAGAGATGGGTGTCATTTGCTCTCATCCAGTCTTTAGCCTCTCTTGTCGTCTACATCTTAGCAAAAAGCTTTTCCACTACATGTTCATGTGATTGGAAAAGTCAGGAAAGTGGTAAGGTACTGTTTTCTATCAGTTGGCAAGCTGCGCACACAATCCCAGTGTTGTACAGCTTCCTTCTTCACCTTTCCGATGCTGCCGCTCTCTCCGGCTCCCGGAGCCGAAGAAGCGGCTTCTTCGCGCAAAGACGATTGTACCGCTCACAGTGCTCTCTTAGCGCCGCTTCTGCCGAAAGAAGCCCGCGAGCGGTGCTTAGCTCTGGAGAGCCTCGTACCTTCGTCTTTAGCATCTTTTGTGGTCTACATCCTAGCAGAAAGCTTTTCCACTCTGTCTGGCAAGGAAAACCTGCGCCAGCGCAGAAAACATCTCCCATCGTGTTCTGGACGTTGCACGGAGGTCTGCCAAGTGTTTGCATAAAGAAATGAAAAGTTGTCCAAAATAACTTCCTATCGAATGTTCATGTGATTGGAAAAGTCAGGAAAGTGGTAAGGTACTGTTTTCTATCAGTTGGCAAGCTGCGCACACAATCCCAGTGTTGTACAGCTTCCTTCTTCACCTTTCCGATGCTGCCGCTCTCTCCGGCTCCCGGAGCCGAAGAAGCGGCTTCTTCGCGCAAAGACGATTGTACCGGTCACAGTGCTCTCTTAGCGCCGCTTCTGCCGAAAGAAGCCCGGGAGCGGCGCTTAGCTCCGGAGAGCATCGTACCTTCGTCTTTAGCGTCTTTTGTGGTCTACATCCTAGCAGAAAGCTTTTCCACTCTGTCTGACAAGGAAAACCTGCGCCAGCACAGAAAACATCTCCCATCGTGTTCTGGACGTTGCACGGAGGTCTGCCAAGTGTTTGGCATAAAGAAAAGAAAAGCTGTTTAAAACAGCTTCCAATCGAATATTCATGTGATTGGAAAAGTCAGGAGAATGTTAACGTACTGTTTTCTATCAGTTGGCAAGCTGCGCACACAATCCCAGTGTTGTACAGCTTCCTTCTTCACCTTTCCGATGCTGCCGCTCTCTCCGGCTCCCTGAGCCGAAGAAGCGGCTTCTTCGCGCAAACACGATTGTACCGGTCACAGTGCTCTCTTAGCGCGGCTTCTGCCGAAAGACGCCCCGAGCGGCTCTTAGCTCCGCGGTGTCCGTACCTTCCAATTCAATTTTTTCGGCTCCACAAACCAAATGGTATACTTGCAGCAGTAGGGCGGGACATTGAACTGGACTTTCTCCTTTTAGAGAGAAGCTAATGAAAAAGTTTCACCGGAATCAGAGCAGGCTGTAAAACAAGAAAAGTGTCATGGAAATAAGCCAGCCTTATCCTCTTAGGCTTGCTTGTTGTGATTGGCCAAGAAAGAAATGTGTCAACTCGGTGTTCCTGGGTATCACATCAGTAACAGGTACTTCAGCTGCTGTACTTCTCTCCTGAAGTTAAGAACAGAATCCAAGGAATTGTGATTCCATGGTCTCAATTCACTCAATATGGTGCCAAAAAAGGAGTGGAAGGTGCACGGGTCAATTAACTTGAATGGCCTATGTAAATCAGCGGCCACTGTTTTTCTGAAGGCTTCAACAGGTTAGTTGCCTATGTTCTTCTTGGAATTGTTTTAACCTTTGGTCATGTTTTTCTTGGGATTCTTTTACCCTTTTCCCATTAGTTCAGCCTTTGCTCTCAAGCCTTTGCTGACATTTCCAGTATCTCGGTAGCCTGGAAAAGTGTTGTCTTGATTGATCACATCATTATTCCCTTCCAAGGGTTGTTTTCCTCAAGTCTCAGTTTGGCTGGTTTTCTGCTAGTTGATTGTCAGAGGGCAGCAGGTGTTTTGTAAGAGCAAGTACACAATACCATAGCTTGCTTCTCTTTGGATTTGGCCTGTCTAGAAAATGGAATGACTGAACATCTCTGAGAGGCTTTTCTCTCGCCATTAGGTTTCACTGGAAGGAGGGCAGATGCAAATCGTCTACCTAAAGTCTTGGCACAGAAGAAAGTAGTGGTTTGCTGCTGCATAGAGCTAGAAGCTTACAAAAGGAAGGCCTTGGGCTGAGGCCCATTACTTTGGCTAAGTAGAAAAGGACTGTGGCAAGGTGAGGCAGCTGACTTCGAGGTAGATCAACAAGTTCTAGAAGCGTTGTGTGTTCACAGTGTGGTGCATGGTGGTTGGTTGAATTGTGTTTGTTATGGCTTAAAGCTATGGAAATGAGAAAGGCCTGAGTGTTTCAAAAGCCTGGTTTTTGCAAGAAAGCAGCTCTCCTTTGCATCTGCCTGGGGACTCTGCATCACCACGGACCCTCACTGCCACTTTGCCAAGGAGACGATCAGTAGGAATGTTGCAGAGCTGCTGTGTGCATCTGAATGGAATGGCAGAGAACGAAGCGCTGGACGTTTCTGGCTTTAGTACAATGCTGCTGCATTGGTGCCAGTTTAGTTGGTTTTCCATCAGTGGCCTTTCTGTCTAGAAGTACACTGCCCAGAGTATTGGATGCCATTTCCTTCCTGTTGTTTTCATACCTTCCTTCAGTTGAAAGGATGATACAACCTTGACATTTTGAAGATCCCTGTTAGGAAGCACTATGCCAGAGGAGTCATCGCTCCCTTTTCTTCTGCCTCCTTTGTCATTTTCAGAGACTCATTTCAAATTTCTGCTCATGTCAAGAAGAATACTGAGACTACTTAGCAGGGTTGACGCTCTCAGCCGCTTTCCTCTTTCCTACTGCTTCATACTGGATGTGACTTCAAGGCCTCGTTTTGTCATCTGCATTTTGCCGTCATCCAAAGCTAAATATTCCAGGCCTGTGAACACAAAAAGAACTCTTAGTCTTTTGCAAGAACTACCCCTAGGAGGATTTGTGTTCACTTTGATCTCTTCAGTGTTTCAGAAAAAAGGAGATTGTACTCTCTTCTTGTGTACTCTCTTCTTGTGCTCTCATTTCCCTCTCTCTGCCTTGCATGCCCCAGTTAATCTACTGCTGTGACTCATTTGGCATCATCTCACGGTGCAAATTCTGCATAGTTTCAAGTCCTTACAAATGCCAGTTGCCAAGGAGCCTATCTAAGCATTCAAGGGGCAAAGAATTGTAGGGCTGGCAAGTTCAGGTGCTGAAACTGTAAGTCATGCCATATCAAAGTGACAGAGCAAATCAATTGATCTAGGACTTTCAGGTGGGCACCTCTGAGAATAGCAGCTTGTCAGCAATGACACAGCCATCTTCCTAGCTGTATTCCAGAGAGAGGAAAGGGACACCTTCAATGGTTAATATGTTTGGCATGAGAAAACAGCAAGAAATGTACCGCAAAATACTTGAGTCAGATCAAGTGCGTTTCTCTAGTGAGAATTTTGCACTTGTTCTTTCTTGTCTGTGCCTTTACTTTTCACAGAAGACAGGGGAGCATTTCATTAGTACTGTTCTTTTGTTTTCTTTTGTTGGCCTCCCTCTTTCCACCTGCAATTAACAAATTTGCCTTTCTTTCCTGGCTTCTCTTTCTTTACTTCTACAAGTTGACATGAGGTCATCCAACCTTATCATCAATGTTCTCAGACAGTGGAGAGAAGTAGAAGGTACAGCTAAATGGATAAAAGAAACCCACAAAAATAGACAGGTTTTGACAGTCTTCTGTGAGAACATTAGGACACAAGATGTCTTTGAACTGAGTAATGCTCTATTGATTTAACTTTTAGTCCACTGGTTACTATTATTACACGTGTTTGGCCTTTAGTACAGAGCCTTGGAACTAATCCAGGCCAATACTTGGCTAATTTTGTTTTCTTTCTAGTGAGGACTTTGTTTCTTAAGGAATAGTCCAGAGAAAGAGCGTCCACGGTACAGTTACAGGTCATAAATTCTGGTACAGTTTGTGCTGGTAATAGGTCTAGGAAAGAAAGGTTTGACATCTTTTTTGACTTTCAAATGGAACCATGATTTGAAAAACCTAAGAGTTGCGGCTCCCCCCCCACCCCACAGCCCAAGTACTTCTCTTTGCAATATTACTCAGGGATTACACATCAAAGCCCACCCTGTAAAATACGTTGCAGATACTTTGCAAGAAGTGCAGCTTAGCAGCTAGAGATGATAACGTGGCTTAAATAACATGGTCTAAATATGTCTGTCTACGCAGACATACTCAACAAAGGTTACGATGGCTTAGCTCCTGTGCTCAAGTGAACGTGCATTTTAGAACTTCCCAAGAAGGTGAATTCAACCTCCTTCATTGCTCTCTGCTGGAGTCCCAAGAGAATTTCAGTCTGCTTTTTGTCATTTACAGCTGTCACTGCTTAGCTCTTGAACATGAGACTCCCTTGTGACTGATGAAAGTTGTCTAGTTAAGAGTGGGTGAAAGACATGGTCTTGCTCTAGAAGGAGATGAGAAGGTTTCTGCAGTCTTTGTCATCTCTACTGCTTGTGATTTCTAGACAAAACCAGTGGGAAGTTTTCTGAAGGCAGTCCAGAAGCTGGCAATATGGACAGCTTACAGCCCAACACTTGCTGCAGTGCAACCATGGTGACACCAGAAAGGACTTCAAAAATTTAAAAGGGCAAACAAAGCAGTTGGAAGGAAAAGAACATGAACCATTATTCCATTTTTCTCATCTATCTTTCTTTAAATCATCATTTTCGTGCAGTTTGGCGGCTTGCGTTGGTATCCCACCAAAGGAGTCTGAGACAGAGTAAGCTTTTGAATGGAGTAGAAGTGAGAAACGCAGGCCAAGTTGCCTTTTTTGCCATCAAATACCAGTTAGGCTTGAACTACCCTTTGCTTAAGGTGCTTAGCTTACACTAAGAATTGATGAGCACATTTTGATGGGAGCAAATTTTACTGTCATGATGACTGAGTAAATTTTGCTGTCACTCAGAATTTTACTGTCGTCTGAATAGCAATGTTTGTGTCCAAATAGTATTTTGTCTCCCGTATCTGCAGCAGGTAAGCCTTTTGCTGTCAGCAGTGTTGCTTAACCTTTCATGTCATATCCCTCTTCACATCCATCTTCTGCTTAAGGCTTATTAATCTACTTTAGAATTGGCAGGTGGAATAAGACTACTTTTCCTTTTTGAAAGCTCATGTCATTTGACCTACTTACAGCAAATAATTCATTAATTGCAAGTCCCCAGCTAGCATCTTTTCGGCATATTCTAACCTTCTAAAGAGTAACAAAAGCACTCTCCAATACTTGACTTTCATATCACAGTGGGAACGCTGGTCCTGTTTGCAAGAAACAATCATGGGTATGGTAAAACAAAAGGAGGGCTTAGAGTTTTCTCTGTTAACCTATAGTGAGCTTGGATTTTGCAATATGCATGAAGTTAATTAACACTGTTATATAAAGTGGCTGATTTAATCAATAAATTGGAGTCAATGCTGATAAACGACAAGGTGGGTTGGCTTCCCTTCGCTTTCAACACAGTGCCAATTCGGGCTGCTTTGATAGGACTAAGTGGCTGCTGCAATCTGCCATCCAGAAGCGGGGCAGGTGAGTTTTGTTTGCAAGGGAAAAGGGCCATGGTTTGTGTTTGGGGGCCTGTGACTGAGAGTGCCGGCTGGCTCCTGAAATTCTTTGATATGCAGGATGATTCCCAGACGCAAGGTGGAAACGCTGCCAAGTCGGGCTGGATTGAAATTACCCAGGGACTCCTGCAATCTGCCATCGAGAAGCGGGGCAGGTGAGTGTTGTTTGCCAGGGAAAAGGGCCGTGGATTGTGTTTGGGGGCCTGTGGCTGGGAGAGGCCGGCTGGCTCCTGAAAATCCACGATACGCAGGATGTTTCTCAGACCCAAGGTAGCAACATTGCCAAGTCGGGCTGGTTTGATAGTACCAAGTTGCTCCTGCAATCTGCCATGCAGAAGCAGGGCAGGTGACTTTTCTTTGCCAGGGAAAAGGGCCGAGGTTTGTGTTTGGGGGCCTGTGGCCAAGAGTGTCTTGCTGGCTCCTGAAAATCCATGATACGCAGGATGGTTCCCAGACCCAAGGTGGCACCAGTGCCAAGTCGGGCTGGTTTGATATTACCAAGTGGCTCCTGCAATCTGCCATGCAGAAGCGGGGCAGGTGAGTTTTTTTGGCCAGGTAAGAGGGCCGAGGTCTGTGTTTAAGGGCCTGTGGCTGGGAGTGGCCGGCTGGCTCCTGAAAATCCACGATACGCAGGATGGTTCCCAGACCCAAGGTGGCACCAGTGCCAAGTCGGGCTGGTTTGATAGTAGCAAGTGGCTCCTGCAATCTGCCATGATCACATGAAGAAATACTTTCTGGCGTCCGTACTGGGCCATATGCTCTTTCTTCTCTCAACTTCTCCATCACCTCTCATCTGTTTCACATGCGCTATCTTCAAGGTCCACAGGCTACTTTTCACAGTGTCTTCAGGCCTGATGCAGTAAGAATGATGAATAGAACAGAGTTGGGTCTATTTTGCAGTTTGGATAAAATGCTTTCTGCACACAAATCCAAGGAGAAGGTGCTGCCCCGATGCCCAGAAAAACTTTCACTCCTGCTAGTGTTCTACGTCAACCGCAACTTAGTCTGAAAGAAAAGCTTTTACTCTGAGAGCATCTGAGAGGTTTGCATGAAGCACTGATATCTGACATATGCAATTTTGAATAGGAGAGGAAAAAGAAAACGGCAAGAAGTTTTTAATTTTACTGGTTTCAATTTTAATTTCCGTGCACTTTTTCACAACTTGTCAGCTCAAATGCCCATCCACATCTTTTAGTCATCTGTAAGTCAGTATTCATATAAAATGTGCTTCAAATCAAAAGAATTTCAAATTTGCACTCCAAGTCTCTATGCCTAGATTTATGATTTCCTACACATATTAGATGAAAGGAAGGCCTTTTTTACTGTGGGAGTGCTGGAACACTGGAACAGGTTGCCCAGAGAAGTTGTGGGTGTCCCATCCCTGAAAGTATTCAAGGTCAGCTTGGACGGGGCTTGGAGCAGCAACAAAGGAGAAGCTTGATGGTAGAGAAACAAAGTTGGACTATAGAAGAAACTGAGATTGAAGTATAGGAGCAAGTTTTCTCTCAGCTCTTGGGCTAAATTCAAAGTTGTACAAAATGACATTTATCTGTGATTTTCACTACTGTAACAGAAAGGTTCATGAAAACTGTACAGAAGATAGCAAATTTTAAAAGAGATAAGAATTACAGCATAAAATCCATGGGACGGGTTACAACATGAGACACTCTCTAAGAGAAAATCTCTGTGTTTCAGCACTTCATCATGGTAAGATTTCACAAAGTGCCAAAGAAGGCGGCAAAATATCATTCGGGACATTATTTACTGGAGTTCAGCCTGGCCATTAGTAGGAACTGGGTTTGACCACATCGTGTAGATATACCACACACACTTTCCCTTCACTGAAAAATTACTGTTTACAACGAAGAAGCAATTGACGATCAAAATTGATTGAAAGCATCTTAAACATGTCAAGTATTTCATTGTAGATGATCTGTGATCCAAATGCTTCTTCCACCTTCGAGAGGGACAGAACAATTCTTCCATATCATGATGGTTTCAAATTGTATCAACCAATGTTTTCTGCTGAAAAGATAGCATCTATTTTTTTCTATTTTTGGAAGAAAATATTCCTAGACATACAACAGGTGAGAACTAAGTAATTTTAAAGAAGCAAATGACATGAAAATATTCTGTAAATAGAATGAAATGAAAAGCTGTGTTTTAAATAGGAGCTAAATATGAAACAGAATTTCTGTACCAGGCATTTGAATTACTGCACCAGCTCTTTTGCCCATCAAGAGAGGCATTGAGCATTTCCGTCTTTTCCAAGGTGCTCATGATCTGCTATGCTGATCTCTGTGTGTGCCTAGGTGTGTGTGGAAGGGGGGGCATGTGAAGGGGAGTGTGTATGTTTGCTTTACAATTGTTGTGGCAGATTCATGCCTCAGCTCCACATTTTGTTTTAGAAAGGTCACACAGAGTGGATATGAAGTTTACTATCAACAAGAGATCAATTCCCAAATCATCCATTTGACTCTACCTTATAAATCATGTGCTTTGTTGCATATTTTATCAAATCTACTTTCAAGCCAGATGGAGGAAGGAGGATGTGGGAATCCCTCCACCATCTTGCAACTTTTATGCAAGTAGGTTTTCAAGAAAATCATCATTTCTCTTGGAAATATGTCTGGAACAGGCATGATGGTAGTGTCAACCTGTTGGAGTTTTTGTTGCTGGAAGAAGTTGTACAAAAGGATTGGTTTTTACATTGACCGGTTACTGAATCAAGCGCAGGAATACATTGGAAATTCAACTGGGGCTTCCTTTTCCCAGCAGACCACTTCTAGAACGAGCTTGTACAATGAAGCTGACGCTTCTGCTCTCTTTTTGTTTGTTTCCTATTTTTCTTGGCTTCTTTGCCACTCTCTAGACAATTTGTGAACTCTTTTCCCAACTCAAATGGTTTCAATAGTCTGATTGTGAGCATACATTTTTACAAGGAATTTTTAAAATCTTTCCTCGAGTTAAGAAAGTCAAGGACTTAGGTCTTTTTCTTCCCTTATAATATTGCAATGAAATTGATAAATAAAGACCAACTCTTTCTTTTTGTTTTTAACCCAAGTAGATAATTCCCATCCATTCATCCATTTGGTGGACCAATAGTTGCCATGCTGATGGAAGTTGTCACTTCTTAACAATAGACATTCTGTGACTATGTTGACAGCACTTTGGGTGAAGATCCTAACTGGTCTTGGATACACATAGGGAGAAATTTGCTCAGCCAGTGTCAGTCTTAAGCATGCGTATCAGAAGATCTTTCTAGAGCTGGGAATTTTCCCATGAAAGGGATTCAGTTAGGGAAGAGACACTCGTCCCAGAGTTTTGCATTCTTCTTGAACACTGCTTAAGGAACTTAGATGCCGTGTCCATTTGGATCTCTGTCTTCACAGAACTTTGTCATGCAAGTGCTTGAAATGCATCTTGAAGAGAATTCACTAGCACAGAATGAATGAGAGTGGAAGGGCTTGGTGGGGCTAACCAGGCCCAATCCCCCTGCCTAAACCAGGATACCTAGAGCCTCTTGCCCAGGAGTCTATCTGGGTGTACTTTGAATGTCTTCAAAGATCCAGGCTCCACAATCTTTCTGGGCAGTCTGTGCCGTGGTTCAGTCACCCTCACAGTAAAGAATCATTTGCTGATGGTCAATGGCAATCTCCTGTATTTCAGAGAGTGCCCACTGCCTCTTGTTTTTTCACTCAGCATCACTGAAAAGACACTGGTTCCCTCCCCTTTGCACTATTGCTTCCATATGGATGCGTGCTGCCATGTAGAGATATGTCAAAAACCTCCCTGAAGCCCAGGCAGATAATATTCCCTTCATCTACCAGTCAAGTTGATTCATCAGAGGAGTTTAAAGTGATGTTCCAGCATGAAATTCCCCTGAAAAATCATGCTAACTACATGATTTTGTTGTCTTGCATGTGCCTGGCAAGGTTTCCCAGGAAGAGCTGCTTCATCAACTTCCTGGGGATAAAAAGGAGGCTGCCTGGTTTGTACTATTCCGAGTCCTCCTAATTGCCTTTTTTAGAGATGGGTGTCATTTGCTCTCATCCAGTCTTTAGCCTCTCTTGTCGTCTACATCTTAGCAAAAAGCTTTTCCACTACATGTTCATGTGATTGGAAAAGTCAGGAAAGTGGTAAGGTACTGTTTTCTATCAGTTGGCAAGCTGCGCACACAATCCCAGTGTTGTACAGCTTCCTTCTTCACCTTTCCGATGCTGCCGCTCTCTCCGGCTCCCGGAGCCGAAGAAGCGGCTTCTTCGCGCAAAGACGATTGTACCGCTCACAGTGCTCTCTTAGCGCCGCTTCTGCCGAAAGAAGCCCGGGAGTGGCGCTTAGCTCTGGAGAGCCTCGTACCTTCGTCTTTAGCATCTTTTGTGGTCTACATCCTAGCAGAAAGCTTTTCCACTCTGTCTGGCAAGGAAAACCTGCGCCAGCGCAGAAAACATCTCCCATCGTGTTCTGGACGTTGCACGGAGGTCTGCCAAGTGTTTGCATAAAGAAATGAAAAGTTGTCCAAAATAACTTCCTATCGAATGTTCATGTGATTGGAAAAGTCAGGAAAGTGGTAAGGTACTGTTTTCTATCAGTTGGCAAGCTGCGCACACAATCCCAGTGTTGTACAGCTTCCTTCTTCACCTTTCCGATGCTGCCGCTCTCTCCGGCTCCCGGAGCCGAAGAAGCGGCTTCTTCGCGCAAAGACGATTGTACCGCTCACAGTGCTCTCTTAGCGCGGCTTCTGCCGAAAGAAGCCCGGGAGCGGCGCTTAGCTCCGGAGAGCATCGTACCTTCGTCTTTAGCGTCTTTTGTGGTCTACATCCTAGCAGAAAGCTTTTCCACTCTGTCTGACAAGGAAAACCTGCGCCAGCACAGAAAACATCTCCCATCGTGTTCTGGACGTTGCACGGAGGTCTGCCAAGTGTTTGGCATAAAGAAAAGAAAAGCTGTTTAAAACAGCTTCCAATCGAATATTCATGTGATTGGAAAAGTCAGGAGAATGTTAACGTACTGTTTTCTATCAGTTGGCAAGCTGCGCACACAATCCCAGTGTTGTACAGCTTCCTTCTTCACCTTTCCGATGCTGCCGCTCTCTCCGGCTCCCTGAGCCGAAGAAGCGGCTTCTTCGCGCAAACACGATTGTACCGGTCACAGTGCTCTCTTAGCGCGGCTTCTGCCGAAAGACGCCCCGAGCGGCTCTTAGCTCCGCGGTGTCCGTACCTTCCAATTCAATTTTTTCGGCTCCACAAACCAAATGGTATACTTGCAGCAGTAGGGCGGGACATTGAACTGGACTTTCTCCTTTTAGAGAGAAGCTAATGAAAAAGTTTCACCGGAATCAGAGCAGGCTGTAAAACAAGAAAAGTGTCATGGAAATAAGCCAGCCTTATCCTCTTAGGCTTGCTTGTTGTGATTGGCCAAGAAAGAAATGTGTCAACTCGGTGTTCCTGGGTATCACATCAGTAACAGGTACTTCAGCTGCTGTACTTCTCTCCTGAAGTTAAGAACAGAATCCAAGGAATTGTGATTCCATGGTCTCAATTCACTCAATATGGTGCCAAAAAAGGAGTGGAAGGTGCACGGGTCAATTAACTTGAATGGCCTATGTAAATCAGCGGCCACTGTTTTTCTGAAGGCTTCAACAGGTTAGTTGCCTATGTTCTTCTTGGAATTGTTTTAACCTTTGGTCATGTTTTTCTTGGGATTCTTTTACCCTTTTCCCATTAGTTCAGCCTTTGCTCTCAAGCCTTTGCTGACATTTCCAGTATCTCGGTAGCCTGGAAAAGTGTTGTCTTGATTGATCACATCATTATTCCCTTCCAAGGGTTGTTTTCCTCAAGTCTCAGTTTGGCTGGTTTTCTGCTAGTTGATTGTCAGAGGGCAGCAGGTGTTTTGTAAGAGCAAGTACACAATACCATAGCTTGCTTCTCTTTGGATTTGGCCTGTCTAGAAAATGGAATGACTGAACATCTCTGAGAGGCTTTTCTCTCGCCATTAGGTTTCACTGGAAGGAGGGCAGATGCAAATCGTCTACCTAAAGTCTTGGCACAGAAGAAAGTAGTGGTTTGCTGCTGCATAGAGCTAGAAGCTTACAAAAGGAAGGCCTTGGGCTGAGGCCCATTACTTTGGCTAAGTAGAAAAGGACTGTGGCAAGGTGAGGCAGCTGACTTCGAGGTAGATCAACAAGTTCTAGAAGCGTTGTGTGTTCACAGTGTGGTGCATGGTGGTTGGTTGAATTGTGTTTGTTATGGCTTAAAGCTATGGAAATGAGAAAGGCCTGAGTGTTTCAAAAGCCTGGTTTTTGCAAGAAAGCAGCTCTCCTTTGCATCTGCCTGGGGACTCTGCATCACCACGGACCCTCACTGCCACTTTGCCAAGGAGACGATCAGTAGGAATGTTGCAGAGCTGCTGTGTGCATCTGAATGGAATGGCAGAGAACGAAGCGCTGGACGTTTCTGGCTTTAGTACAATGCTGCTGCATTGGTGCCAGTTTAGTTGGTTTTCCATTAGTGGCCTTTCTGTCTAGAAGTACACTGCCCAGAGTATTGGATGCCATTTCCTTCCTGTTGTTTTCATACCTTCCTTCAGTTGAAAGGATGATACAACCTTGACATTTTGAAGATCCCTGTTAGGAAGCACTATGCCAGAGGAGTCATCGCTCCCTTTTCTTCTGCCTCCTTTGTCATTTTCAGAGACTCATTTCAAATTTCTGCTCATGTCAAGAAGAATACTGAGACTACTTAGCAGGGTTGACGCTCTCAGCCGCTTTCCTCTTTCCTACTGCTTCATACTGGATGTGACTTCAAGGCCTCGTTTTGTCATCTGCATTTTGCCGTCATCCAAAGCTAAATATTCCAGGCCTGTGAACACAAAAAGAACTCTTAGTCTTTTGCAAGAACTACCCCTAGGAGGATTTGTGTTCACTTTGATCTCTTCAGTGTTTCAGAAAAAAGGAGATTGTACTCTCTTCTTGTGTACTCTCTTCTTGTGCTCTCATTTCCCTCTCTCTGCCTTGCATGCCCCAGTTAATCTACTGCTGTGACTCATTTGGCATCATCTCACGGTGCAAATTCTGCATAGTTTCAAGTCCTTACAAATGCCAGTTGCCAAGGAGCCTATCTAAGCATTCAAGGGGCAAAGAATTGTAGGGCTGGCAAGTTCAGGTGCTGAAACTGTAAGTCATGCCATATCAAAGTGACAGAGCAAATCAATTGATCTAGGACTTTCAGGTGGGCACCTCTGAGAATAGCAGCTTGTCAGCAATGACACAGCCATCTTCCTAGCTGTATTCCAGAGAGAGGAAAGGGACACCTTCAATGGTTAATATGTTTGGCATGAGAAAACAGCAAGAAATGTACCGCAAAATACTTGAGTCAGATCAAGTGCGTTTCTCTAGTGAGAATTTTGCACTTGTTCTTTCTTGTCTGTGCCTTTACTTTTCACAGAAGACAGGGGAGCATTTCATTAGTACTGTTCTTTTGTTTTCTTTTGTTGGCCTCCCTCTTTCCACCTGCAATTAACAAATTTGCCTTTCTTTCCTGGCTTCTCTTTCTTTACTTCTACAAGTTGACATGAGGTCATCCAACCTTATCATCAATGTTCTCAGACAGTGGAGAGAAGTAGAAGGTACAGCTAAATGGATAAAAGAAACCCACAAAAATAGACAGGTTTTGACAGTCTTCTGTGAGAACATTAGGACACAAGATGTCTTTGAACTGAGTAATGCTCTATTGATTTAACTTTTAGTCCACTGGTTACTATTATTACACGTGTTTGGCCTTTAGTACAGAGCCTTGGAACTAATCCAGGCCAATACTTGGCTAATTTTGTTTTCTTTCTAGTGAGGACTTTGTTTCTTAAGGAATAGTCCAGAGAAAGAGCGTCCACGGTACAGTTACAGGTCATAAATTCTGGTACAGTTTGTGCTGGTAATAGGTCTAGGAAAGAAAGGTTTGACATCTTTTTTGACTTTCAAATGGAACCATGATTTGAAAAACCTAAGAGTTGCGGCTCCCCCCCCACCCCACAGCCCAAGTACTTCTCTTTGCAATATTACTCAGGGATTACACATCAAAGCCCACCCTGTAAAATACGTTGCAGATACTTTGCAAGAAGTGCAGCTTAGCAGCTAGAGATGATAACGTGGCTTAAATAACATGGTCTAAATATGTCTGTCTACGCAGACATACTCAACAAAGGTTACGATGGCTTAGCTCCTGTGCTCAAGTGAACGTGCATTTTAGAACTTCCCAAGAAGGTGAATTCAACCTCCTTCATTGCTCTCTGCTGGAGTCCCAAGAGAATTTCAGTCTGCTTTTTGTCATTTACAGCTGTCACTGCTTAGCTCTTGAACATGAGACTCCCTTGTGACTGATGAAAGTTGTCTAGTTAAGAGTGGGTGAAAGACATGGTCTTGCTCTAGAAGGAGATGAGAAGGTTTCTGCAGTCTTTGTCATCTCTACTGCTTGTGATTTCTATACAAAACCAGTGGGAAGTTTTCTGAAGGCAGTCCAGAAGCTGGCAATATGGACAGCTTACAGCCCAACACTTGCTGCAGTGCAACCATGGTGACACCAGAAAGGACTTCAAAAATTTAAAAGGGCAAACAAAGCAGTTGGAAGGAAAAGAACATGAACCATTATTCCATTTTTCTCATCTATCTTTCTTTAAATCATCATTTTCGTGCAGTTTGGCGGCTTGCGTTGGTATCCCACCAAAGGAGTCTGAGACAGAGTAAGCTTTTGAATGGAGTAGAAGTGAGAAACGCAGGCCAAGTTGCCTTTTTTGCCATCAAATACCAGTTAGGCTTGAACTACCCTTTGCTTAAGGTGCTTAGCTTACACTAAGAATTGATGAGCACATTTTGATGGGAGCAAATTTTACTGTCATGATGACTGAGTAAATTTTGCTGTCACTCAGAATTTTACTGTCGTCTGAATAGCAATGTTTGTGTCCAAATAGTATTTTGTCTCCCGTATCTGCAGCAGGTAAGCCTTTTGCTGTCAGCAGTGTTGCTTAACCTTTCATGTCATATCCCTCTTCACATCCATCTTCTGCTTAAGGCTTATTAATCTACTTTAGAATTGGCAGGTGGAATAAGACTACTTTTCCTTTTTGAAAGCTCATGTCATTTGACCTACTTACAGCAAATAATTCATTAATTGCAAGTCCCCAGCTAGCATCTTTTCGGCATATTCTAACCTTCTAAAGAGTAACAAAAGCACTCTCCAATACTTGACTTTCATATCACAGTGGGAACGCTGGTCCTGTTTGCAAGAAACAATCATGGGTATGGTAAAACAAAAGGAGGGCTTAGAGTTTTCTCTGTTAACCTATAGTGAGCTTGGATTTTGCAATATGCATGAAGTTAATTAACACTGTTATATAAAGTGGCTGATTTAATCAATAAATTGGAGTCAATGCTGATAAACGACAAGGTGGGTTGGCTTCCCTTCGCTTTCAACACAGTGCCAATTCGGGCTGCTTTGATAGGACTAAGTGGCTGCTGCAATCTGCCATCCAGAAGCGGGGCAGGTGAGTTTTGTTTGCAAGGGAAAAGGGCCATGGTTTGTGTTTGGGGGCCTGTGACTGAGAGTGCCGGCTGGCTCCTGAAATTCTTTGATATGCAGGATGATTCCCAGACGCAAGGTGGAAACGCTGCCAAGTCGGGCTGGATTGAAATTACCCAGGGACTCCTGCAATCTGCCATCGAGAAGCGGGGCAGGTGAGTGTTGTTTGCCAGGGAAAAGGGCCGTGGATTGTGTTTGGGGGCCTGTGGCTGGGAGAGGCCGGCTGGCTCCTGAAAATCCACGATACGCAGGATGTTTCTCAGACCCAAGGTAGCAACATTGCCAAGTCGGGCTGGTTTGATAGTACCAAGTTGCTCCTGCAATCTGCCATGCAGAAGCAGGGCAGGTGACTTTTCTTTGCCAGGGAAAAGGGCCGAGGTTTGTGTTTGGGGGCCTGTGGCCAAGAGTGTCTTGCTGGCTCCTGAAAATCCATGATACGCAGGATGGTTCCCAGACCCAAGGTGGCACCAGTGCCAAGTCGGGCTGGTTTGATATTACCAAGTGGCTCCTGCAATCTGCCATGCAGAAGCGGGGCAGGTGAGTTTTTTTGGCCAGGTAAGAGGGCCGAGGTCTGTGTTTAAGGGCCTGTGGCTGGGAGTGGCCGGCTGGCTCCTGAAAATCCACGATACGCAGGATGGTTCCCAGACCCAAGGTGGCACCAGTGCCAAGTCGGGCTGGTTTGATAGTAGCAAGTGGCTCCTGCAATCTGCCATGATCACATGAAGAAATACTTTCTGGCGTCCGTACTGGGCCATATGCTCTTTCTTCTCTCAACTTCTCCATCACCTCTCATCTGTTTCACATGCGCTATCTTCAAGGTCCACAGGCTACTTTTCACAGTGTCTTCAGGCCTGATGCAGTAAGAATGATGAATAGAACAGAGTTGGGTCTATTTTGCAGTTTGGATAAAATGCTTTCTGCACACAAATCCAAGGAGAAGGTGCTGCCCCGATGCCCAGAAAAACTTTCACTCCTGCTAGTGTTCTACGTCAACCGCAACTTAGTCTGAAAGAAAAGCTTTTACTCTGAGAGCATCTGAGAGGTTTGCATGAAGCACTGATATCTGACATATGCAATTTTGAATAGGAGAGGAAAAAGAAAACGGCAAGAAGTTCTTAATTTTACTGGTTTCAATTTTAATTTCCGTGCACTTTTTCACAACTTGTCAGCTCAAATGCCCATCCACATCTTTTAGTCATCTGTAAGTCAGTATTCATATAAAATGTGCTTCAAATCAAAAG
The DNA here is from genome assembly GCF_027887145.1 of Ammospiza caudacuta. NCBI lineage: Eukaryota > Metazoa > Chordata > Aves > Passeriformes > Passerellidae > Ammospiza > Ammospiza caudacuta. The sequence goes on from NC_080607.1 coordinate 2,714,082, forward strand.
AATTTCAAATTTGCACTCCAAGTCTCTATGCCTAGATTTATGATTTCCTACACATATTAGATGAAAGGAAGGCCTTTTTTACTGTGGGAGTGCTGGAACACTGGAACAGGTTGCCCAGAGAAGTTGTGGGTGTCCCATCCCTGAAAGTATTCAAGGTCAGCTTGGACGGGGCTTGGAGCAGCAACAAAGGAGAAGCTTGATGGTAGAGAAACAAAGTTGGACTATAGAAGAAACTGAGATTGAAGTATAGGAGCAAGTTTTCTCTCAGCTCTTGGGCTAAATTCAAAGTTGTACAAAATGACATTTATCTGTGATTTTCACTACTGTAACAGAAAGGTTCATGAAAACTGTACAGAAGATAGCAAATTTTAAAAGAGATAAGAATTACAGCATAAAATCCATGGGACGGGTTACAACATGAGACACTCTCTAAGAGAAAATCTCTGTGTTTCAGCACTTCATCATGGTAAGATTTCACAAAGTGCCAAAGAAGGCGGCAAAATATCATTCGGGACATTATTTACTGGAGTTCAGCCTGGCCATTAGTAGGAACTGGGTTTGACCACATCGTGTAGATATACCACACACACTTTCCCTTCACTGAAAAATTACTGTTTACAACGAAGAAGCAATTGACGATCAAAATTGATTGAAAGCATCTTAAACATGTCAAGTATTTCATTGTAGATGATCTGTGATCCAAATGCTTCTTCCACCTTCGAGAGGGACAGAACAATTCTTCCATATCATGATGGTTTAAAATTGTATCAACCAATGTTTTCTGCTGAAAAGATAGCATCTATTTTTTTCTATTTTTGGAAGAAAATATTCCTAGACATACAACAGGTGAGAACTAAGTAATTTTAAAGAAGCAAATGACATGAAAATATTCTGTAAATAGAATGAAATGAAAAGCTGTGTTTTAAATAGGAGCTAAATATGAAACAGAATTTCTGTACCAGGCATTTGAATTACTGCACCAGCTCTTTTGCCCATCAAGAGAGGCATTGAGCATTTCCGTCTTTTCCAAGGTGCTCATGATCTGCTATGCTGATCTCTGTGTGTGCCTAGGTGTGTGTGGAAGGGGGGGCATGTGAAGGGGAGTGTGTATGTTTGCTTTACAATTGTTGTGGCAGATTCATGCCTCAGCTCCACATTTTGTTTTAGAAAGGTCACACAGAGTGGATATGAAGTTTACTATCAACAAGAGATCAATTCCCAAATCATCCATTTGACTCTACCTTATAAATCATGTGCTTTGTTGCATATTTTATCAAATCTACTTTCAAGCCAGATGGAGGAAGGAGGATGTGGGAATCCCTCCACCATCTTGCAACTTTTATGCAAGTAGGTTTTCAAGAAAATCATCATTTCTCTTGGAAATATGTCTGGAACAGGCATGATGGTAGTGTCAACCTGTTGGAGTTTTTGTTGCTGGAAGAAGTTGTACAAAAGGATTGGTTTTTACATTGACCGGTTACTGAATCAAGCGCAGGAATACATTGGAAATTCAACTGGGGCTTCCTTTTCCCAGCAGACCACTTCTAGAACGAGCTTGTACAATGAAGCTGACGCTTCTGCTCTCTTTTTGTTTCTTTCCTATTTTTCTTGGCTTCTTTGCCACTCTCTAGACAATTTGTGAACTCTTTTCCCAACTCAAATGGTTTCAATAGTCTGATTGTGATCATACATTTTTACAAGGAATTTTTAAAATCTTTCCTCGAGTTAAGAAAGAAAAGGACTTAGGTCTTTTTCTTCCCTTATAATATTGCAATGAAATTGATAAATAAAGACCAACTCTTTCTTTTTGTTTTTAACCCAAGTAGATAATTCCCATCCATTCATCCATTTGGTGGACCAATAGTTGCCATGCTGATGGAAGTTGTCACTTCTTAACAATAGACATTCTGTGACTATGTTGACAGCACTTTGGGTGAAGATCCTAACTGGTCTTGGATACACATAGGGAGAAATTTGCTCAGCCAGTGTCAGTCTTAAGCATGCGTATCAGAAGATCTTTCTAGAGCTGGGAATTTTCCCATGAAAGGGATTCAGTTAGGGAAGAGACACTCGTCCCAGAGTTTTGCATTCTTCTTGAACACTGCTTAAGGAACTTAGATGCCGTGTCCATTTGGATCTCTGTCTTCACAGAACTTTGTCATGCAAGTGCTTGAAATGCATCTTGAAGAGAATTCAGTAGCACAGAATGAATGAGAGTGGAAGGGCTTGGTGGGGCTAACCAGGCCCAATCCCCCTGCCTAAACCAGGATACCTAGAGCCTCTTGCCCAGGAGTCTATCTGGGTGTACTTTGAATGTCTTCAAAGATCCAGGCTCCACAATCTTTCTGGGCAGTCTGTGCCGTGGTTCAGTCACCCTCACAGTAAAGAATCATTTGCTGATGGTCAATGGCAATCTCCTGTATTTCAGAGAGTGCCCACTGCCTCTTGTTTTTTCACTCAGCATCACTGAAAAGACACTGGTTCCCTCCCCTTTGCACTATTGCTTCCATATGGATGCGTGCTGCCATGTAGAGATATGTCAAAAACCTCCCTGAAGCCCAGGCAGATAATATTCCCTTCATCTACCAGTCAAGTTGATTCATCAGAGGAGTTTAAAGTGATGTTCCAGCATGAAATTCCCCTGAAAAATCATGCTAACTACATGATTTTGTTGTCTTGCATGTGCCTGGCAAGGTTTCCCAGGAAGAGCTGCTTCATCAACTTCCTGGGGATAAAAAGGAGGCTGCCTGGTTTGTACTATTCCGAGTCCTCCTAATTGCCTTTTTTAGAGATGGGTGTCATTTGCTCTCATCCAGTCTTTAGCCTCTCTTGTCGTCTACATCTTAGCAAAAAGCTTTTCCACTACATGTTCATGTGATTGGAAAAGTCAGGAAAGTGGTAAGGTACTGTTTTCTATCAGTTGGCAAGCTGCGCACACAATCCCAGTGTTGTACAGCTTCCTTCTTCACCTTTCCGATGCTGCCGCTCTCTCCGGCTCCCGGAGCCGAAGAAGCGGCTTCTTCGCGCAAAGACGATTGTACCGCTCACAGTGCTCTCTTAGCGCCGCTTCTGCCGAAAGAAGCCCGGGAGTGGCGCTTAGCTCTGGAGAGCCTCGTACCTTCGTCTTTAGCATCTTTTGTGGTCTACATCCTAGCAGAAAGCTTTTCCACTCTGTCTGGCAAGGAAAACCTGCGCCAGCGCAGAAAACATCTCCCATCGTGTTCTGGATGTTGCACGGAGGTCTGCCAAGTGTTTGACAAGAAGAGAAGAAAAGTTGTCCAAAATAACTTCCTATCGAATGTTCATGTGATTGGAAAAGTCAGGAAAGTGTAAGGTACTGTTTTCTATCAGTTGGCAAGCTGCGCACACAATCCCAGTGTTGTACAGCTTCCTTCTTCACCTTTGCGATGCTGCCGCTCTCTCCGGCTCCCGGAGCCGAAGAAGCGGCTTCTTCGCGCAAAGACGATTGTACCGCTCACAGTGCTCTCTTAGCGCCGCTTCTGCCGAAAGAAGCCCGGGAGCGGTGCTTAACTCCGGAGAGCCTCGTACCTTCGTCTTTAGCATCTTTCGTGGTCTACATCCTAGCAGAAAGCTTTTCCACTCTGTCTGGCAAGGAAAACATGCGCCAGCACAGAAAACATCTCCCATCGTGTTCTGGACGTTGCACGGAGGTCTGCCAAGTGTTTGCATAAAGAAATGAAAAGTTGTCCAAAATAACTTCCTATCGAATGTTCATGTGATTGGAAAAGTCAGGAAAGTGGTAAGGTACTGTTTTCTATCAGTTGGCAAGCTGCGCACACAATCCCAGTGTTGTACAGCTTCCTTCTTCACCTTTCCGATGCTGCCGCTCTCTCCGGCTCCCGGAGCCGAAGAAGCGGCTTCTTCGCGCAAAGACGATTGTACCGCTCACAGTGCTCTCTTAGCGCGGCTTCTGCCGAAAGAAGCCCGGGAGCGGCGCTTAGCTCCGGAGAGCATCGTACCTTCGTCTTTAGCGTCTTTTGTGGTCTACATCCTAGCAGAAAGCTTTTCCACTCTGTCTGACAAGGAAAACCTGCGCCAGCACAGAAAACATCTCCCATCGTGTTCTGGACGTTGCACGGAGGTCTGCCAAGTGTTTGGCATAAAGAAAAGAAAAGCTGTTTAAAACAGCTTCCAATCGAATATTCATGTGATTGGAAAAGTCAGGAGAATGTTAACGTACTGTTTTCTATCAGTTGGCAAGCTGCGCACACAATCCCAGTGTTGTACAGCTTCCTTCTTCACCTTTCCGATGCTGCCGCTCTCTCCGGCTCCCTGAGCCGAAGAAGCGGCTTCTTCGCGCAAACACGATTGTACTGGTCACAGTGCTCTCTTAGCGCGGCTTCTGCCGAAAGACGCCCCGAGCGGCTCTTAGCTCCGCGGTGTCCGTACCTTCCAATTCAATTTTTTCGGCTCCACAAACCAAATGGTATACTTGCAGCAGTAGGGCGGGACATTGAACTGGACTTTCTCCTTTTAGAGAGAAGCTAATGAAAAAGTTTCACCGGAATCAGAGCAGGCTGTAAAACAAGAAAAGTGTCATGGAAATAAGCCAGCCTTATCCTCTTAGGCTTGCTTGTTGTGATTGGCCAAGAAAGAAATGTGTCAACTCGGTGTTCCTGGGTATCACATCAGTAACAGGTACTTCAGCTGCTGTACTTCTCTCCTGAAGTTAAGAACAGAATCCAAGGAATTGTGATTCCATGGTCTCAATTCACTCAATATGGTGCCGAAAAAGGAGTGGAAGGTGCACGGGTCAATTAACTTGAATGGCCTATGTAAATCAGCGGCCACTGTTTTTCTGAAGGCTTCAACAGGTTAGTTGCCTATGTTCTTCTTGGAATTGTTTTAACCTTTGGTCATGTTTTTCTTGGGATTCTTTTACCCTTTTCCCATTAGTTCAGCCTTTGCTCTCAAGCCTTTGCTGACATTTCCAGTATCTCGGTAGCCTGGAAAAGTGTTGTCTTGATTGATCACATCATTATTCCCTTCCAAGGGTTGTTTTCCTCAAGTCTCAGTTTGGCTGGTTTTCTGCTAGTTGATTGTCAGAGGGCAGCAGGTGTTTTGTAAGAGCAAGTACACAATACCATAGCTTGCTTCTCTTTGGATTTGGCCTGTCTAGAAAATGGAATGACTGAACATCTCTGAGAGGCTTTTCTCTCGCCATTAGGTTTCACTGGAAGGAGGGCAGATGCAAATCGTCTACCTAAAGTCTTGGCACAGAAGAAAGTAGTGGTTTGCTGCTGCATAGAGCTAGAAGCTTACAAAAGGAAGGCCTTGGGCTGAGGCCCATTACTTTGGCTAAGTAGAAAAGGACTGTGGCAAGGTGAGGCAGCTGACTTCGAGGTAGATCAACAAGTTCTAGAAGCGTTGTGTGTTCACAGTGTGGTGCATGGTGGTTGGTTGAATTGTGTTTGTTATGGCTTAAAGCTATGGAAATGAGAAAGGCCTGAGTGTTTCAAAAGCCTGGTTTTTGCAAGAAAGCAGCTCTCCTTTGCATCTGCCTGGGGACTCTGCATCACCACGGACCCTCACTGCCACTTTGCCAAGGAGACGATCAGTAGGAATGTTGCAGAGCTGCTGTGTGCATCTGAATGGAATGGCAGAGAACGAAGCGCTGGATGTTTCTGGCTTTAGTACAATGCTGCTGCATTGGTGCCAGTTTAGTTGGTTTTCCATCAGTGGCCTTTCTGTCTAGAAGTACACTGCCCAGAGTATTGGATGCCATTTCCTTCCTGTTGTTTTCATACCTTCCTTCAGTTGAAAGGATGATACAACCTTGACATTTTGAAGATCCCTGTTAGGAAGCACTATGCCAGAGGAGTCATCGCTCCCTTTTCTTCTGCCTCCTTTGTCATTTTCAGAGACTCATTTCAAATTTCTGCTCATGTCAAGAAGAATACTGAGACTACTTAGCAGGGTTGACGCTCTCAGCCGCTTTCCTCTTTCCTACTGCTTCATACTGGATGTGACTTCAAGGCCTCGTTTTGTCATCTGCATTTTGCCGTCATCCAAAGCTAAATATTCCAGGCCTGTGAACACAAAAAGAACTCTTAGTCTTTTGCAAGAACTACCCCTAGGAGGATTTGTGTTCACTTTGATCTCTTCAGTGTTTCAGAAAAAAGGAGATTGTACTCTCTTCTTGTGTACTCTCTTCTTGTGCTCTCATTTCCCTCTCTCTGCCTTGCATGCCCCAGTTAATCTACTGCTGTGACTCATTTGGCATCATCTCACGGTGCAAATTCTGCATAGTTTCAAGTCCTTACAAATGCCAGTTGCCAAGGAGCCTATCTAAGCATTCAAGGGGCAAAGAATTGTAGGGCTGGCAAGTTCAGGTGCTGAAACTGTAAGTCATGCCATATCAAAGTGACAGAGCAAATCAATTGATCTAGGACTTTCAGGTGGGCACCTCTGAGAATAGCAGCTTGTCAGCAATGACACAGCCATCTTCCTAGCTGTATTCCAGAGAGAGGAAAGGGACACCTTCAATGGTTAATATGTTTGGCATGAGAAAACAGCAAGAAATGTACCGCAAAATACTTGAGTCAGATCAAGTGCGTTTCTCTAGTGAGAATTTTGCACTTGTTCTTTCTTGTCTGTGCCTTTACTTTTCACAGAAGACAGGGGAGCATTTCATTAGTACTGTTCTTTTGTTTTCTTTTGTTGGCCTCCCTCTTTCCACCTGCAATTAACAAATTTGCCTTTCTTTCCTGGCTTCTCTTTCTTTACTTCTACAAGTTGACATGAGGTCATCCAACCTTATCATCAATGTTCTCAGACAGTGGAGAGAAGTAGAAGGTACAGCTAAATGGATAAAAGAAACCCACAAAAATAGACAGGTTTTGACAGTCTTCTGTGAGAACATTAGGACACAAGATGTCTTTGAACTGAGTAATGCTCTATTGATTTAACTTTTAGTCCACTGGTTACTATTATTACACGTGTTTGGCCTTTAGTACAGAGCCTTGGAACTAATCCAGGCCAATACTTGGCTAATTTTGTTTTCTTTCTAGTGAGGACTTTGTTTCTTAAGGAATAGTCCAGAGAAAGAGCGTCCACGGTACAGTTACAGGTCATAAATTCTGGTACAGTTTGTGCTGGTAATAGGTCTAGGAAAGAAAGGTTTGACATCTTTTTTGACTTTCAAATGGAACCATGATTTGAAAAACCTAAGAGTTGCGGCTCCCCCCCCACCCCACAGCCCAAGTACTTCTCTTTGCAATATTACTCAGGGATTACACATCAAAGCCCACCCTGTAAAATACGTTGCAGATACTTTGCAAGAAGTGCAGCTTAGCAGCTAGAGATGATAACGTCGCTTAAATAACATGGTCTAAATATGTCTGTCTACGCAGACATACTCAACAAAGGTTACGATGGCTTAGCTCCTGTGCTCAAGTGAACGTGCATTTTAGAACTTCCCAAGAAGGTGAATTCAACCTCCTTCATTGCTCTCTGCTGGAGTCCCAAGAGAATTTCAGTCTGCTTTTTGTCATTTACAGCTGTCACTGCTTAGCTCTTGAACATGAGACTCCCTTGTGACTGATGAAAGTTGTCTAGTTAAGAGTGGGTGAAAGACATGGTCTTGCTCTAGAAGGAGATGAGAAGGTTTCTGCAGTCTTTGTCATCTCTACTGCTTGTGATTTCTAGACAAAACCAGTGGGAAGTTTTCTGAAGGCAGTCCAGAAGCTGGCAATATGGACAGCTTACAGCCCAACACTTGCTGCAGTGCAACCATGGTGACACCAGAAAGGACTTCAAAAATTTAAAAGGGCAAACAAAGCAGTTGGAAGGAAAAGAACATGAACCATTATTCCATTTTTCTCATCTGTCTTTCTTTAAATCATCATTTTCGTGCAGTTTGGCGGCTTGCGTTGGTATCCCACCAAAGGAGTCTGAGACAGAGTAAGCTTTTGAATGGAGTAGAAGTGAGAAACGCAGGCCAAGTTGCCTTTTTTGCCATCAAATACCAGTTAGGCTTGAACTACCCTTTGCTTAAGGTGCTTAGCTTACACTAAGAATTGATGAGCACATTTTGATGGGAGCAAATTTTACTGTCATGATGACTGAGTAAATTTTGCTGTCACTCAGAATTTTACTGTCGTCTGAATAGCAATGTTTGTGTCCAAATAGTATTTTGTCTCCCGTATCTGCAGCAGGTAAGCCTTTTGCTGTCAGCAGTGTTGCTTAACCTTTCATGTCATATCCCTCTTCACATCCATCTTCTGCTTAAGGCTTATTAATCTACTTTAGAATTGGCAGGTGGAATAAGACTACTTTTCCTTTTTGAAAGCTCATGTCATTTGACCTACTTACAGCAAATAATTCATTAATTGCAAGTCCCCAGCTAGCATCTTTTCGGCATATTCTAACCTTCTAAAGAGTAACAAAAGCACTCTCCAATACTTGACTTTCATATCACAGTGGGAACGCTGGTCCTGTTTGCAAGAAACAATCATGGGTATGGTAAAACAAAAGGAGGGCTTAGAGTTTTCTCTGTTAACCTATAGTGAGCTTGGATTTTGCAATATGCATGAAGTTAATTAACACTGTTATATAAAGTGGCTGATTTAATCAATAAATTGGAGTCAATGCTGATAAACGACAAGGTGGGTTGGCTTCCCTTCGCTTTCAACACAGTGCCAATTCGGGCTGCTTTGATAGGACTAAGTGGCTGCTGCAATCTGCCATCCAGAAGCGGGGCAGGTGAGTTTTGTTTGCAAGGGAAAAGGGCCATGGTTTGTGTTTGGGGGCCTGTGACTGAGAGTGCCGGCTGGCTCCTGAAATTCTTTGATATGCAGGATGATTCCCAGACGCAGGGTGGAAACGCTGCCAAGTCGGGCTGGATTGAAATTACCCAGGGACTCCTGCAATCTGCCATCGAGAAGCGGGGCAGGTGAGTGTTGTTTGCCAGGGAAAAGGGCCGTGGATTGTGTTTGGGGGCCTGTGGCTGGGAGAGGCCGGCTGGCTCCTGAAAATCCACGATACACAGGATGTTTCTCAGACCCAAGGTAGCAACATTGCCAAGCCGGGCTGGTTTGATAGTAGCAAGTTGCTCCTGCAATCTGCCATGCAGAAGCAGGGCAGGTGACTTTTCTTTGCCAGGGAAAAGGGCCGAGGTTTGTGTTTGGGGGCCTGTGGCCAAGAGTGTCTTGCTGGCTCCTGAAAATCCATGATACGCAGGATGGTTCCCAGACCCAAGGTGGCACCAGTGCCAAGTCGGGCTGGTTTGATATTACCAAGTGGCTCCTGCAATGTGCCATGCAGAAGCGGGGCAGGTGAGTTTTTTTGGCCAGGTAAGAGGGCCGAGGTCTGTGTTTAAGGGCCTGTGGCTGGGAGTGGCCGGCTGGCTCCTGAAAATCCACGATACGCAGGATGGTTCCCAGACCCAAGGTGGCACCAGTGCCAAGTCGGGCTGGTTTGATAGTAGCAAGTGGCTCCTGCAATCTGCCATGATCACATGAAGAAATACTTTCTGGCGTCCGTACTGGGCCATATGCTCTTTCTTCTCTCAACTTCTCCATCACCTCTCATCTGTTTCACATGCGCTATCTTCAAGGTCCACAGGCTACTTTTCACAGCGTCTTCAGGCCTGATGCAGTAAGAATGATGAATAGAACAGAGTTGGGTCTATTTTGCAGTTTGGATAAAATGCTTTCTGCACACAAATCCAAGGAGAAGGTGCTGCCCCGATGCCCAGAAAAACTTTCACTCCTGCTAGTGTTCTACGTCAACCGCAACTTAGTCTGAAAGAAAAGCTTTTTCTCTGAGAGCATCTGAGAGGTTTGCATGAAGCACTGATATCTGACATATGCAATTTTGAATAGGAGAGGAAAAAGAAAACGGCAAGAAGTTCTTAATTTTACTGGTTTCAATTTTAATTTCCGTGCACTTTTTCACAACTTGTCAGCTCAAATGCCCATCCACATCTTTTAGTCATCTGTAAGTCAGTATTCATATAAAATGTGCTTCAAATCAAAAGAATTTCAAATTTGCACTCCAAGTCTCTATGCCTAGATTTATGATTTCCTACACATATTAGATGAAAGGAAGGCCTTTTTTACTGTGGGAGTGCTGGAACACTGGAACAGGTTGCCCAGAGAAGTTGTGGGTGTCCCATCCCTGAAAGTATTCAAGGTCAGCTTGGACGGGGCTTGGAGCAGCAACAAAGGAGAAGCTTGATGGTAGAGAAACAAAGTTGGACTATAGAAGAAACTGAGATTGAAGTATAGGAGCAAGTTTTCTCTCAGCTCTTGGGCTAAATTCAAAGTTGTACAAAATGACATTTATCTGTGATTTTCACTACTGTAACAGAAAGGTTCATGAAAACTGTACAGAAGATAGCAAATTTTAAAAGAGATAAGAATTACAGCATAAAATCCATGGGACGGGTTACAACATGAGACACTCTCTAAGAGAAAATCTCTGTGTTTCAGCACTTCATCATGGTAAGATTTCACAAAGTGCCAAAGAAGGCGGCAAAATATCATTCGGGACATTATTTACTGGAGTTCAGCCTGGCCATTAGTAGGAACTGGGTTTGACCACATCATGTAGATATACCACACACACTTTCCCTTCACTGAAAAATTACTGTTTACAACGAAGAAGCAATTGACGATCAAAATTGATTGAAAGCATCTTAAACATGTCAAGTATTTCATTGTAGATGATCTGTGATCCAAATGCTTCTTCCACCTTCGAGAGGGACAGAACAATTCTTCCATATCATGATGGTTTCAAATTGTATCAACCAATGTTTTCTGCTGAAAAGATATCATCTATTTTTTTCTATTTTTGGAAGAAAATATTCCTAGACATACAACAGGTGAGAACTAAGTAATTTTAAAGAAGCAAATGACATGAAAATATTCTGTAAATAGAATGAAATGAAAAGCTGTGTTTTAAATAGGAGCTAAATATGAAACAGAATTTCTGTACCAGGCATTTGAATTACTGCACCAGCTCTTTTGCCCATCAAGAGAGGCATTGAGCATTTCAGTCTTTTCCAAGGTGCTCATGATCTGCTATGCTGATCTCTGTGTGTGCCTAGGTGTGTGTGGAAGGGGGGGCATGTGAAGGGGAGTGTGTATGTTTGCTTTACAATTGTTGTGGCAGATTCATGCCTCAGCTCCACATTTTGTTTTAGAAAGGTCACACAGAGTGGATATGAAGTTTACTATCAACAAGAGATCAATTCCCAAATCATCCATTTGACTCTACCTTATAAATCATGTGCTTTGTTGCATATTTTATCAAATCTACTTTCAAGCCAGATGGAGGAAGGAGGATGTGGGAATCCCTCCACCATCTTGCAACTTTTATGCAAGTAGGTTTTCAAGAAAATCATCATTTCTCTTGGAAATATGTCTGGAACAGGCATGATGGTAGTGTCAACCTGTTGGAGTTTTTGTTGCTGGAAGAAGTTGTACAAAAGGATTGGTTTTTACATTGACCGGTTACTGAATCAAGCGCAGGAATACATTGGAAATTCAACTGGGGCTTCCTTTTCCCAGCAGACCACTTCTAGAACGAGCTTGTACAATGAAGCTGACGCTTCTGCTCTCTTTTTGTTTCTTTCCTATTTTTCTTGGCTTCTTTGCCACTCTCTAGACAATTTGTGAACTCTTTTCCCAACTCAAATGGTTTCAATAGTCTGATTGTGAGCATACATTTTTACAAGGAATTTTTAAAATCTTTCCTCGAGTTAAGAAAGAAAAGGACTTAGGTCTTTTTCTTCCCTTATAATATTGCAATGAAATTGATAAATAAAGACCAACTCTTTCTTTTTGTTTTTAACCCAAGTAGATAATTCCCATCCATTCATCCATTTGGTGGACCAATAGTTGCCATGCTGATGGAAGTTGTCACTTCTTAACAATAGACATTCTGTGACTATGTTGACAGCACTTTGGGTGAAGATCCTAACTGGTCTTGGATACACATAGGGAGAAATTTGCTCAGCCAGCGTCAGTCTTAAGCATGCGTATCAGAAGATCTTTCTAGAGCTGGGAATTTTCCCATGAAAGGGATTCAGTTAGGGAAGAGACACTCGTCCCAGAGTTTTGCATTCTTCTTGAACACTGCTTAAGGAACTTAGATGCCGTGTCCATTTGGATCTCTGTCTTCACAGAACTTTGTCATGCAAGTGCTTGAAATGCATCTTGAAGAGAATTCAGTAGCACAGAATGAATGAGAGTGGAAGGGCTTGGTGGGGCTAACCAGGCCCAATCCCCCTGCCTAAACCAGGATACCTAGAGCCTCTTGCCCAGGAGTCTATCTGGGTGTACTTTGAATGTCTTCAAAGATCCAGGCTCCACAATCTTTCTGGGCAGTCTGTGCCGTGGTTCAGTCACCCTCACAGTAAAGAATCATTTGCTGATGGTCAATGGCAATCTCCTGTATTTCAGAGAGTGCCCACTGCCTCTTGTTTTTTCACTCAGCATCACTGAAAAGACACTGGTTCCCTCCCCTTTGCACTATTGCTTCCATATGGATGCGTGCTGCCATGTAGAGATATGTCAAAAACCTCCCTGAAGCCCAGGCAGATAATATTCCCTTCATCTACCAGTCAAGTTGATTCATCAGAGGAGTTTAAAGTGATGTTCCAGCATGAAATTCCCCTGAAAAATCATGCTAACTACATGATTTTGTTGTCTTGCATGTGCCTGGCAAGGTTTCCCAGGAAGAGCTGCTTCATCAACTTCCTGGGGATAAAAAGGAGGCTGCCTGGTTTGTACTATTCCGAGTCCTCCTAATTGCCTTTTTTAGAGATGGGTGTCATTTGCTCTCATCCAGTCTTTAGCCTCTCTTGTCGTCTACATCTTAGCAAAAAGCTTTTCCACTACATGTTCATGTGATTGGAAAAGTCAGGAAAGTGTAAGGTACTGTTTTCTATCAGTTGGCAAGCTGCGCACACAATCCCAGTGTTGTACAGCTTCCTTCTTCACCTTTCCGATGCTGCCGCTCTCTCCGGCTCCCGGAGCCGAAGAAGCGGCTTCTTCGCGCAAAGACGATTGTACTGCTCACAGTGCTCTCTTAGCGCCGCTTCTGCCGAAAGAAGCCCGGGAGTGGCGCTTAGCTCCGGAGAGCATCGTCCCTTCGTCTTTAGCGACTTTTGTGGTCTACATCCTAGCAGAAAGCTTTTCCACTCTGTCTGGCAAGGAAAACCTGCGGAACACAGAAAACATCTCCCATCATTTTCTGGACGTTGTACGGAGGTCTGCCAAGTGTTTGACAAGAAGAGAAGAAAAGTTGTCCAAAACAGCTTCCAATCGAATATTCATGTGATTGGAAAAGTCAGGAGAGTGGTAAGGTACTGTTTTCTATCAGTTGGCAAGCTGCGCACACAATCCCAGTGTTGTACAGCTTCCTTCTTCACCTTTCCGATGCTGCCGCTCTCTCCGGCTCCCGGAGCCGAAGAAGCGGCTTCTTCGCACAAAGACGATTGTACCGGTCACAGTGCTCTCTTAGCGCAGCTTCTGCCGAAAGAAGCCCGGGAGCGGCGCTTAGCTCCGGAGAGCATCGTCCCTTCGTCTTTAGCGTCTTTTGTGGTCTACATCCTAGCAGAAAGCTTTTCCACTCTGTCTGGCAAGGAAAACATGCGCCAGCACAGAAAACATCTCCCATCGTGTTCTGGACCTTGTACAGAGGTCTGCCAAGTGTTTGACAAGAAGAACAAAAAAGTTGTCCAAAACAGCTTCCAATCGAATATTCATGTGATTGGAAAAGTCAGGAAAGTGTAAGGTACTGTTTTCTATCAGTCGGCAAGCTGCGCACACAATCCCAGTGTTGTACAGCTTCCTTCTTCACCTTTGCGATGCTGCCGCTCTCTCCGGCTCCCGGAGCCGAAGAAGCGGCTTCTTCGCGCAAAGACGATTGTACTGGTCACAGTGCTCTCTTAGCGCGGCTTCTGCCGAAAGAAGCCCGGGAGCGGCGCTTAGCTCCGGAGAGCATCGTCCCTTCGTCTTTAGCGTCTTTTGTGGTCTACATCCTAGCAGAAAGCTTTTCCACTCTGTCTGGCAAGGAAAACCTGCGCCAGCGCAGAAAACATCTCCCATCGTGTTCTGGACGTTGCACGGAGGTCTGCCAAGTGTTTGCATAAAGAAAAAAAAAGTTTTCCAAAATAATTTCCTATCGATTGTTCATGTGATTGGAAAAGTCAGGAAAGTGGTAAGGTACTGTTTTCTATCAGTTGGCAAGCTGCGCACACAATCCCAGTGTTGTACAGCTTCCTTCTTCACCTTTCCGATGCTGCCGCTCTCTCCGGCTCCCGGAGCCGAAGAAGCGGCTTCTTCGCGCAAAGACGATTGTACCGCTCACAGTGCTCTCTTAGCGCGGCTTCTGCCAAAAGAAGCCCGGGAGCGGCGCTTAGCTCCGGAGAGCATCCTACCTTCGTCTTTAGCGTCTTTTGTGGTCTACATCCTAGCAGAAAGCTTTTCCACTATGTCTGACAAGGAAAACCTGCGCCAGCACAGAAAACATCTCCCATCGTGTTCTGGACGTTGCACGGAGGTCTGCCAAGTGTTTGGCATAAAGAGAAGAAAAGCTGTTTAAAACAGCTTCCAATCGAATATTTATGTGATTGGAAAAGTCAGGAGAATGTTAACGTACTGTTTTCTATCAGTTGGCAAGATGCGCACACAATCCCAGTGTTGTACAGCTTCCTTCTTCACCTTTGCGATGCTGCCGCTCTCTCCGGCTCCCTGAGACGAAGAAGCGGCTTCTTCGCGCAAACACGATTGTACTGGTCACAGTGCTCTCTTAGCGCGGCTTCTGCCGAAAGACGCCCCGAGCGGCTCTTAGCTCCGGGGTGTCCGTACCTTCCAATTCAATTTTTTCGGCTCCACAAACCAAATGGTATACTTGCAGCAGTAGGGCGGGACATTGAACTGGACTTTCTCCTTTTAGAGAGAAGCTAATGAAAAAGTTTCACCGGAATCAGAGCAGGCTGTAAAACAAGAAAAGTGTCATGGAAATAAGCCAGCCTTATCCTCTTAGGCTTGCTTGTTGTGATTGGCCAAGAAAGAAATGTGTCAACTCGGTGTTCCTGGGTATCACATCAGTAACAGGTACTTCAGCTGCTGTACTTCTCTCCTGAAGTTAAGAACAGAATCCAAGGAATTGTGATTCCATGGTCTCAATTCACTCAATATGGTGCCGAAAAAGGAGTGGAAGGTGCACGGGTCAATTAACTTGAATGGCCTATGTAAATCAGCGGCCACTGTTTTTCTGAAGGCTTCAACAGGTTAGTTGCCTATGTTCTTCTTGGAATTGTTTTAACCTTTGGTCATGTTTTTCTTGGGATTCTTTTACCCTTTTCCCATTAGTTCAGCCTTTGCTCTCAAGCCTTTGCTGACATTTCCAGTATCTCGGTAGCCTGGAAAAGTGTTGTCTTGATTGATCACATCATTATTCCCTTCCAAGGGTTGTTTTCCTCAAGTCTCAGTTTGGCTGGTTTTCTGCTAGTTGATTGTCAGAGGGCAGCAGGTGTTTTGTAAGAGCAAGTACACAATGCCATAGCTTGCTTCTCTTTGGATTTGGCCTGTCTAGAAAATGGAATGACTGAACATCTCTGAGAGGCTTTTCTCTCGCCATTAGGTTTCACTGGAAGGAGGGCAGATGCAAATAGTCTACCTAAAGTCTTGGCACAGAAGAAAGTAGTGGTTTGCTGCTGCATAGAGCTAGAAGCTTACAAAAGGAAGGCCTTGGGCTGAGGCCCATTACTTTGGCTAAGTAGAAAAGGACTGTGGCAAGGTGAGGCAGCTGACTTCGAGGTAGATCGACAAGTTCTAGAAGCGTTGTGTGTTCACAGCGTGGTGCATGGTGGTTGGTTGAATTGTGTTTGTTATGGCTTAAAGCTATGGAAATGAGAAAGGCCTGAGTGTTTCAAAAGCCTGGTTTTTGCAAGAAAGCAGCTCTCCTTTGCATCTGCCTGGGGACTCTGCATCACCACGGACCCTCACTGCCACTTTGCCAAGGAGACGATCAGTAGGAATGTTGCAGAGCTGCTGTGTGCATCTGAATGGAATGGCAGAGAACGAAGCGCTGGACGTTTCTGGCTTTAGTACAATGCTGCTGCATTGGTGCCAGTTTAGTTGGTTTTCCATCAGTGGCCTTTCTGTCTAGAAGTACACTGCCCAGAGTATTGGATGCCATTTCCTTCCTGTTGTTTTCATACCTTCCTTCAGTTGAAAGGATGATACAACCTTGACATTTTGAAGATCCCTGTTAGGAAGCACTATGCCAGAGGAGTCATCGCTCCCTTTTCTTCTGCCTCCTTTGTCATTTTCAGAGACTCATTTCAAATTTCTGCTCATGTCAAGAAGAATACTGAGACTACTTAGCAGGGTTGACGCTCTCAGCCGCTTTCCTCTTTCCTACTGCTTCATACTGGATGTGACTTCAAGGCCTCGTTTTGTCATCTGCATTTTGCCGTCATCCAAAGCTAAATATTCCAGGCCTGTGAACACAAAAAGAACTCTTAGTCTTTTGCAAGAACTACCCCTAGGAGGATTTGTGTTCACTTTGATCTCTTCAGTGTTTCAGAAAAAAGGAGATTGTACTCTCTTCTTGTGTACTCTCTTCTTGTGCTCTCATTTCCCTCTCTCTGCCTTGCATGCCCCAGTTAATCTACTGCTGTGACTCATTTGGCATCATCTCACGGTGCAAATTCTGCATAGTTTCAAGTCCTTACAAATGCCAGTTGCCAAGGAGCCTATCTAAGCATTCAAGGGGCAAAGAATTGTAGGGCTGGCAAGTTCAGGTGCTGAAACTGTAAGTCATGCCATATCAAAGTGACAGAGCAAATCAATTGATCTAGGACTTTCAGGTGGGCACCTCTGAGAATAGCAGCTTGTCAGCAATGACACAGCCATCTTCCTAGCTGTATTCCAGAGAGAGGAAAGGGACACCTTCAATGGTTAATATGTTTGGCATGAGAAAACAGCAAGAAATGTACCGCAAAATACTTGAGTCAGATCAAGTGCGTTTCTCTAGTGAGAATTTTGCACTTGTTCTTTCTTGTCTGTGCCTTTACTTTTCACAGAAGACAGGGGAGCATTTCATTAGTACTGTTCTTTTGTTTTCTTTTGTTGGCCTCCCTCTTTCCACCTGCAATTAACAAATTTGCCTTTCTTTCCTGGCTTCTCTTTCTTTACTTCTACAAGTTGACATGAGGTCATCCAACCTTATCATCAATGTTCTCAGACAGTGGAGAGAAGTAGAAGGTACAGCTAAATGGATAAAAGAAACCCACAAAAATAGACAGGTTTTGACAGTCTTCTGTGAGAACATTAGGACACAAGATGTCTTTGAACTGAGTAATGCTCTATTGATTTAACTTTTAGTCCACTGGTTACTATTATTACACGTGTTTGGCCTTTAGTACAGAGCCTTGGAACTAATCCAGGCCAATACTTGGCTAATTTTGTTTTCTTTCTAGTGAGGACTTTGTTTCTTAAGGAATAGTCCAGAGAAAGAGCGTCCACGGTACAGTTACAGGTCATAAATTCTGGTACAGTTTGTGCTGGTAATAGGTCTAGGAAAGAAAAGTTTGACATCTTTTTTGACTTTCAAATGGAACCATGATTTGAAAAACCTAAGAGTTGCGGCTCCCCCCCCACCCCACAGCCCAAGTACTTCTCTTTGCAATATTACTCAGGGATTACACATCAAAGCCCACCCTGTAAAATACGTTGCAGATACTTTGCAAGAAGTGCAGCTTAGCAGCTAGAGATGATAACGTGGCTTAAATAACATGGTCTAAATATGTCTGTCTACGCAGACATACTCAACAAAGGTTACGATGGCTTAGCTCCTGTGCTCAAGTGAACGTGCATTTTAGAACTTCCCAAGAAGGTGAATTCAACCTCCTTCATTGCTCTCTGCTGGAGTCCCAAGAGAATTTCAGTCTGCTTTTTGTCATTTACAGCTGTCACTGCTTAGCTCTTGAACATGAGACTCCCTCGTGACTGATGAAAGTTGTCTAGTTAAGAGTGGGTGAAAGACATGGTCTTGCTCTAGAAGGAGATGAGAAGGTTTCTGCAGTCTTTGTTGTCTCTACTGCTTGTGATTTCTAGACAAAACCAGTGGGAAGTTTTCTGAAGGCAGTCCAGAAGCTGGCAATATGGACAGCTTACAGCCCAACACTTGCTGCAGTGCAACCATGGTGACACCAGAAAGGACTTCAAAAAATTCAAAGGGCAAACAAAGCAGTTGGAAGGAAAAGAACATGAACCATTATTCCATTTTTCTCATCTATCTTTCTTTAAATCATCATTTTCGTGCAGTTTGGCGGCTTGCGTTGGTATCCCACCAAAGGAATCTGAGACAGAGTAAGCTTTTGAATGGAGTAGAAGTGAGAAACGCAGGCCAAGTTGCCTTTTTTGCCATCAAATACCAGTTAGGCTTGAACTACCCTTTGCTTAAGGTGCTTAGCTTACACTAAGAATTGATGAGCACATTTTGATGGGAGCAAATTTTACTGTCATGATGACTGAGTAAATTTTGCTGTCACTCAGAATTTTACTGTCGTCTGAATAGCAATGTTTGTGTCCAAATAGTATTTTGTCTCCCGTATCTGCAGCAGGTAAGCCTTTTGCTGTCAGCAGTGTTGCTTAACCTTTCATGTCATATCCCTCTTCACATCCATCTTCTGCTTAAGGCTTATTAATCTACTTTAGAATTGGCAGGTGGAATAAGACTACTTTTCCTTTTTGAAAGCTCATGTCATTTGACCTACTTACAGCAAATAATTCATTAATTGCAAGTCCCCAGCTAGCATCTTTTCGGCATATTCTAACCTTCTAAAGAGTAACAAAAGCACTCTCCAATACTTGACTTTCATATCACAGTGGGAACGCTGGTCCTGTTTGCAAGAAACAATCATGGGTATGGTAAAACAAAAGGAGGGCTTAGAGTTTTCTCTGTTAACCTATAGTGAGCTTGGATTTTGCAATATGCATGAAGTTAATTAACACTGTTATATAAAGTGGCTGATTTAATCAATAAATTGGAGTCAATGCTGATAAACGACAAGGTGGGTTGGCTTCCCTTCGCTTTCAACACAGTGCCAATTCGGGCTGGTTTGATAGGACTAAGTGGCTGCTGCAATCTGCCATCCAGAAGCGGGGCAGGTGAGTTTTGTTTGCAAGGGAAAAGGGCCATGGTTTGTGTTTGGGGGCCTGTGACTGAGAGTGCCGGCTGGCTCCTGAAATTCTTTGATATGCAGGATGATTCCCAGACGCAAGGTGGAAACGCTGCCAAGTCGGGCTGGATTGAAATTACCCAGGGACTCCTGCAATCTGCCATCGAGAAGCGGGGCAGGTGAGTGTTGTTTGCCAGGGAAAAGGGCCGTGGATTGTGTTTGGGGGCCTGTGGCTGGGAGAGGCCGGCTGGCTCCTGAAAATCCACGATACGCAGGATGTTTCTCAGACCCAAGGTAGCAACATTGCCAAGCCGGGCTGGTTTGATAGTAGCAAGTTGCTCCTGCAATCTGCCATGCAGAAGCAGGGCAGGTGACTTTTCTTTGCCAGGGAAAAGGGCCGAGGTTTGTGTTTGGGGGCCTGTGGCCAAGAGTGTCTTGCTGGCTCCTGAAAATCCATGATACGCAGGATGGTTCCCAGACCCAAGGTGGCACCAGTGCCAAGTCGGGCTGGTTTGATATTACCAAGTGGCTCCTGCAATGTGCCATGCAGAAGCGGGGCAGGTGAGTTTTTTTGGCCAGGTAAGAGGGCCGAGGTCTGTGTTTAAGGGCCTGTGGCTGGGAGTGGCCGGCTGGCTCCTGAAAATCCACGATACGCAGGATGGTTCCCAGACCCAAGGTGGCACCAGTGCCAAGTCGGGCTGGTTTGATAGTAGCAAGTGGCTCCTGCAATCTGCCATGATCACATGAAGAAATACTTTCTGGCGTCCGTACTGGGCCATATGCTCTTTCTTCTCTCAACTTCTCCATCACCTCTCATCTGTTTCACATGCGCTATCTTCAAGGTCCACAGGCTACTTTTCACAGCGTCTTCAGGCCTGATGCAGTAAGAATGATGAATAGAACAGAGTTGGGTCTATTTTGCAGTTTGGATAAAATGCTTTCTGCACACAAATCCAAGGAGAAGGTGCTGCCCCGATGCCCAGAAAAACTTTCACTCCTGCTAGTGTTCTACGTCAACCGCAACTTAGTCTGAAAGAAAAGCTTTTTCTCTGAGAGCATCTGAGAGGTTTGCATGAAGCACTGATATCTGACATATGCAATTTTGAATAGGAGAGGAAAAAGAAAACGGCAAGAAGTTCTTAATTTTACTGGTTTCAATTTTAATTTCCGTGCACTTTTTCACAACTTGTCAGCTCAAATGCCCATCCACATCTTTTAGTCATCTGTAAGTCAGTATTCATATAAAATGTGCTTCAAATCAAAAGAATTTCAAATTTGCACTCCAAGTCTCTATGCCTAGATTTATGATTTCCTACACATATTAGATGAAAGGAAGGCCTTTTTTACTGTGGGAGTGCTGGAACACTGGAACAGGTTGCCCAGAGAAGTTGTGGGTGTCCCATCCCTGAAAGTATTCAAGGTCAGCTTGGACGGGGCTTGGAGCAGCAACAAAGGAGAAGCTTGATGGTAGAGAAACAAAGTTGGACTATAGAAGAAACTGAGATTGAAGTATAGGAGCAAGTTTTCTCTCAGCTCTTGGGCTAAATTCAAAGTTGTACAAAATGACATTTATCTGTGATTTTCACTACTGTAACAGAAAGGTTCATGAAAACTGTACAGAAGATAGCAAATTTTAAAAGAGATAAGAATTACAGCATAAAATCCATGGGACGGGTTACAACATGAGACACTCTCTAAGAGAAAATCTCTGTGTTTCAGCACTTCATCATGGTAAGATTTCACAAAGTGCCAAAGAAGGCGGCAAAATATCATTCGGGACATTATTTACTGGAGTTCAGCCTGGCCATTAGTAGGAACTGGGTTTGACCACATCGTGTAGATATACCACACACACTTTCCCTTCACTGAAAAATTACTGTTTACAACGAAGAAGCAATTGACGATCAAAATTGATTGAAAGCATCTTAAACATGTCAAGTATTTCATTGTAGATGATCTGTGATCCAAATGCTTCTTCCACCTTCGAGAGGGACAGAACAATTCTTCCATATCATGATGGTTTAAAATTGTATCAACCAATGTTTTCTGCTGAAAAGATAGCATCTATTTTTTTCTATTTTTGGAAGAAAATATTCCTAGACATACAACAGGTGAGAACTAAGTAATTTTAAAGAAGCAAATGACATGAAAATATTCTGTAAATAGAATGAAATGAAAAGCTGTGTTTTAAATAGGAGCTAAATATGAAACAGAATTTCTGTACCAGGCATTTGAATTACTGCACCAGCTCTTTTGCCCATCAAGAGAGGCATTGAGCATTTCCGTCTTTTCCAAGGTGCTCATGATCTGCTATGCTGATCTCTGTGTGTGCCTAGGTGTGTGTGGAAGGGGGGGCATGTGAAGGGGAGTGTGTATGTTTGCTTTACAATTGTTGTGGCAGATTCATGCCTCAGCTCCACATTTTGTTTTAGAAAGGTCACACAGAGTGGATATGAAGTTTACTATCAACAAGAGATCAATTCCCAAATCATCCATTTGACTCTACCTTATAAATCATGTGCTTTGTTGCATATTTTATCAAATCTACTTTCAAGCCAGATGGAGGAAGGAGGATGTGGGAATCCCTCCACCATCTTGCAACTTTTATGCAAGTAGGTTTTCAAGAAAATCATCATTTCTCTTGGAAATATGTCTGGAACAGGCATGATGGTAGTGTCAACCTGTTGGAGTTTTTGTTGCTGGAAGAAGTTGTACAAAAGGATTGGTTTTTACATTGACCGGTTACTGAATCAAGCGCAGGAATACATTGGAAATTCAACTGGGGCTTCCTTTTCCCAGCAGACCACTTCTAGAACGAGCTTGTACAATGAAGCTGACGCTTCTGCTCTCTTTTTGTTTCTTTCCTATTTTTCTTGGCTTCTTTGCCACTCTCTAGACAATTTGTGAACTCTTTTCCCAACTCAAATGGTTTCAATAGTCTGATTGTGAGCATACATTTTTACAAGGAATTTTTAAAATCTTTCCTCGAGTTAAGAAAGTCAAGGACTTAGGTCTTTTTCTTCCCTTATAATATTGCAATGAAATTGATAAATAAAGACCAACTCTTTCTTTTTGTTTTTAACCCAAGTAGATAATTCCCATCCATTCATCCATTTGGTGGACCAATAGTTGCCATGCTGATGGAAGTTGTCACTTCTTAACAATAGACATTCTGTGACTATGTTGACAGCACTTTGGGTGAAGATCCTAACTGGTCTTGGATACACATAGGGAGAAATTTGCTCAGCCAGTGTCAGTCTTAAGCATGCGTATCAGAAGATCTTTCTAGAGCTGGGAATTTTCCCATGAAAGGGATTCAGTTAGGGAAGAGACACTCGTCCCAGAGTTTTGCATTCTTCTTGAACACTGCTTAAGGAACTTAGATGCCGTGTCCATTTGGATCTCTGTCTTCACAGAACTTTGTCATGCAAGTGCTTGAAATGCATCTTGAAGAGAATTCAGTAGCACAGAATGAATGAGAGTGGAAGGGCTTGGTGGGGCTAACCAGGCCCAATCCCCCTGCCTAAACCAGGATACCTAGAGCCTCTTGCCCAGGAGTCTATCTGGGTGTACTTTGAATGTCTTCAAAGATCCAGGCTCCACAATCTTTCTGGGCAGTCTGTGCCGTGGTTCAGTCACCCTCACAGTAAAGAATCATTTGCTGATGGTCAATGGCAATCTCCTGTATTTCAGAGAGTGCCCACTGCCTCTTGTTTTTTCACTCAGCATCACTGAAAAGACACTGGTTCCCTCCCCTTTGCACTATTGCTTCCATATGGATGCGTGCTGCCATGTAGAGATATGTCAAAAACCTCCCTGAAGCCCAGGCAGATAATATTCCCTTCATCTACCAGTCAAGTTGATTCATCAGAGGAGTTTAAAGTGATGTTCCAGCATGAAATTCCCCTGAAAAATCATGCTAACTACATGATTTTGTTGTCTTGCATGTGCCTGGCAAGGTTTCCCAGGAAGAGCTGCTTCATCAACTTCCTGGGGATAAAAAGGAGGCTGCCTGGTTTGTACTATTCCGAGTCCTCCTAATTGCCTTTTTTAGAGATGGGTGTCATTTGCTCTCATCCAGTCTTTAGCCTCTCTTGTCGTCTACATCTTAGCAAAAAGCTTTTCCACTACATGTTCATGTGATTGGAAAAGTCAGGAAAGTGTAAGGTACTGTTTTCTATCAGTTGGCAAGCTGCGCACACAATCCCAGTGTTGTACAGCTTCCTTCTTCACCTTTCCGATGCTGCCGCTCTCTCCGGCTCCCGGAGCCGAAGAAGCGGCTTCTTCGCGCAAAGACGATTGTACCGCTCACAGTGCTCTCTTAGCGCCGCTTCTGCCGAAAGAAGCCCGGGAGTGGCGCTTAGCTCCGGAGAGCATCGTCCCTTCGTCTTTAGCGACTTTTGTGGTCTACATCCTAGCAGAAAGCTTTTCCACTCTGTCTGGCAAGGAAAACCTGCGGAACACAGAAAACATCTCCCATCATTTTCTGGACGTTGTACGGAGGTCTGCCAAGTGTTTGACAAGAAGAGAAGAAAAGTTGTCCAAAACAGCTTCCAATCGAATATTCATGTGATTGGAAAAGTCAGGAGAGTGGTAAGGTACTGTTTTCTATCAGTTGGCAAGCTGCGCACACAATCCCAGTGTTGTACAGCTTCCTTCTTCACCTTTCCGATGCTGCCGCTCTCTCCGGCTCCCGGAGCCGAAGAAGCGGCTTCTTCGCACAAAGACGATTGTACCGGTCACAGTGCTCTCTTAGCGCAGCTTCTGCCGAAAGAAGCCCGGGAGCGGCGCTTAGCTCCGGAGAGCATCGTCCCTTCGTCTTTAGCGTCTTTTGTGGTCTACATCCTAGCAGAAAGCTTTTCCACTCTGTCTGGCAAGGAAAACACGCGCCAGCACAGAAAACATCTCCCATCGTGTTCTGGACCTTGTACAGAGGTCTGCCAAGTGTTTGACAAGAAGAACAAAAAAGTTGTCCAAAACAGCTTCCAATCGAATATTCATGTGATTGGAAAAGTCAGGAAAGTGTAAGGTACTGTTTTCTATCAGTCGGCAAGCTGCGCACACAATCCCAGTGTTGTACAGCTTCCTTCTTCACCTTTGCGATGCTGCCGCTCTCTCCGGCTCCCGGAGCCGAAGAAGCGGCTTCTTCGCGCAAAGACGATTGTACTGGTCACAGTGCTCTCTTAGCGCGGCTTCTGCCGAAAGAAGCCCGGGAGCGGCGCTTAGCTCCGGAGAGCATCGTCCCTTCGTCTTTAGCGTCTTTTGTGGTCTACATCCTAGCAGAAAGCTTTTCCACTCTGTCTGGCAAGGAAAACCTGCGCCAGCGCAGAAAACATCTCCCATCGTGTTCTGGACGTTGCACGGAGGTCTGCCAAGTGTTTGCATAAAGAAAAAAAAAGTTTTCCAAAATAATTTCCTATCGATTGTTCATGTGATTGGAAAAGTCAGGAAAGTGGTAAGGTACTGTTTTCTATCAGTTGGCAAGCTGCGCACACAATCCCAGTGTTGTACAGCTTCCTTCTTCACCTTTCCGATGCTGCCGCTCTCTCCGGCTCCCGGAGCCGAAGAAGCGGCTTCTTCGCGCAAAGACGATTGTACCGCTCACAGTGCTCTCTTAGCGCGGCTTCTGCCAAAAGAAGCCCGGGAGCGGCGCTTAGCTCCGGAGAGCATCGTACCTTCGTCTTTAGCGTCTTTTGTGGTCTACATCCTAGCAGAAAGCTTTTCCACTATGTCTGACAAGGAAAACCTGCGCCAGCACAGAAAACATCTCCCATCGTGTTCTGGACGTTGCACGGAGGTCTGCCAAGTGTTTGGCATAAAGAGAAGAAAAGCTGTTTAAAACAGCTTCCAATCGAATATTTATGTGATTGGAAAAGTCAGGAGAATGTTAACGTACTGTTTTCTATCAGTTGGCAAGATGCGCACACAATCCCAGTGTTGTACAGCTTCCTTCTTCACCTTTCCGATGCTGCCGCTCTCTCCGGCTCCCTGAGACGAAGAAGCGGCTTCTTCGCGCAAACACGATTGTACTGGTCACAGTGCTCTCTTAGCGCGGCTTCTGCCGAAAGACGCCCCGAGCGGCTCTTAGCTCCGGGGTGTCCGTACCTTCCAATTCAATTTTTTCGGCTCCACAAACCAAATGGTATACTTGCAGCAGTAGGGCGGGACATTGAACTGGACTTTCTCCTTTTAGAGAGAAGCTAATGAAAAAGTTTCACCGGAATCAGAGCAGGCTGTAAAACAAGAAAAGTGTCATGGAAATAAGCCAGCCTTATCCTCTTAGCCTTGCTTGTTGTGATTGGCCAAGAAAGAAATGTGTCAACTCGGTGTTCCTGGGTATCACATCAGTAACAGGTACTTCAGCTGCTGTACTTCTCTCCTGAAGTTAAGAACAGAATCCAAGGAATTGTGATTCCATGGTCTCAATTCACTCAATATGGTGCCGAAAAAGGAGTGGAAGGTGCACGGGTCAATTAACTTGAATGGCCTATGTAAATCAGCGGCCACTGTTTTTCTGAAGGCTTCAACAGGTTAGTTGCCTATGTTCTTCTTGGAATTGTTTTAACCTTTGGTCATGTTTTTCTTGGGATTCTTTTACCCTTTTCCCATTAGTTCAGCCTTTGCTCTCAAGCCTTTGCTGACATTTCCAGTATCTCGGTAGCCTGGAAAAGTGTTGTCTTGATTGATCACATCATTATTCCCTTCCAAGGGTTGTTTTCCTCAAGTCTCAGTTTGGCTGGTTTTCTGCTAGTTGATTGTCAGAGGGCAGCAGGTGTTTTGTAAGAGCAAGTACACAATGCCATAGCTTGCTTCTCTTTGGATTTGGCCTGTCTAGAAAATGGAATGACTGAACATCTCTGAGAGGCTTTTCTCTCGCCATTAGGTTTCACTGGAAGGAGGGCAGATGCAAATAGTCTACCTAAAGTCTTGGCACAGAAGAAAGTAGTGGTTTGCTGCTGCATAGAGCTAGAAGCTTACAAAAGGAAGGCCTTGGGCTGAGGCCCATTACTTTGGCTAAGTAGAAAAGGACTGTGGCAAGGTGAGGCAGCTGACTTCGAGGTAGATCGACAAGTTCTAGAAGCGTTGTGTGTTCACAGCGTGGTGCATGGTGGTTGGTTGAATTGTGTTTGTTATGGCTTAAAGCTATGGAAATGAGAAAGGCCTGAGTGTTTCAAAAGCCTGGTTTTTGCAAGAAAGCAGCTCTCCTTTGCATCTGCCTGGGGACTCTGCATCACCACGGACCCTCACTGCCACTTTGCCAAGGAGACGATCAGTAGGAATGTTGCAGAGCTGCTGTGTGCATCTGAATGGAATGGCAGAGAACGAAGCGCTGGACGTTTCTGGCTTTAGTACAATGCTGCTGCATTGGTGCCAGTTTAGTTGGTTTTCCATCAGTGGCCTTTCTGTCTAGAAGTACACTGCCCAGAGTATTGGATGCCATTTCCTTCCTGTTGTTTTCATACCTTCCTTCAGTTGAAAGGATGATACAACCTTGACATTTTGAAGATCCCTGTTAGGAAGCACTATGCCAGAGGAGTCATCGCTCCCTTTTCTTCTGCCTCCTTTGTCATTTTCAGAGACTCATTTCAAATTTCTGCTCATGTCAAGAAGAATACTGAGACTACTTAGCAGGGTTGACGCTCTCAGCCGCTTTCCTCTTTCCTACTGCTTCATACTGGATGTGACTTCAAGGCCTCGTTTTGTCATCTGCATTTTGCCGTCATCCAAAGCTAAATATTCCAGGCCTGTGAACACAAAAAGAACTCTTAGTCTTTTGCAAGAACTACCCCTAGGAGGATTTGTGTTCACTTTGATCTCTTCAGTGTTTCAGAAAAAAGGAGATTGTACTCTCTTCTTGTGTACTCTCTTCTTGTGCTCTCATTTCCCTCTCTCTGCCTTGCATGCCCCAGTTAATCTACTGCTGTGACTCATTTGGCATCATCTCACGGTGCAAATTCTGCATAGTTTCAAGTCCTTACAAATGCCAGTTGCCAAGGAGCCTATCTAACCATTCAAGGGGCAAAGAATTGTAGGGCTGGCAAGTTCAGGTGCTGAAACTGTAAGTCATGCCATATCAAAGTGACAGAGCAAATCAATTGATCTAGGACTTTCAGGTGGGCACCTCTGAGAATAGCAGCTTGTCAGCAATGACACAGCCATCTTCCTAGCTGTATTCCAGAGAGAGGAAAGGGACACCTTCAATGGTTAATATGTTTGGCATGAGAAAACAGCAAGAAATGTACCGCAAAATACTTGAGTCAGATCAAGTGCGTTTCTCTAGTGAGAATTTTGCACTTGTTCTTTCTTGTCTGTGCCTTTACTTTTCACAGAAGACAGGGGAGCATTTCATTAGTACTGTTCTTTTGTTTTCTTTTGTTGGCCTCCCTCTTTCCACCTGCAATTAACAAATTTGCCTTTCTTTCCTGGCTTCTCTTTCTTTACTTCTACAAGTTGACATGAGGTCATCCAACCTTATCATCAATGTTCTCAGACAGTGGAGAGAAGTAGAAGGTACAGCTAAATGGATAAAAGAAACCCACAAAAATAGACAGGTTTTGACAGTCTTCTGTGAGAACATTAGGACACAAGATGTCTTTGAACTGAGTAATGCTCTATTGATTTAACTTTTAGTCCACTGGTTACTATTATTACACGTGTTTGGCCTTTAGTACAGAGCCTTGGAACTAATCCAGGCCAATACTTGGCTAATTTTGTTTTCTTTCTAGTGAGGACTTTGTTTCTTAAGGAATAGTCCAGAGAAAGAGCGTCCACGGTACAGTTACAGGTCATAAATTCTGGTACAGTTTGTGCTGGTAATAGGTCTAGGAAAGAAAGGTTTGACATCTTTTTTGACTTTCAAATGGAACCATGATTTGAAAAACCTAAGAGTTGCGGCTCCCCCCCCACCCCACAGCCCAAGTACTTCTCTTTGCAATATTACTCAGGGATTACACATCAAAGCCCACCCTGTAAAATACGTTGCAGATACTTTGCAAGAAGTGCAGCTTAGCAGCTAGAGATGATAACGTGGCTTAAATAACATGGTCTAAATATGTCTGTCTACGCAGACATACTCAACAAAGGTTACGATGGCTTAGCTCCTGTGCTCAAGTGAACGTGCATTTTAGAACTTCCCAAGAAGGTGAATTCAACCTCCTTCATTGCTCTCTGCTGGAGTCCCAAGAGAATTTCAGTCTGCTTTTTGTCATTTACAGCTGTCACTGCTTAGCTCTTGAACATGAGACTCCCTCGTGACTGATGAAAGTTGTCTAGTTAAGAGTGGGTGAAAGACATGGTCTTGCTCTAGAAGGAGATGAGAAGGTTTCTGCAGTCTTTGTTGTCTCTACTGCTTGTGATTTCTAGACAAAACCAGTGGGAAGTTTTCTGAAGGCAGTCCAGAAGCTGGCAATATGGACAGCTTACAGCCCAACACTTGCTGCAGTGCAACCATGGTGACACCAGAAAGGACTTCAAAAAATTCAAAGGGCAAACAAAGCAGTTGGAAGGAAAAGAACATGAACCATTATTCCATTTTTCTCATCTATCTTTCTTTAAATCATCATTTTCGTGCAGTTTGGCGGCTTGCGTTGGTATCCCACCAAAGGAATCTGAGACAGAGTAAGCTTTTGAATGGAGTAGAAGTGAGAAACGCAGGCCAAGTTGCCTTTTTTGCCATCAAATACCAGTTAGGCTTGAACTACCCTTTGCTTAAGGTGCTTAGCTTACACTAAGAATTGATGAGCACATTTTGATGGGAGCAAATTTTACTGTCATGATGACTGAGTAAATTTTGCTGTCACTCAGAATTTTACTGTCGTCTGAATAGCAATGTTTGTGTCCAAATAGTATTTTGTCTCCCGTATCTGCAGCAGGTAAGCCTTTTGCTGTCAGCAGTGTTGCTTAACCTTTCATGTCATATCCCTCTTCACATCCATCTTCTGCTTAAGGCTTATTAATCTACTTTAGAATTGGCAGGTGGAATAAGACTACTTTTCCTTTTTGAAAGCTCATGTCATTTGACCTACTTACAGCAAATAATTCATTAATTGCAAGTCCCCAGCTAGCATCTTTTCGGCATATTCTAACCTTCTAAAGAGTAACAAAAGCACTCTCCAATACTTGACTTTCATATCACAGTGGGAACGCTGGTCCTGTTTGCAAGAAACAATCATGGGTATGGTAAAACAAAAGGAGGGCTTAGAGTTTTCTCTGTTAACCTATAGTGAGCTTGGATTTTGCAATATGCATGAAGTTAATTAACACTGTTATATAAAGTGGCTGATTTAATCAATAAATTGGAGTCAATGCTGATAAACGACAAGGTGGGTTGGCTTCCCTTCGCTTTCAACACAGTGCCAATTCGGGCTGGTTTGATAGGACTAAGTGGCTGCTGCAATCTGCCATCCAGAAGCGGGGCAGGTGAGTTTTGTTTGCAAGGGAAAAGGGCCATGGTTTGTGTTTGGGGGCCTGTGACTGAGAGTGCCGGCTGGCTCCTGAAATTCTTTGATATGCAGGATGATTCCCAGACGCAAGGTGGAAACGCTGCCAAGTCGGGCTGGATTGAAATTACCCAGGGACTCCTGCAATCTGCCATCGAGAAGCGGGGCAGGTGAGTGTTGTTTGCCAGGGAAAAGGGCCGTGGATTGTGTTTGGGGGCCTGTGGCTGGGAGAGGCCGGCTGGCTCCTGAAAATCCACGATACGCAGGATGTTTCTCAGACCCAAGGTAGCAACATTGCCAAGCCGGGCTGGTTTGATAGTAGCAAGTTGCTCCTGCAATCTGCCATGCAGAAGCAGGGCAGGTGACTTTTCTTTGCCAGGGAAAAGGGCCGAGGTTTGTGTTTGGGGGCCTGTGGCCAAGAGTGTCTTGCTGGCTCCTGAAAATCCATGATACGCAGGATGGTTCCCAGACCCAAGGTGGCACCAGTGCCAAGTCGGGCTGGTTTGATATTACCAAGTGGCTCCTGCAATCTGCCATGCAGAAGCGGGGCAGGTGAGTTTTTTTGGCCAGGTAAGAGGGCCGAGGTCTGTGTTTAAGGGCCTGTGGCTGGGAGTGGCCGGCTGGCTCCTGAAAATCCACGATACGCAGGATGGTTCCCAGACCCAAGGTGGCACCAGTGCCAAGTCGGGCTGGTTTGATAGTAGCAAGTGGCTCCTGCAATCTGCCATGATCACATGAAGAAATACTTTCTGGCGTCCGTACTGGGCCATATGCTCTTTCTTCTCTCAACTTCTCCATCACCTCTCATCTGTTTCACATGCGCTATCTTCAAGGTCCACAGGCTACTTTTCACAGTGTCTTCAGGCCTGATGCAGTAAGAATGATGAATAGAACAGAGTTGGGTCTATTTTGCAGTTTGGATAAAATGCTTTCTGCACACAAATCCAAGGAGAAGGTGCTGCCCCGATGCCCAGAAAAACTTTCACTCCTGCTAGTGTTCTACGTCAACCGCAACTTAGTCTGAAAGAAAAGCTTTTTCTCTGAGAGCATCTGAGAGGTTTGCATGAAGCACTGATATCTGACATATGCAATTTTGAATAGGAGAGGAAAAAGAAAACGGCAAGAAGTTCTTAATTTTACTGGTTTCAATTTTAATTTCCGTGCACTTTTTCACAACTTGTCAGCTCAAATGCCCATCCACATCTTTTAGTCATCTGTAAGTCAGTATTCATATAAAATGTGCTTCAAATCAAAAGAATTTCAAATTTGCACTCCAAGTCTCTATGCCTAGATTTATGATTTCCTACACATATTAGATGAAAGGAAGGCCTTTTTTACTGTGGGAGTGCTGGAACACTGGAACAGGTTGCCCAGAGAAGTTGTGGGTGTCCCATCCCTGAAAGTATTCAAGGTCAGCTTGGACGGGGCTTGGAGCAGCAACAAAGGAGAAGCTTGATGGTAGAGAAACAAAGTTGGACTATAGAAGAAACTGAGATTGAAGTATAGGAGCAAGTTTTCTCTCAGCTCTTGGGCTAAATTCAAAGTTGTACAAAATGACATTTATCTGTGATTTTCACTACTGTAACAGAAAGGTTCATGAAAACTGTACAGAAGATAGCAAATTTTAAAAGAGATAAGAATTACAGCATAAAATCCATGGGACGGGTTACAACATGAGACACTCTCTAAGAGAAAATCTCTGTGTTTCAGCACTTCATCATGGTAAGATTTCACAAAGTGCCAAAGAAGGCGGCAAAATATCATTCGGGACATTATTTACTGGAGTTCAGCCTGGCCATTAGTAGGAACTGGGTTTGACCACATCGTGTAGATATACCACACACACTTTCCCTTCACTGAAAAATTACTGTTTACAACGAAGAAGCAATTGACGATCAAAATTGATTGAAAGCATCTTAAACATGTCAAGTATTTCATTGTAGATGATCTGTGATCCAAATGCTTCTTCCACCTTCGAGAGGGACAGAACAATTCTTCCATATCATGATGGTTTCAAATTGTATCAACCAATGTTTTCTGCTGAAAAGATAGCATCTATTTTTTTCTATTTTTGGAAGAAAATATTCCTAGACATACAACAGGTGAGAACTAAGTAATTTTAAAGAAGCAAATGACATGAAAATATTCTGTAAATAGAATGAAATGAAAAGCTGTGTTTTAAATAGGAGCTAAATATGAAACAGAATTTCTGTACCAGGCATTTGAATTACTGCACCAGCTCTTTTGCCCATCAAGAGAGGCATTGAGCATTTCCGTCTTTTCCAAGGTGCTCATGATCTGCTATGCTGATCTCTGTGTGTGCCTAGGTGTGTGTGGAAGGGGGGGCATGTGAAGGGGAGTGTGTATGTTTGCTTTACAATTGTTGTGGCAGATTCATGCCTCAGCTCCACATTTTGTTTTAGAAAGGTCACACAGAGTGGATATGAAGTTTACTATCAACAAGAGATCAATTCCCAAATCATCCATTTGACTCTACCTTATAAATCATGTGCTTTGTTGCATATTTTATCAAATCTACTTTCAAGCCAGATGGAGGAAGGAGGATGTGGGAATCCCTCCACCATCTTGCAACTTTTATGCAAGTAGGTTTTCAAGAAAATCATCATTTCTCTTGGAAATATGTCTGGAACAGGCATGATGGTAGTGTCAACCTGTTGGAGTTTTTGTTGCTGGAAGAAGTTGTACAAAAGGATTGGTTTTTACATTGACCGGTTACTGAATCAAGCGCAGGAATACATTGGAAATTCAACTGGGGCTTCCTTTTCCCAGCAGACCACTTCTAGAACGAGCTTGTACAATGAAGCTGACGCTTCTGCTCTCTTTTTGTTTGTTTCCTATTTTTCTTGGCTTCTTTGCCACTCTCTAGACAATTTGTGAACTCTTTTCCCAACTCAAATGGTTTCAATAGTCTGATTGTGAGCATACATTTTTACAAGGAATTTTTAAAATCTTTCCTCGAGTTAAGAAAGTCAAGGACTTAGGTCTTTTTCTTCCCTTATAATATTGCAATGAAATTGATAAATAAAGACCAACTCTTTCTTTTTGTTTTTAACCCAAGTAGATAATTCCCATCCATTCATCCATTTGGTGGACCAATAGTTGCCATGCTGATGGAAGTTGTCACTTCTTAACAATAGACATTCTGTGACTATGTTGACAGCACTTTGGGTGAAGATCCTAACTGGTCTTGGATACACATAGGGAGAAATTTGCTCAGCCAGTGTCAGTCTTAAGCATGCGTATCAGAAGATCTTTCTAGAGCTGGGAATTTTCCCATGAAAGGGATTCAGTTAGGGAAGAGACACTCGTCCCAGAGTTTTGCATTCTTCTTGAACACTGCTTAAGGAACTTAGATGCCGTGTCCATTTGGATCTCTGTCTTCACAGAACTTTGTCATGCAAGTGCTTGAAATGCATCTTGAAGAGAATTCAGTAGCACAGAATGAATGAGAGTGGAAGGGCTTGGTGGGGCTAACCAGGCCCAATCCCCCTGCCTAAACCAGGATACCTAGAGCCTCTTGCCCAGGAGTCTATCTGGGTGTACTTTGAATGTCTTCAAAGATCCAGGCTCCACAATCTTTCTGGGCAGTCTGTGCCGTGGTTCAGTCACCCTCACAGTAAAGAATCATTTGCTGATGGTCAATGGCAATCTCCTGTATTTCAGAGAGTGCCCACTGCCTCTTGTTTTTTCACTCAGCATCACTGAAAAGACACTGGTTCCCTCCCCTTTGCACTATTGCTTCCATATGGATGCGTGCTGCCATGTAGAGATATGTCAAAAACCTCCCTGAAGCCCAGGCAGATAATATTCCCTTCATCTACCAGTCAAGTTGATTCATCAGAGGAGTTTAAAGTGATGTTCCAGCATGAAATTCCCCTGAAAAATCATGCTAACTACATGATTTTGTTGTCTTGCATGTGCCTGGCAAGGTTTCCCAGGAAGAGCTGCTTCATCAACTTCCTGGGGATAAAAAGGAGGCTGCCTGGTTTGTACTATTCCGAGTCCTCCTAATTGCCTTTTTTAGAGATGGGTGTCATTTGCTCTCATCCAGTCTTTAGCCTCTCTTGTCGTCTACATCTTAGCAAAAAGCTTTTCCACTACATGTTCATGTGATTGGAAAAGTCAGGAAAGTGTAAGGTACTGTTTTCTATCAGTTGGCAAGCTGCGCACACAATCCCAGTGTTGTACAGCTTCCTTCTTCACCTTTCCGATGCTGCCGCTCTCTCCGGCTCCCGGAGCCGAAGAAGCGGCTTCTTCGCGCAAAGACGATTGTACCGCTCACAGTGCTCTCTTAGCGCCGCTTCTGCCGAAAGAAGCCCGGGAGTGGCGCTTAGCTCCGGAGAGCATCGTCCCTTCGTCTTTAGCGACTTTTGTGGTCTACATCCTAGCAGAAAGCTTTTCCACTCTGTCTGGCAAGGAAAACCTGCGGAACACAGAAAACATCTCCCATCATTTTCTGGACGTTGTACGGAGGTCTGCCAAGTGTTTGACAAGAAGAGAAGAAAAGTTGTCCAAAACAGCTTCCAATCGAATATTCATGTGATTGGAAAAGTCAGGAGAGTGGTAAGGTACTGTTTTCTATCAGTTGGCAAGCTGCGCACACAATCCCAGTGTTGTACAGCTTCCTTCTTCACCTTTCCGATGCTGCCGCTCTCTCCGGCTCCCGGAGCCGAAGAAGCGGCTTCTTCGCACAAAGACGATTGTACCGGTCACAGTGCTCTCTTAGCGCAGCTTCTGCCGAAAGAAGCCCGGGAGCGGCGCTTAGCTCCGGAGAGCATCGTCCCTTCGTCTTTAGCGTCTTTTGTGGTCTACATCCTAGCAGAAAGCTTTTCCACTCTGTCTGGCAAGGAAAACATGCGCCAGCACAGAAAACATCTCCCATCGTGTTCTGGACCTTGTACAGAGGTCTGCCAAGTGTTTGACAAGAAGAACAAAAAAGTTGTCCAAAACAGCTTCCAATCGAATATTCATGTGATTGGAAAAGTCAGGAAAGTGTAAGGTACTGTTTTCTATCAGTCGGCAAGCTGCGCACACAATCCCAGTGTTGTACAGCTTCCTTCTTCACCTTTGCGATGCTGCCGCTCTCTCCGGCTCCCGGAGCCGAAGAAGCGGCTTCTTCGCGCAAAGACGATTGTACTGGTCACAGTGCTCTCTTAGCGCGGCTTCTGCCGAAAGAAGCCCGGGAGCGGCGCTTAGCTCCGGAGAGCATCGTCCCTTCGTCTTTAGCGTCTTTTGTGGTCTACATCCTAGCAGAAAGCTTTTCCACTCTGTCTGGCAAGGAAAACCTGCGCCAGCGCAGAAAACATCTCCCATCGTGTTCTGGACGTTGCACGGAGGTCTGCCAAGTGTTTGCAT
Source organism: Ammospiza caudacuta (assembly GCF_027887145.1). Lineage (NCBI taxonomy): Eukaryota > Metazoa > Chordata > Aves > Passeriformes > Passerellidae > Ammospiza > Ammospiza caudacuta. Next base: position 2,749,062 of record NC_080607.1, read on the forward strand.
AAAGAAAAAAAAAGTTTTCCAAAATAATTTCCTATCGATTGTTCATGTGATTGGAAAAGTCAGGAAAGTGGTAAGGTACTGTTTTCTATCAGTTGGCAAGCTGCGCACACAATCCCAGTGTTGTACAGCTTCCTTCTTCACCTTTCCGATGCTGCCGCTCTCTCCGGCTCCCGGAGCCGAAGAAGCGGCTTCTTCGCGCAAAGACGATTGTACCGCTCACAGTGCTCTCTTAGCGCGGCTTCTGCCAAAAGAAGCCCGGGAGCGGCGCTTAGCTCCGGAGAGCATCGTACCTTCGTCTTTAGCGTCTTTTGTGGTCTACATCCTAGCAGAAAGCTTTTCCACTATGTCTGACAAGGAAAACCTGCGCCAGCACAGAAAACATCTCCCATCGTGTTCTGGACGTTGCACGGAGGTCTGCCAAGTGTTTGGCATAAAGAGAAGAAAAGCTGTTTAAAACAGCTTCCAATCGAATATTTATGTGATTGGAAAAGTCAGGAGAATGTTAACGTACTGTTTTCTATCAGTTGGCAAGATGCGCACACAATCCCAGTGTTGTACAGCTTCCTTCTTCACCTTTCCGATGCTGCCGCTCTCTCCGGCTCCCTGAGACGAAGAAGCGGCTTCTTCGCGCAAACACGATTGTACTGGTCACAGTGCTCTCTTAGCGCGGCTTCTGCCGAAAGACGCCCCGAGCGGCTCTTAGCTCCGGGGTGTCCGTACCTTCCAATTCAATTTTTTCGGCTCCACAAACCAAATGGTATACTTGCAGCAGTAGGGCGGGACATTGAACTGGACTTTCTCCTTTTAGAGAGAAGCTAATGAAAAAGTTTCACCGGAATCAGAGCAGGCTGTAAAACAAGAAAAGTGTCATGGAAATAAGCCAGCCTTATCCTCTTAGCCTTGCTTGTTGTGATTGGCCAAGAAAGAAATGTGTCAACTCGGTGTTCCTGGGTATCACATCAGTAACAGGTACTTCAGCTGCTGTACTTCTCTCCTGAAGTTAAGAACAGAATCCAAGGAATTGTGATTCCATGGTCTCAATTCACTCAATATGGTGCCGAAAAAGGAGTGGAAGGTGCACGGGTCAATTAACTTGAATGGCCTATGTAAATCAGCGGCCACTGTTTTTCTGAAGGCTTCAACAGGTTAGTTGCCTATGTTCTTCTTGGAATTGTTTTAACCTTTGGTCATGTTTTTCTTGGGATTCTTTTACCCTTTTCCCATTAGTTCAGCCTTTGCTCTCAAGCCTTTGCTGACATTTCCAGTATCTCGGTAGCCTGGAAAAGTGTTGTCTTGATTGATCACATCATTATTCCCTTCCAAGGGTTGTTTTCCTCAAGTCTCAGTTTGGCTGGTTTTCTGCTAGTTGATTGTCAGAGGGCAGCAGGTGTTTTGTAAGAGCAAGTACACAATGCCATAGCTTGCTTCTCTTTGGATTTGGCCTGTCTAGAAAATGGAATGACTGAACATCTCTGAGAGGCTTTTCTCTCGCCATTAGGTTTCACTGGAAGGAGGGCAGATGCAAATAGTCTACCTAAAGTCTTGGCACAGAAGAAAGTAGTGGTTTGCTGCTGCATAGAGCTAGAAGCTTACAAAAGGAAGGCCTTGGGCTGAGGCCCATTACTTTGGCTAAGTAGAAAAGGACTGTGGCAAGGTGAGGCAGCTGACTTCGAGGTAGATCGACAAGTTCTAGAAGCGTTGTGTGTTCACAGCGTGGTGCATGGTGGTTGGTTGAATTGTGTTTGTTATGGCTTAAAGCTATGGAAATGAGAAAGGCCTGAGTGTTTCAAAAGCCTGGTTTTTGCAAGAAAGCAGCTCTCCTTTGCATCTGCCTGGGGACTCTGCATCACCACGGACCCTCACTGCCACTTTGCCAAGGAGACGATCAGTAGGAATGTTGCAGAGCTGCTGTGTGCATCTGAATGGAATGGCAGAGAACGAAGCGCTGGACGTTTCTGGCTTTAGTACAATGCTGCTGCATTGGTGCCAGTTTAGTTGGTTTTCCATCAGTGGCCTTTCTGTCTAGAAGTACACTGCCCAGAGTATTGGATGCCATTTCCTTCCTGTTGTTTTCATACCTTCCTTCAGTTGAAAGGATGATACAACCTTGACATTTTGAAGATCCCTGTTAGGAAGCACTATGCCAGAGGAGTCATCGCTCCCTTTTCTTCTGCCTCCTTTGTCATTTTCAGAGACTCATTTCAAATTTCTGCTCATGTCAAGAAGAATACTGAGACTACTTAGCAGGGTTGACGCTCTCAGCCGCTTTCCTCTTTCCTACTGCTTCATACTGGATGTGACTTCAAGGCCTCGTTTTGTCATCTGCATTTTGCCGTCATCCAAAGCTAAATATTCCAGGCCTGTGAACACAAAAAGAACTCTTAGTCTTTTGCAAGAACTACCCCTAGGAGGATTTGTGTTCACTTTGATCTCTTCAGTGTTTCAGAAAAAAGGAGATTGTACTCTCTTCTTGTGTACTCTCTTCTTGTGCTCTCATTTCCCTCTCTCTGCCTTGCATGCCCCAGTTAATCTACTGCTGTGACTCATTTGGCATCATCTCACGGTGCAAATTCTGCATAGTTTCAAGTCCTTACAAATGCCAGTTGCCAAGGAGCCTATCTAACCATTCAAGGGGCAAAGAATTGTAGGGCTGGCAAGTTCAGGTGCTGAAACTGTAAGTCATGCCATATCAAAGTGACAGAGCAAATCAATTGATCTAGGACTTTCAGGTGGGCACCTCTGAGAATAGCAGCTTGTCAGCAATGACACAGCCATCTTCCTAGCTGTATTCCAGAGAGAGGAAAGGGACACCTTCAATGGTTAATATGTTTGGCATGAGAAAACAGCAAGAAATGTACCGCAAAATACTTGAGTCAGATCAAGTGCGTTTCTCTAGTGAGAATTTTGCACTTGTTCTTTCTTGTCTGTGCCTTTACTTTTCACAGAAGACAGGGGAGCATTTCATTAGTACTGTTCTTTTGTTTTCTTTTGTTGGCCTCCCTCTTTCCACCTGCAATTAACAAATTTGCCTTTCTTTCCTGGCTTCTCTTTCTTTACTTCTACAAGTTGACATGAGGTCATCCAACCTTATCATCAATGTTCTCAGACAGTGGAGAGAAGTAGAAGGTACAGCTAAATGGATAAAAGAAACCCACAAAAATAGACAGGTTTTGACAGTCTTCTGTGAGAACATTAGGACACAAGATGTCTTTGAACTGAGTAATGCTCTATTGATTTAACTTTTAGTCCACTGGTTACTATTATTACACGTGTTTGGCCTTTAGTACAGAGCCTTGGAACTAATCCAGGCCAATACTTGGCTAATTTTGTTTTCTTTCTAGTGAGGACTTTGTTTCTTAAGGAATAGTCCAGAGAAAGAGCGTCCACGGTACAGTTACAGGTCATAAATTCTGGTACAGTTTGTGCTGGTAATAGGTCTAGGAAAGAAAGGTTTGACATCTTTTTTGACTTTCAAATGGAACCATGATTTGAAAAACCTAAGAGTTGCGGCTCCCCCCCCACCCCACAGCCCAAGTACTTCTCTTTGCAATATTACTCAGGGATTACACATCAAAGCCCACCCTGTAAAATACGTTGCAGATACTTTGCAAGAAGTGCAGCTTAGCAGCTAGAGATGATAACGTGGCTTAAATAACATGGTCTAAATATGTCTGTCTACGCAGACATACTCAACAAAGGTTACGATGGCTTAGCTCCTGTGCTCAAGTGAACGTGCATTTTAGAACTTCCCAAGAAGGTGAATTCAACCTCCTTCATTGCTCTCTGCTGGAGTCCCAAGAGAATTTCAGTCTGCTTTTTGTCATTTACAGCTGTCACTGCTTAGCTCTTGAACATGAGACTCCCTCGTGACTGATGAAAGTTGTCTAGTTAAGAGTGGGTGAAAGACATGGTCTTGCTCTAGAAGGAGATGAGAAGGTTTCTGCAGTCTTTGTTGTCTCTACTGCTTGTGATTTCTAGACAAAACCAGTGGGAAGTTTTCTGAAGGCAGTCCAGAAGCTGGCAATATGGACAGCTTACAGCCCAACACTTGCTGCAGTGCAACCATGGTGACACCAGAAAGGACTTCAAAAAATTCAAAGGGCAAACAAAGCAGTTGGAAGGAAAAGAACATGAACCATTATTCCATTTTTCTCATCTATCTTTCTTTAAATCATCATTTTCGTGCAGTTTGGCGGCTTGCGTTGGTATCCCACCAAAGGAATCTGAGACAGAGTAAGCTTTTGAATGGAGTAGAAGTGAGAAACGCAGGCCAAGTTGCCTTTTTTGCCATCAAATACCAGTTAGGCTTGAACTACCCTTTGCTTAAGGTGCTTAGCTTACACTAAGAATTGATGAGCACATTTTGATGGGAGCAAATTTTACTGTCATGATGACTGAGTAAATTTTGCTGTCACTCAGAATTTTACTGTCGTCTGAATAGCAATGTTTGTGTCCAAATAGTATTTTGTCTCCCGTATCTGCAGCAGGTAAGCCTTTTGCTGTCAGCAGTGTTGCTTAACCTTTCATGTCATATCCCTCTTCACATCCATCTTCTGCTTAAGGCTTATTAATCTACTTTAGAATTGGCAGGTGGAATAAGACTACTTTTCCTTTTTGAAAGCTCATGTCATTTGACCTACTTACAGCAAATAATTCATTAATTGCAAGTCCCCAGCTAGCATCTTTTCGGCATATTCTAACCTTCTAAAGAGTAACAAAAGCACTCTCCAATACTTGACTTTCATATCACAGTGGGAACGCTGGTCCTGTTTGCAAGAAACAATCATGGGTATGGTAAAACAAAAGGAGGGCTTAGAGTTTTCTCTGTTAACCTATAGTGAGCTTGGATTTTGCAATATGCATGAAGTTAATTAACACTGTTATATAAAGTGGCTGATTTAATCAATAAATTGGAGTCAATGCTGATAAACGACAAGGTGGGTTGGCTTCCCTTCGCTTTCAACACAGTGCCAATTCGGGCTGGTTTGATAGGACTAAGTGGCTGCTGCAATCTGCCATCCAGAAGCGGGGCAGGTGAGTTTTGTTTGCAAGGGAAAAGGGCCATGGTTTGTGTTTGGGGGCCTGTGACTGAGAGTGCCGGCTGGCTCCTGAAATTCTTTGATATGCAGGATGATTCCCAGACGCAAGGTGGAAACGCTGCCAAGTCGGGCTGGATTGAAATTACCCAGGGACTCCTGCAATCTGCCATCGAGAAGCGGGGCAGGTGAGTGTTGTTTGCCAGGGAAAAGGGCCGTGGATTGTGTTTGGGGGCCTGTGGCTGGGAGAGGCCGGCTGGCTCCTGAAAATCCACGATACGCAGGATGTTTCTCAGACCCAAGGTAGCAACATTGCCAAGCCGGGCTGGTTTGATAGTAGCAAGTTGCTCCTGCAATCTGCCATGCAGAAGCAGGGCAGGTGACTTTTCTTTGCCAGGGAAAAGGGCCGAGGTTTGTGTTTGGGGGCCTGTGGCCAAGAGTGTCTTGCTGGCTCCTGAAAATCCATGATACGCAGGATGGTTCCCAGACCCAAGGTGGCACCAGTGCCAAGTCGGGCTGGTTTGATATTACCAAGTGGCTCCTGCAATCTGCCATGCAGAAGCGGGGCAGGTGAGTTTTTTTGGCCAGGTAAGAGGGCCGAGGTCTGTGTTTAAGGGCCTGTGGCTGGGAGTGGCCGGCTGGCTCCTGAAAATCCACGATACGCAGGATGGTTCCCAGACCCAAGGTGGCACCAGTGCCAAGTCGGGCTGGTTTGATAGTAGCAAGTGGCTCCTGCAATCTGCCATGATCACATGAAGAAATACTTTCTGGCGTCCGTACTGGGCCATATGCTCTTTCTTCTCTCAACTTCTCCATCACCTCTCATCTGTTTCACATGCGCTATCTTCAAGGTCCACAGGCTACTTTTCACAGTGTCTTCAGGCCTGATGCAGTAAGAATGATGAATAGAACAGAGTTGGGTCTATTTTGCAGTTTGGATAAAATGCTTTCTGCACACAAATCCAAGGAGAAGGTGCTGCCCCGATGCCCAGAAAAACTTTCACTCCTGCTAGTGTTCTACGTCAACCGCAACTTAGTCTGAAAGAAAAGCTTTTTCTCTGAGAGCATCTGAGAGGTTTGCATGAAGCACTGATATCTGACATATGCAATTTTGAATAGGAGAGGAAAAAGAAAACGGCAAGAAGTTCTTAATTTTACTGGTTTCAATTTTAATTTCCGTGCACTTTTTCACAACTTGTCAGCTCAAATGCCCATCCACATCTTTTAGTCATCTGTAAGTCAGTATTCATATAAAATGTGCTTCAAATCAAAAGAATTTCAAATTTGCACTCCAAGTCTCTATGCCTAGATTTATGATTTCCTACACATATTAGATGAAAGGAAGGCCTTTTTTACTGTGGGAGTGCTGGAACACTGGAACAGGTTGCCCAGAGAAGTTGTGGGTGTCCCATCCCTGAAAGTATTCAAGGTCAGCTTGGATGGGGCTTGGAGCAGCAACAAAGGAGAAGCTTGATGGTAGAAAAACAAAGTTGGACTATAGAAGAAACTGAGATTGAAGTATAGGAGCAAGTTTTCTCTCAGCTCTTGGGCTAAATTCAAAGTTGTACAAAATGACATTTATCTGTGATTTTCACTACTGTAACAGAAAGGTTCATGAAAACTGTACAGAAGATAGCAAATTTTAAAAGAGATAAGAATTACAGCATAAAATCCATGGGACGGGTTACAACATGAGACACTCTCTAAGAGAAAATCTCTGTGTTTCAGCACTTCATCATGGTAAGATTTCACAAAGTGCCAAAGAAGGCGGCAAAATATCATTCGGGACATTATTTACTGGAGTTCAGCCTGGCCATTAGTAGGAACTGGGTTTGACCACATCGTGTAGATATACCACACACACTTTCCCTTCACTGAAAAATTACTGTTTACAACGAAGAAGCAATTGACGATCAAAATTGATTGAAAGCATCTTAAACATGTCAAGTATTTCATTGTAGATGATCTGTGATCCAAATGCTTCTTCCACCTTCGAGAGGGACAGAACAATTCTTCCATATCATGATGGTTTCAAATTGTATCAACCAATGTTTTCTGCTGAAAAGATAGCATCTATTTTTTTCTATTTTTGGAAGAAAATATTCCTAGACATACAACAGGTGAGAACTAAGTAATTTTAAAGAAGCAAATGACATGAAAATATTCTGTAAATAGAATGAAATGAAAAGCTGTGTTTTAAATAGGAGCTAAATATGAAACAGAATTTCTGTACCAGGCATTTGAATTACTGCACCAGCTCTTTTGCCCATCAAGAGAGGCATTGAGCATTTCCGTCTTTTCCAAGGTGCTCATGATCTGCTATGCTGATCTCTGTGTGTGCCTAGGTGTGTGTGGAAGGGGGGGCATGTGAAGGGGAGTGTGTATGTTTGCTTTACAATTGTTGTGGCAGATTCATGCCTCAGCTCCACATTTTGTTTTAGAAAGGTCACACAGAGTGGATATGAAGTTTACTATCAACAAGAGATCAATTCCCAAATCATCCATTTGACTCTACCTTATAAATCATGTGCTTTGTTGCATATTTTATCAAATCTACTTTCAAGCCAGATGGAGGAAGGAGGATGTGGGAATCCCTCCACCATCTTGCAACTTTTATGCAAGTAGGTTTTCAAGAAAATCATCATTTCTCTTGGAAATATGTCTGGAACAGGCATGATGGTAGTGTCAACCTGTTGGAGTTTTTGTTGCTGGAAGAAGTTGTACAAAAGGATTGGTTTTTACATTGACCGGTTACTGAATCAAGCGCAGGAATACATTGGAAATTCAACTGGGGCTTCCTTTTCCCAGCAGACCACTTCTAGAACGAGCTTGTACAATGAAGCTGACGCTTCTGCTCTCTTTTTGTTTCTTTCCTATTTTTCTTGGCTTCTTTGCCACTCTCTAGACAATTTGTGAACTCTTTTCCCAACTCAAATGGTTTCAATAGTCTGATTGTGAGCATACATTTTTACAAGGAATTTTTAAAATCTTTCCTCGAGTTAAGAAAGAAAAGGACTTAGGTCTTTTTCTTCCCTTATAATATTGCAATGAAATTGATAAATAAAGACCAACTCTTTCTTTTTGTTTTTAACCCAAGTAGATAATTCCCATCCATTCATCCATTTGGTGGACCAATAGTTGCCATGCTGATGGAAGTTGTCACTTCTTAACAATAGACATTCTGTGACTATGTTGACAGCACTTTGGGTGAAGATCCTAACTGGTCTTGGATACACATAGGGAGAAATTTGCTCAGCCAGTGTCAGTCTTAAGCATGCGTATCAGAAGATCTTTCTAGAGCTGGGAATTTTCCCATGAAAGGGATTCAGTTAGGGAAGAGACACTCGTCCCAGAGTTTTGCATTCTTCTTGAACACTGCTTAAGGAACTTAGATGCCGTGTCCATTTGGATCTCTGTCTTCACAGAACTTTGTCATGCAAGTGCTTGAAATGCATCTTGAAGAGAATTCAGTAGCACAGAATGAATGAGAGTGGAAGGGCTTGGTGGGGCTAACCAGGCCCAATCCCCCTGCCTAAACCAGGATACCTAGAGCCTCTTGCCCAGGAGTCTATCTGGGTGTACTTTGAATGTCTTCAAAGATCCAGGCTCCACAATCTTTCTGGGCAGTCTGTGCCGTGGTTCAGTCACCCTCACAGTAAAGAATCATTTGCTGATGGTCAATGGCAATCTCCTGTATTTCAGAGAGTGCCCACTGCCTCTTGTTTTTTCACTCAGCATCACTGAAAAGACACTGGTTCCCTCCCCTTTGCACTATTGCTTCCATATGGATGCGTGCTGCCATGTAGAGATATGTCAAAAACCTCCCTGAAGCCCAGGCAGATAATATTCCCTTCATCTACCAGTCAAGTTGATTCATCAGAGGAGTTTAAAGTGATGTTCCAGCATGAAATTCCCCTGAAAAATCATGCTAACTACATGATTTTGTTGTCTTGCATGTGCCTGGCAAGGTTTCCCAGGAAGAGCTGCTTCATCAACTTCCTGGGGATAAAAAGGAGGCTGCCTGGTTTGTACTATTCCGAGTCCTCCTAATTGCCTTTTTTAGAGATGGGTGTCATTTGCTCTCATCCAGTCTTTAGCCTCTCTTGTCGTCTACATCTTAGCAAAAAGCTTTTCCACTACATGTTCATGTGATTGGAAAAGTCAGGAAAGTGTAAGGTACTGTTTTCTATCAGTTGGCAAGCTGCGCACACAATCCCAGTGTTGTACAGCTTCCTTCTTCACCTTTCCGATGCTGCCGCTCTCTCCGGCTCCCGGAGCCGAAGAAGCGGCTTCTTCGCGCAAAGACGATTGTACCGCTCACAGTGCTCTCTTAGCGCCGCTTCTGCCAAAAGAAGCCCGGGAGCGGCGCTTAGCTCCGGAGAGCATCGTACCTTCGTCTTTAGCGTCTTTTGTGGTCTACATCCTAGCAGAAAGCTTTTCCACTCTGTCTGGCAAGGAAAACCTGCGCCAGCACAGAAAACATCTCCCATCGTGTTGTGGACGTTGCACGGAGTTCGGCCAAGTGTTTGCATGAAGAAAAGAAAAGTTGTCCAAAATAACTTCCTATCGAATGTTCATGTGATTGGAAAAGTCAGGAAAGTGGTAAGGTACTGTTTTCTATCAGTTAACAAGCTGCGCACACAATCCCAGTGTTGTACAGCTTCCTTCTTCACCTTTCCGATGCTGCCGCTCTCTCTGGCTCCCGGAGCCGAAGAAGCGGCTTCTTCGCGCAAAGACGATTGTACCGCTCACAGTGCTCTCTTAGCGCGGCTTGTGCTGAAAGAAGCCCGGGAGCGGTGCTTAGCTCCGGAGAGCATCGTACCTTCGTCTTTAGCGTCTTTTGTGGTCTACATCCTAGCAGAAAGCTTTTCCACTCTGTCTGGCAAGGAAAACCTGCGGAACACAGAAAACATCTCCCATCGTTTTCTGGACGTTGTACGGAGGTCTGCCAAGTGTTTGACAAGAAGAGAAGAAAAGTTGTCCAAAACAGCTTCCAATCGAATATTCATGTGATTGGAAAAGTCAGGAGAGTGGTAAGGTACTGTTTTCTATCAGTTGGCAAGCTGCGCACACAATCCCAGTGTTGTACAGCTTCCTTCTTCACCTTTCCGATGCTGCCGCTCTCTCCGGCTCCCGGAGCCGAAGAAGCGGCTTCTTCGCACAAAGACGATTGTACCGGTCACAGTGCTCTCTTAGCGCAGCTTCTGCCGAAAGAAGCCCGGGAGCGGCGCTTAGCTCCGGAGAGCATCGTCCCTTCGTCTTTAGCGTCTTTTGTGGTCTACATCCTAGCAGAAAGCTTTTCCACTCTGTCTGGCAAGGAAAACATGCGCCAGCACAGAAAACATCTCCCATCGTGTTCTGGACCTTGTACAGAGGTCTGCCAAGTGTTTGACAAGAAGAACAAAAAAGTTGTCCAAAACAGCTTCCAATCGAATATTCATGTGATTGGAAAAGTCAGGAAAGTGTAAGGTACTGTTTTCTATCAGTCGGCAAGCTGCGCACACAATCCCAGTGTTGTACAGCTTCCTTCTTCACCTTTGCGATGCTGCCGCTCTCTCCGGCTCCCGGAGCCGAAGAAGCGGCTTCTTCGCGCAAAGACGATTGTACTGGTCACAGTGCTCTCTTAGCGCGGCTTCTGCCGAAAGAAGCCCGGGAGCGGCGCTTAGCTCCGGAGAGCATCGTCCCTTCGTCTTTAGCGTCTTTTGTGGTCTACATCCTAGCAGAAAGCTTTTCCACTCTGTCTGGCAAGGAAAACCTGCGCCAGCGCAGAAAACATCTCCCATCGTGTTCTGGACGTTGCACGGAGGTCTGCCAAGTGTTTGCATAAAGAAAAAAAAAGTTTTCCAAAATAATTTCCTATCGATTGTTCATGTGATTGGAAAAGTCAGGAAAGTGGTAAGGTACTGTTTTCTATCAGTTGGCAAGCTGCGCACACAATCCCAGTGTTGTACAGCTTCCTTCTTCACCTTTCCGATGCTGCCGCTCTCTCCGGCTCCCGGAGCCGAAGAAGCGGCTTCTTCGCGCAAAGACGATTGTACCGCTCACAGTGCTCTCTTAGCGCGGCTTCTGCCAAAAGAAGCCCGGGAGCGGCGCTTAGCTCCGGAGAGCATCGTACCTTCGTCTTTAGCGTCTTTTGTGGTCTACATCCTAGCAGAAAGCTTTTCCACTATGTCTGACAAGGAAAACCTGCGCCAGCACAGAAAACATCTCCCATCGTGTTCTGGACGTTGCACGGAGGTCTGCCAAGTGTTTGGCATAAAGAGAAGAAAAGCTGTTTAAAACAGCTTCCAATCGAATATTTATGTGATTGGAAAAGTCAGGAGAATGTTAACGTACTGTTTTCTATCAGTTGGCAAGATGCGCACACAATCCCAGTGTTGTACAGCTTCCTTCTTCACCTTTCCGATGCTGCCGCTCTCTCCGGCTCCCTGAGACGAAGAAGCGGCTTCTTCGCGCAAACACGATTGTACTGGTCACAGTGCTCTCTTAGCGCGGCTTCTGCCGAAAGACGCCCCGAGCGGCTCTTAGCTCCGGGGTGTCCGTACCTTCCAATTCAATTTTTTCGGCTCCACAAACCAAATGGTATACTTGCAGCAGTAGGGCGGGACATTGAACTGGACTTTCTCCTTTTAGAGAGAAGCTAATGAAAAAGTTTCACCGGAATCAGAGCAGGCTGTAAAACAAGAAAAGTGTCATGGAAATAAGCCAGCCTTATCCTCTTAGCCTTGCTTGTTGTGATTGGCCAAGAAAGAAATGTGTCAACTCGGTGTTCCTGGGTATCACATCAGTAACAGGTACTTCAGCTGCTGTACTTCTCTCCTGAAGTTAAGAACAGAATCCAAGGAATTGTGATTCCATGGTCTCAATTCACTCAATATGGTGCCGAAAAAGGAGTGGAAGGTGCACGGGTCAATTAACTTGAATGGCCTATGTAAATCAGCGGCCACTGTTTTTCTGAAGGCTTCAACAGGTTAGTTGCCTATGTTCTTCTTGGAATTGTTTTAACCTTTGGTCATGTTTTTCTTGGGATTCTTTTACCCTTTTCCCATTAGTTCAGCCTTTGCTCTCAAGCCTTTGCTGACATTTCCAGTATCTCGGTAGCCTGGAAAAGTGTTGTCTTGATTGATCACATCATTATTCCCTTCCAAGGGTTGTTTTCCTCAAGTCTCAGTTTGGCTGGTTTTCTGCTAGTTGATTGTCAGAGGGCAGCAGGTGTTTTGTAAGAGCAAGTACACAATGCCATAGCTTGCTTCTCTTTGGATTTGGCCTGTCTAGAAAATGGAATGACTGAACATCTCTGAGAGGCTTTTCTCTCGCCATTAGGTTTCACTGGAAGGAGGGCAGATGCAAATAGTCTACCTAAAGTCTTGGCACAGAAGAAAGTAGTGGTTTGCTGCTGCATAGAGCTAGAAGCTTACAAAAGGAAGGCCTTGGGCTGAGGCCCATTACTTTGGCTAAGTAGAAAAGGACTGTGGCAAGGTGAGGCAGCTGACTTCGAGGTAGATCGACAAGTTCTAGAAGCGTTGTGTGTTCACAGCGTGGTGCATGGTGGTTGGTTGAATTGTGTTTGTTATGGCTTAAAGCTATGGAAATGAGAAAGGCCTGAGTGTTTCAAAAGCCTGGTTTTTGCAAGAAAGCAGCTCTCCTTTGCATCTGCCTGGGGACTCTGCATCACCACGGACCCTCACTGCCACTTTGCCAAGGAGACGATCAGTAGGAATGTTGCAGAGCTGCTGTGTGCATCTGAATGGAATGGCAGAGAACGAAGCGCTGGACGTTTCTGGCTTTAGTACAATGCTGCTGCATTGGTGCCAGTTTAGTTGGTTTTCCATCAGTGGCCTTTCTGTCTAGAAGTACACTGCCCAGAGTATTGGATGCCATTTCCTTCCTGTTGTTTTCATACCTTCCTTCAGTTGAAAGGATGATACAACCTTGACATTTTGAAGATCCCTGTTAGGAAGCACTATGCCAGAGGAGTCATCGCTCCCTTTTCTTCTGCCTCCTTTGTCATTTTCAGAGACTCATTTCAAATTTCTGCTCATGTCAAGAAGAATACTGAGACTACTTAGCAGGGTTGACGCTCTCAGCCGCTTTCCTCTTTCCTACTGCTTCATACTGGATGTGACTTCAAGGCCTCGTTTTGTCATCTGCATTTTGCCGTCATCCAAAGCTAAATATTCCAGGCCTGTGAACACAAAAAGAACTCTTAGTCTTTTGCAAGAACTACCCCTAGGAGGATTTGTGTTCACTTTGATCTCTTCAGTGTTTCAGAAAAAAGGAGATTGTACTCTCTTCTTGTGTACTCTCTTCTTGTGCTCTCATTTCCCTCTCTCTGCCTTGCATGCCCCAGTTAATCTACTGCTGTGACTCATTTGGCATCATCTCACGGTGCAAATTCTGCATAGTTTCAAGTCCTTACAAATGCCAGTTGCCAAGGAGCCTATCTAACCATTCAAGGGGCAAAGAATTGTAGGGCTGGCAAGTTCAGGTGCTGAAACTGTAAGTCATGCCATATCAAAGTGACAGAGCAAATCAATTGATCTAGGACTTTCAGGTGGGCACCTCTGAGAATAGCAGCTTGTCAGCAATGACACAGCCATCTTCCTAGCTGTATTCCAGAGAGAGGAAAGGGACACCTTCAATGGTTAATATGTTTGGCATGAGAAAACAGCAAGAAATGTACCGCAAAATACTTGAGTCAGATCAAGTGCGTTTCTCTAGTGAGAATTTTGCACTTGTTCTTTCTTGTCTGTGCCTTTACTTTTCACAGAAGACAGGGGAGCATTTCATTAGTACTGTTCTTTTGTTTTCTTTTGTTGGCCTCCCTCTTTCCACCTGCAATTAACAAATTTGCCTTTCTTTCCTGGCTTCTCTTTCTTTACTTCTACAAGTTGACATGAGGTCATCCAACCTTATCATCAATGTTCTCAGACAGTGGAGAGAAGTAGAAGGTACAGCTAAATGGATAAAAGAAACCCACAAAAATAGACAGGTTTTGACAGTCTTCTGTGAGAACATTAGGACACAAGATGTCTTTGAACTGAGTAATGCTCTATTGATTTAACTTTTAGTCCACTGGTTACTATTATTACACGTGTTTGGCCTTTAGTACAGAGCCTTGGAACTAATCCAGGCCAATACTTGGCTAATTTTGTTTTCTTTCTAGTGAGGACTTTGTTTCTTAAGGAATAGTCCAGAGAAAGAGCGTCCACGGTACAGTTACAGGTCATAAATTCTGGTACAGTTTGTGCTGGTAATAGGTCTAGGAAAGAAAGGTTTGACATCTTTTTTGACTTTCAAATGGAACCATGATTTGAAAAACCTAAGAGTTGCGGCTCCCCCCCCACCCCACAGCCCAAGTACTTCTCTTTGCAATATTACTCAGGGATTACACATCAAAGCCCACCCTGTAAAATACGTTGCAGATACTTTGCAAGAAGTGCAGCTTAGCAGCTAGAGATGATAACGTGGCTTAAATAACATGGTCTAAATATGTCTGTCTACGCAGACATACTCAACAAAGGTTACGATGGCTTAGCTCCTGTGCTCAAGTGAACGTGCATTTTAGAACTTCCCAAGAAGGTGAATTCAACCTCCTTCATTGCTCTCTGCTGGAGTCCCAAGAGAATTTCAGTCTGCTTTTTGTCATTTACAGCTGTCACTGCTTAGCTCTTGAACATGAGACTCCCTCGTGACTGATGAAAGTTGTCTAGTTAAGAGTGGGTGAAAGACATGGTCTTGCTCTAGAAGGAGATGAGAAGGTTTCTGCAGTCTTTGTTGTCTCTACTGCTTGTGATTTCTAGACAAAACCAGTGGGAAGTTTTCTGAAGGCAGTCCAGAAGCTGGCAATATGGACAGCTTACAGCCCAACACTTGCTGCAGTGCAACCATGGTGACACCAGAAAGGACTTCAAAAAATTCAAAGGGCAAACAAAGCAGTTGGAAGGAAAAGAACATGAACCATTATTCCATTTTTCTCATCTATCTTTCTTTAAATCATCATTTTCGTGCAGTTTGGCGGCTTGCGTTGGTATCCCACCAAAGGAATCTGAGACAGAGTAAGCTTTTGAATGGAGTAGAAGTGAGAAACGCAGGCCAAGTTGCCTTTTTTGCCATCAAATACCAGTTAGGCTTGAACTACCCTTTGCTTAAGGTGCTTAGCTTACACTAAGAATTGATGAGCACATTTTGATGGGAGCAAATTTTACTGTCATGATGACTGAGTAAATTTTGCTGTCACTCAGAATTTTACTGTCGTCTGAATAGCAATGTTTGTGTCCAAATAGTATTTTGTCTCCCGTATCTGCAGCAGGTAAGCCTTTTGCTGTCAGCAGTGTTGCTTAACCTTTCATGTCATATCCCTCTTCACATCCATCTTCTGCTTAAGGCTTATTAATCTACTTTAGAATTGGCAGGTGGAATAAGACTACTTTTCCTTTTTGAAAGCTCATGTCATTTGACCTACTTACAGCAAATAATTCATTAATTGCAAGTCCCCAGCTAGCATCTTTTCGGCATATTCTAACCTTCTAAAGAGTAACAAAAGCACTCTCCAATACTTGACTTTCATATCACAGTGGGAACGCTGGTCCTGTTTGCAAGAAACAATCATGGGTATGGTAAAACAAAAGGAGGGCTTAGAGTTTTCTCTGTTAACCTATAGTGAGCTTGGATTTTGCAATATGCATGAAGTTAATTAACACTGTTATATAAAGTGGCTGATTTAATCAATAAATTGGAGTCAATGCTGATAAACGACAAGGTGGGTTGGCTTCCCTTCGCTTTCAACACAGTGCCAATTCGGGCTGGTTTGATAGGACTAAGTGGCTGCTGCAATCTGCCATCCAGAAGCGGGGCAGGTGAGTTTTGTTTGCAAGGGAAAAGGGCCATGGTTTGTGTTTGGGGGCCTGTGACTGAGAGTGCCGGCTGGCTCCTGAAATTCTTTGATATGCAGGATGATTCCCAGACGCAAGGTGGAAACGCTGCCAAGTCGGGCTGGATTGAAATTACCCAGGGACTCCTGCAATCTGCCATCGAGAAGCGGGGCAGGTGAGTGTTGTTTGCCAGGGAAAAGGGCCGTGGATTGTGTTTGGGGGCCTGTGGCTGGGAGAGGCCGGCTGGCTCCTGAAAATCCACGATACGCAGGATGTTTCTCAGACCCAAGGTAGCAACATTGCCAAGCCGGGCTGGTTTGATAGTAGCAAGTTGCTCCTGCAATCTGCCATGCAGAAGCAGGGCAGGTGACTTTTCTTTGCCAGGGAAAAGGGCCGAGGTTTGTGTTTGGGGGCCTGTGGCCAAGAGTGTCTTGCTGGCTCCTGAAAATCCATGATACGCAGGATGGTTCCCAGACCCAAGGTGGCACCAGTGCCAAGTCGGGCTGGTTTGATATTACCAAGTGGCTCCTGCAATCTGCCATGCAGAAGCGGGGCAGGTGAGTTTTTTTGGCCAGGTAAGAGGGCCGAGGTCTGTGTTTAAGGGCCTGTGGCTGGGAGTGGCCGGCTGGCTCCTGAAAATCCACGATACGCAGGATGGTTCCCAGACCCAAGGTGGCACCAGTGCCAAGTCGGGCTGGTTTGATAGTAGCAAGTGGCTCCTGCAATCTGCCATGATCACATGAAGAAATACTTTCTGGCGTCCGTACTGGGCCATATGCTCTTTCTTCTCTCAACTTCTCCATCACCTCTCATCTGTTTCACATGCGCTATCTTCAAGGTCCACAGGCTACTTTTCACAGTGTCTTCAGGCCTGATGCAGTAAGAATGATGAATAGAACAGAGTTGGGTCTATTTTGCAGTTTGGATAAAATGCTTTCTGCACACAAATCCAAGGAGAAGGTGCTGCCCCGATGCCCAGAAAAACTTTCACTCCTGCTAGTGTTCTACGTCAACCGCAACTTAGTCTGAAAGAAAAGCTTTTTCTCTGAGAGCATCTGAGAGGTTTGCATGAAGCACTGATATCTGACATATGCAATTTTGAATAGGAGAGGAAAAAGAAAACGGCAAGAAGTTCTTAATTTTACTGGTTTCAATTTTAATTTCCGTGCACTTTTTCACAACTTGTCAGCTCAAATGCCCATCCACATCTTTTAGTCATCTGTAAGTCAGTATTCATATAAAATGTGCTTCAAATCAAAAGAATTTCAAATTTGCACTCCAAGTCTCTATGCCTAGATTTATGATTTCCTACACATATTAGATGAAAGGAAGGCCTTTTTTACTGTGGGAGTGCTGGAACACTGGAACAGGTTGCCCAGAGAAGTTGTGGGTGTCCCATCCCTGAAAGTATTCAAGGTCAGCTTGGATGGGGCTTGGAGCAGCAACAAAGGAGAAGCTTGATGGTAGAAAAACAAAGTTGGACTATAGAAGAAACTGAGATTGAAGTATAGGAGCAAGTTTTCTCTCAGCTCTTGGGCTAAATTCAAAGTTGTACAAAATGACATTTATCTGTGATTTTCACTACTGTAACAGAAAGGTTCATGAAAACTGTACAGAAGATAGCAAATTTTAAAAGAGATAAGAATTACAGCATAAAATCCATGGGACGGGTTACAACATGAGACACTCTCTAAGAGAAAATCTCTGTGTTTCAGCACTTCATCATGGTAAGATTTCACAAAGTGCCAAAGAAGGCGGCAAAATATCATTCGGGACATTATTTACTGGAGTTCAGCCTGGCCATTAGTAGGAACTGGGTTTGACCACATCGTGTAGATATACCACACACACTTTCCCTTCACTGAAAAATTACTGTTTACAACGAAGAAGCAATTGACGATCAAAATTGATTGAAAGCATCTTAAACATGTCAAGTATTTCATTGTAGATGATCTGTGATCCAAATGCTTCTTCCACCTTCGAGAGGGACAGAACAATTCTTCCATATCATGATGGTTTCAAATTGTATCAACCAATGTTTTCTGCTGAAAAGATAGCATCTATTTTTTTCTATTTTTGGAAGAAAATATTCCTAGACATACAACAGGTGAGAACTAAGTAATTTTAAAGAAGCAAATGACATGAAAATATTCTGTAAATAGAATGAAATGAAAAGCTGTGTTTTAAATAGGAGCTAAATATGAAACAGAATTTCTGTACCAGGCATTTGAATTACTGCACCAGCTCTTTTGCCCATCAAGAGAGGCATTGAGCATTTCCGTCTTTTCCAAGGTGCTCATGATCTGCTATGCTGATCTCTGTGTGTGCCTAGGTGTGTGTGGAAGGGGGGGCATGTGAAGGGGAGTGTGTATGTTTGCTTTACAATTGTTGTGGCAGATTCATGCCTCAGCTCCACATTTTGTTTTAGAAAGGTCACACAGAGTGGATATGAAGTTTACTATCAACAAGAGATCAATTCCCAAATCATCCATTTGACTCTACCTTATAAATCATGTGCTTTGTTGCATATTTTATCAAATCTACTTTCAAGCCAGATGGAGGAAGGAGGATGTGGGAATCCCTCCACCATCTTGCAACTTTTATGCAAGTAGGTTTTCAAGAAAATCATCATTTCTCTTGGAAATATGTCTGGAACAGGCATGATGGTAGTGTCAACCTGTTGGAGTTTTTGTTGCTGGAAGAAGTTGTACAAAAGGATTGGTTTTTACATTGACCGGTTACTGAATCAAGCGCAGGAATACATTGGAAATTCAACTGGGGCTTCCTTTTCCCAGCAGACCACTTCTAGAACGAGCTTGTACAATGAAGCTGACGCTTCTGCTCTCTTTTTGTTTCTTTCCTATTTTTCTTGGCTTCTTTGCCACTCTCTAGACAATTTGTGAACTCTTTTCCCAACTCAAATGGTTTCAATAGTCTGATTGTGAGCATACATTTTTACAAGGAATTTTTAAAATCTTTCCTCGAGTTAAGAAAGAAAAGGACTTAGGTCTTTTTCTTCCCTTATAATATTGCAATGAAATTGATAAATAAAGACCAACTCTTTCTTTTTGTTTTTAACCCAAGTAGATAATTCCCATCCATTCATCCATTTGGTGGACCAATAGTTGCCATGCTGATGGAAGTTGTCACTTCTTAACAATAGACATTCTGTGACTATGTTGACAGCACTTTGGGTGAAGATCCTAACTGGTCTTGGATACACATAGGGAGAAATTTGCTCAGCCAGTGTCAGTCTTAAGCATGCGTATCAGAAGATCTTTCTAGAGCTGGGAATTTTCCCATGAAAGGGATTCAGTTAGGGAAGAGACACTCGTCCCAGAGTTTTGCATTCTTCTTGAACACTGCTTAAGGAACTTAGATGCCGTGTCCATTTGGATCTCTGTCTTCACAGAACTTTGTCATGCAAGTGCTTGAAATGCATCTTGAAGAGAATTCAGTAGCACAGAATGAATGAGAGTGGAAGGGCTTGGTGGGGCTAACCAGGCCCAATCCCCCTGCCTAAACCAGGATACCTAGAGCCTCTTGCCCAGGAGTCTATCTGGGTGTACTTTGAATGTCTTCAAAGATCCAGGCTCCACAATCTTTCTGGGCAGTCTGTGCCGTGGTTCAGTCACCCTCACAGTAAAGAATCATTTGCTGATGGTCAATGGCAATCTCCTGTATTTCAGAGAGTGCCCACTGCCTCTTGTTTTTTCACTCAGCATCACTGAAAAGACACTGGTTCCCTCCCCTTTGCACTATTGCTTCCATATGGATGCGTGCTGCCATGTAGAGATATGTCAAAAACCTCCCTGAAGCCCAGGCAGATAATATTCCCTTCATCTACCAGTCAAGTTGATTCATCAGAGGAGTTTAAAGTGATGTTCCAGCATGAAATTCCCCTGAAAAATCATGCTAACTACATGATTTTGTTGTCTTGCATGTGCCTGGCAAGGTTTCCCAGGAAGAGCTGCTTCATCAACTTCCTGGGGATAAAAAGGAGGCTGCCTGGTTTGTACTATTCCGAGTCCTCCTAATTGCCTTTTTTAGAGATGGGTGTCATTTGCTCTCATCCAGTCTTTAGCCTCTCTTGTCGTCTACATCTTAGCAAAAAGCTTTTCCACTACATGTTCATGTGATTGGAAAAGTCAGGAAAGTGTAAGGTACTGTTTTCTATCAGTTGGCAAGCTGCGCACACAATCCCAGTGTTGTACAGCTTCCTTCTTCACCTTTCCGATGCTGCCGCTCTCTCCGGCTCCCGGAGCCGAAGAAGCGGCTTCTTCGCGCAAAGACGATTGTACCGCTCACAGTGCTCTCTTAGCGCCGCTTCTGCCAAAAGAAGCCCGGGAGCGGCGCTTAGCTCCGGAGAGCATCGTACCTTCGTCTTTAGCGTCTTTTGTGGTCTACATCCTAGCAGAAAGCTTTTCCACTCTGTCTGGCAAGGAAAACCTGCGCCAGCACAGAAAACATCTCCCATCGTGTTGTGGACGTTGCACGGAGTTCGGCCAAGTGTTTGCATGAAGAAAAGAAAAGTTGTCCAAAATAACTTCCTATCGAATGTTCATGTGATTGGAAAAGTCAGGAAAGTGGTAAGGTACTGTTTTCTATCAGTTAACAAGCTGCGCACACAATCCCAGTGTTGTACAGCTTCCTTCTTCACCTTTCCGATGCTGCCGCTCTCTCTGGCTCCCGGAGCCGAAGAAGCGGCTTCTTCGCGCAAAGACGATTGTACCGCTCACAGTGCTCTCTTAGCGCGGCTTGTGCTGAAAGAAGCCCGGGAGCGGTGCTTAGCTCCGGAGAGCATCGTACCTTCGTCTTTAGCGTCTTTTGTGGTCTACATCCTAGCAGAAAGCTTTTCCACTCTGTCTGGCAAGGAAAACCTGCGGAACACAGAAAACATCTCCCATCGTTTTCTGGACGTTGTACGGAGGTCTGCCAAGTGTTTGACAAGAAGAGAAGAAAAGTTGTCCAAAACAGCTTCCAATCGAATATTCATGTGATTGGAAAAGTCAGGAAAGTGGTAAGGTACTGTTTTCTATCAGTTGGCAAGCTGCGCACACAATCCCAGTGTTGTACAGCTTCCTTCTTCACCTTTCCGATGCTGCCGCTCTCTCCGGCTCCCGGAGCCGAAGAAGCGGCTTCTTCGCGCAAAGACGATTGTACTGGTCACAGTGCTCTCTTAGCGCGGCTTCTGCCGAAAGAAGCCCGGGAGCGGCGCTTAGCTCCGGAGAGCATCGTACCTTCGTCTTTAGCGACTTTTGTGGTCTACATCCTAGCAGAAAGCTTTTCCACTCTGTCTGGCATGGAAAACCTGCGGAACACAGAAAACATCTCCCATCGTGTTCTGGACGTTGTACGGAGGTCTGCCAAGTGTTTGACAAGAAGAGAAGAAAAGTTGTCCAAAACAGCTTCCAATCGAATATTCATGTGATTGGAAAAGTCAGGAGAATGGTAAGGTACTGTTTTCTATCAGTCGGCAAACTGCGCACACAATCCCAGTGTTGTACAGCTTCCTTCTTCACCTTTGTGATGCTGCCGCTCTCTCCGGCTCCCGGAGCCGAAGAAGCGGCTTCTTCGCGCAAAGACGATTGTACCGGTCACAGTGCTCTCTTAGCGCGGCTTCTGCCGAAAGAAGCCCGGGAGCGGCGCTTAGCTCCGGAGAGCATCGTCCCTTCGTCTTTAGCGTCTTTTGTGGTCTACATCCTAGCAGAAAGCTTTTCCACTCTGTCTGGCAAGGAAAACCTGCGCCAGCGCAGAAAACATCTCCCATCGTGTTCTGGACGTTGCACGGAGGTCTGCCAAGTGTTTGGCATAAAGAAAAGAAAAGTTGTCCAAAATAACTTCCTATCGATTGTTCATGTGATTCGAAAAGTCAGGAAAGTGTAAGGTACTGTTTTCTATCAGTTGGCAAGCTGCGCACACAATCCCAGTGTTGTACAGCTTCCTTCTTCACCTTTCCGATGCTGCCGCTCTCTCCGGCTCCCGGAGCCGAAGAAGCGGCTTCTTCGCGCAAAGACGATTGTACCGCTCACAGTGCTCTCTTAGCGCCGCTTCTGCCGAAAGAAGCCCGGGAGCGGTGCTTAGCTCCGGAGAGCCTCGTACCTTCGTCTTTAGCATCTTTTGTGGTCTACATCCTAGCAGAAAGCTTTTCCACTCTGTCTGGCAAGGAAAACATGCGCCAGCGCATAAAACATCTCCCATCGTGTTCTGGACGTTGCACGGAGGTCTGCCAAGTGTTTGCATAAAGAAATGAAAAGTTGTCCAAAATAACTTCCTATCGAATGTTCATGTGATTGGAAAAGTCAGGAAAGTGGTAAGGTACTGTTTTCTATCAGTTGGCAAGCTGCGCACACAATCCCAGTGTTGTACAGCTTCCTTCTTCACCTTTCCGATGCTGCCGCTCTCTCCGGCTCCCGGAGCCGAAGAAGCGGCTTCTTCGCGCAAAGACGATTGTACCGCTCACAGTGCTCTCTTAGCGCGGCTTCTGCCGAAAGAAGCCCGGGAGCGGCGCTTAGCTCTGGAGAGCATCGTACCTTCGTCTTTAGCGTCTTTTGTGGTCTACATCCTAGCAGAAAGCTTTTCCACTCTGTCTGACAAGGAAAACCTGCGCCAGCACAGAAAACATCTCCCATCGTGTTCTGGACGTTGCACGGAGGTCTGCCAAGTGTTTGGCATAAAGAAAAGAAAAGCTGTTTAAAACAGCTTCCAATCGAATATTCATGTGATTGGAAAAGTCAGGAGAATGTTAACGTACTGTTTTCTATCAGTTGGCAAGCTGCGCACACAATCCCAGTGTTGTACAGCTTCCTTCTTCACCTTTCCGATGCTGCCGCTCTCTCCGGCTCCCGGAGCCGAAGAAGCGGCTTCTTCGCGCAAAGACGATTGTACCGGTCACAGTGCTCTCTTAGCGCGGCTTCTGCCGAAAGAAGCCCGGGAGCGGCTCTTAGCTCCGGGGTCTCCGTACCTTCCAATTCAATTTTTTCGGCTCCACAAACCAAATGGTATACTTGCAGCAGTAGGGCGGGACATTGAACTGGACTTTCTCCTTTTAGAGAGAAGCTAATGAAAAAGTTTCACCGGAATCAGAGCAGGCTGTAAAACAAGAAAAGTGTCATGGAAATAAGCCAGCCTTATCCTCTTAGCCTTGCTTGTTGTGATTGGCCAAGAAAGAAATGTGTCAACTCGGTGTTCCTGGGTATCACATCAGTAACAGGTACTTCAGCTGCTGTACTTCTCTCCTGAAGTTAAGAACAGAATCCAAGGAATTGTGATTCCATGGTCTCAATTCACTCAATATGGTGCCGAAAAAGGAGTGGAAGGTGCACGGGTCAATTAACTTGAATGGCCTATGTAAATCAGCGGCCACTGTTTTTCTGAAGGCTTCAACAGGTTAGTTGCCTATGTTCTTCTTGGAATTGTTTTAACCTTTGGTCATGTTTTTCTTGGGATTCTTTTACCCTTTTCCCATTAGTTCAGCCTTTGCTCTCAAGCCTTTGCTGACATTTCCAGTATCTCGGTAGCCTGGAAAAGTGTTGTCTTGATTGATCACATCATTATTCCCTTCCAAGGGTTGTTTTCCTCAAGTCTCAGTTTGGCTGGTTTTCTGCTAGTTGATTGTCAGAGGGCAGCAGGTGTTTTGTAAGAGCAAGTACACAATACCATAGCTTGCTTCTCTTTGGATTTGGCCTGTCTAGAAAATGGAATGACTGAACATCTCTGAGAGGCTTTTCTCTCGCCATTAGGTTTCACTGGAAGGAGGGCAGATGCAAATCGTCTACCTAAAGTCTTGGCACAGAAGAAAGTAGTGGTTTGCTGCTGCATAGAGCTAGAAGCTTACAAAAGGAAGGCCTTGGGCTGAGGCCCATTACTTTGGCTAAGTAGAAAAGGACTGTGGCAAGGTGAGGCAGCTGACTTTGAGGTAGATCGACAAGTTCTAGAAGCGTTGTGTGTTCACAGCGTGGTGCATGGTGGTTGGTTGAATTGTGTTTGTTATGGCTTAAAGCTATGGAAATGAGAAAGGCCTGAGTGTTTCAAAAGCCTGGTTTTTGCAAGAAAGCAGCTCTCCTTTGCATCTGCCTGGGGACTCTGCATCACCACGGACCCTCACTGCCACTTTGCCAAGGAGACGATCAGTAGGAATGTTGCAGAGCTGCTGTGTGCATCTGAATGGAATGGCAGAGAACGAAGCGCTGGACGTTTCTGGCTTTAGTACAATGCTGCTGCATTGGTGCCAGTTTAGTTGGTTTTCCATCAGTGGCCTTTCTGTCTAGAAGTACACTGCCCAGAGTATTGGATGCCATTTCCTTCCTGTTGTTTTCATACCTTCCTTCAGTTGAAAGGATGATACAACCTTGACATTTTGAAGATCCCTGTTAGGAAGCACTATGCCAGAGGAGTCATCGCTCCCTTTTCTTCTGCCTCCTTTGTCATTTTCAGAGACTCATTTCAAATTTCTGCTCATGTCAAGAAGAATACTGAGACTACTTAGCAGGGTTGACACTCTCAGCCGCTTTCCTCTTTCCTACTGCTTCATACTGGATGTGACTTCAAGGCCTCGTTTTGTCATCTGCATTTTGCCGTCATCCAAAGCTAAATATTCCAGGCCTGTGAACACAAAAAGAACTCTTAGTCTTTTGCAAGAACTACCCCTAGGAGGATTTGTGTTCACTTTGATCTCTTCAGTGTTTCAGAAAAAAGGAGATTGTACTCTCTTCTTGTGTACTCTCTTCTTGTGCTCTCATTTCCCTCTCTCTGCCTTGCATGCCCCAGTTAATCTACTGCTGTGACTCATTTGGCATCATCTCACGGTGCAAATTCTGCATAGTTTCAAGTCCTTACAAATGCCAGTTGCCAAGGAGCCTATCTAACCATTCAAGGGGCAAAGAATTGTAGGGCTGGCAAGTTCAGGTGCTGAAACTGTAAGTCATGCCGTATCAAAGTGACAGAGCAAATCAATTGATCTAGGACTTTCAGGTGGGCACCTCTGAGAATAGCAGCTTGTCAGCAATGACACAGCCATCTTCCTAGCTGTATTCCAGAGAGAGGAAAGGGACACCTTCAATGGTTAATATGTTTGGCATGAGAAAACAGCAAGAAATGTACCGCAAAATACTTGAGTCAGATCAAGTGCGTTTCTCTAGTGAGAATTTTGCACTTGTTCTTTCTTGTCTGTGCCTTTACTTTTCACAGAAGACAGGGGAGCATTTCATTAGTACTGTTCTTTTGTTTTCTTTTGTTGGCCTCCCTCTTTCCACCTGCAATTAACAAATTTGCCTTTCTTTCCTGGCTTCTCTTTCTTTACTTCTACAAGTTGACATGAGGTCATCCAACCTTATCATCAATGTTCTCAGACAGTGGAGAGAAGTAGAAGGTACAGCTAAATGGATAAAAGAAACCCACAAAAATAGACAGGTTTTTACAGTCTTCTGTGAGAACATTAGGACACAAGATGTCTTTGAACTGAGTAATGCTCTATTGATTTAACTTTTAGTCCACTGGTTACTATTATTACACGTGTTTGGCCTTTAGTACAGAGCCTTGGAACTAATCCAGGCCAATACTTGGCTAATTTTGTTTTCTTTCTAGTGAGGACTTTGTTTCTTAAGGAATAGTCCAGAGAAAGAGCGTCCACGGTACAGTTACAGGTCATAAATTCTGGTACAGTTTGTGCTGGTAATAGGTCTAGGAAAGAAAGGTTTGACATCTTTTTTGACTTTCAAATGGAACCATGATTTGAAAAACCTAAGAGTTGCGGCTCCCCCCCCACCCCACAGCCCAAGTACTTCTCTTTGCAATATTACTCAGGGATTACACATCAAAGCCCACCCTGTAAAATACGTTGCAGATACTTTGCAAGAAGTGCAGCTTAGCAGCTAGAGATGATAACGTGGCTTAAATAACATGGTCTAAATATGTCTGTCTACGCAGACATACTCAACAAAGGTTACGATGGCTTAGCTCCTGTGCTCAAGTGAACGTGCATTTTAGAACTTCCCAAGAAGGTGAATTCAACCTCCTTCATTGCTCTCTGCTGGAGTCCCAAGAGAATTTCAGTCTGCTTTTTGTCATTTACAGCTGTCACTGCTTAGCTCTTGAACATGAGACTCCCTTGTGACTGATGAAAGTTGTCTAGTTAAGAGTGGGTGAAAGACATGGTCTTGCTCTAGAAGGAGATGAGAAGGTTTCTGCAGTCTTTGTCATCTCTACTGCTTGTGATTTCTAGACAAAACCAGTGGGAAGTTTTCTGAAGGCAGTCCAGAAGCTGGCAATATGGACAGCTTACAGCCCAACACTTGCTGCAGTGCAACCATGGTGACACCAGAAAGGACTTCAAAAAATTCAAAGGGCAAACAAAGCAGTTGGAAGGAAAAGAACATGAACCATTATTCCATTTTTCTCATCTGTCTTTCTTTAAATCATCATTTTCGTGCAGTTTGGCGGCTTGCGTTGGTATCCCACCAAAGGAGTCTGAGACAGAGTAAGCTTTTGAATGGAGTAGAAGTGAGAAACGCAGGCCAAGTTGCCTTTTTTGCCATCAAATACCAGTTAGGCTTGAACTACCCTTTGCTTAAGGTGCTTAGCTTACACTAAGAATTGATGAGCACATTTTGATGGGAACAAATTTTACTGTCATGATGACTGAGTAAATTTTGCTGTCACTCAGAATTTTACTGTCGTCTGAATAGCAATGTTTGTGTCCAAATAGTATTTTGTCTCCCGTATCTGCAGCAGGTAAGCCTTTTGCTGTCAGCAGTGTTGCTTAACCTTTCATGTCATATCCCTCTTCACATCCATCTTCTGCTTAAGGCTTATTAATCTACTTTAGAATTGGCAGGTGGAATAAGACTACTTTTCCTTTTTGAAAGCTCATGTCATTTGACCTACTTACAGCAAATAATTCATTAATTGCAAGTCCCCAGCTAGCATCTTTTCGGCATATTCTAACCTTCTAAAGAGTAACAAAAGCACTCTCCAATACTTGACTTTCATATCACAGTGGGAACGCTGGTCCTGTTTGCAAGAAACAATCATGGGTATGGTAAAACAAAAGGAGGGCTTAGAGTTTTCTCTGTTAACCTATAGTGAGCTTGGATTTTGCAATATGCATGAAGTTAATTAACACTGTTATATAAAGTGGCTGATTTAATCAATAAATTGGAGTCAATGCTGATAAACGACAAGGTGGGTTGGCTTCCCTTCGCTTTCAACACAGTGCCAATTCGGGCTGCTTTGATAGGACTAAGTGGCTGCTGCAATCTGCCATCCAGAAGCGGGGCAGGTGAGTTTTGTTTGCAAGGGAAAAGGGCCATGGTTTGTGTTTGGGGGCCTGTGACTGAGAGTGCCGGCTGGCTCCTGAAATTCTTTGATATGCAGGATGATTCCCAGACGCAAGGTGGAAACGCTGCCAAGTCGGGCTGGATTGAAATTACCCAGGGACTCCTGCAATCTGCCATCGAGAAGCGGGGCAGGTGAGTGTTGTTTGCCAGGGAAAAGGGCCGTGGATTGTGTTTGGGGGCCTGTGGCTGGGAGAGGCCGGCTGGCTCCTGAAAATCCACGATACGCAGGATGTTTCTCAGACCCAAGGTAGCAACATTGCCAAGCCGGGCTGGTTTGATAGTACCAAGTTGCTCCTGCAATCTGCCATGCAGAAGCAGGGCAGGTGACTTTTCTTTGCCAGGGAAAAGGGCCGAGGTTTGTGTTTGGGGGCCTGTGGCCAAGAGTGTCTTGCTGGCTCCTGAAAATCCATGATACGCAGGATGGTTCCCAGACCCAAGGTGGCACCAGTGCCAAGTCGGGCTGGTTTGATATTACCAAGTGGCTCCTGCAATGTGCCATGCAGAAGCGGGGCAGGTGAGTTTTTTTGGCCAGGTAAGAGGGCCGAGGTCTGTGTTTAAGGGCCTGTGGCTGGGAGTGGCCGGCTGGCTCCTGAAAATCCACGATACGCAGGATGGTTCCCAGACCCAAGGTGGCACCAGTGCCAAGTCGGGCTGGTTTGATAGTACCAAGTGGCTCCTGCAATCTGCCATGATCACATGAAGAAATACTTTCTGGCGTCCGTACTGGGCCATATGCTCTTTCTTCTCTCAACTTCTCCATCACCTCTCATCTGTTTCACATGCGCTATCTTCAAGGTCCACAGGCTACTTTTCACAGTGTCTTCAGGCCTGATGCAGTAAGAATGATGAATAGAACAGAGTTGGGTCTATTTTGCAGTTTGGATAAAATGCTTTCTGCACACAAATCCAAGGAGAAGGTGCTGCCCCGATGCCCAGAAAAACTTTCACTCCTGCTAGTGTTCTACGTCAACCGCAACTTAGTCTGAAAGAAAAGCTTTTTCTCTGAGAGCATCTGAGAGGTTTGCATGAAGCACTGATATCTGACATATGCAATTTTGAATAGGAGAGGAAAAAGAAAACGGCAAGAAGTTCTTAATTTTACTGGTTTCAATTTTAATTTCCGTGCACTTTTTCACAACTTGTCAGCTCAAATGCCCATCCACATCTTTTAGTCATCTGTAAGTCAGTATTCATATAAAATGTGCTTCAAATCAAAAGAATTTCAAATTTGCACTCCAAGTCTCTATGCCTAGATTTATGATTTCCTACACATATTAGATGAAAGGAAGGCCTTTTTTACTGTGGGAGTGCTGGAACACTGGAACAGGTTGCCCAGAGAAGTTGTGGGTGTCCCATCCCTGAAAGTATTCAAGGTCAGCTTGGATGGGGCTTGGAGCAGCAACAAAGGAGAAGCTTGATGGTAGAAAAACAAAGTTGGACTATAGAAGAAACTGAGATTGAAGTATAGGAGCAAGTTTTCTCTCAGCTCTTGGGCTAAATTCAAAGTTGTACAAAATGACATTTATCTGTGATTTTCACTACTGTAACAGAAAGGTTCATGAAAACTGTACAGAAGATAGCAAATTTTAAAAGAGATAAGAATTACAGCATAAAATCCATGGGACGGGTTACAACATGAGACACTCTCTAAGAGAAAATCTCTGTGTTTCAGCACTTCATCATGGTAAGATTTCACAAAGTGCCAAAGAAGGCGGCAAAATATCATTCGGGACATTATTTACTGGAGTTCAGCCTGGCCATTAGTAGGAACTGGGTTTGACCACATCATGTAGATATACCACACACACTTTCCCTTCACTGAAAAATTACTGTTTACAACGAAGAAGCAATTGACGATCAAAATTGATTGAAAGCATCTTAAACATGTCAAGTATTTCATTGTAGATGATCTGTGATCCAAATGCTTCTTCCACCTTCGAGAGGGACAGAACAATTCTTCCATATCATGATGGTTTAAAATTGTATCAACCAATGTTTTCTGCTGAAAAGATATCATCTATTTTTTTCTATTTTTGGAAGAAAATATTCCTAGACATACAACAGGTGAGAACTAAGTAATTTTAAAGAAGCAAATGACATGAAAATATTCTGTAAATAGAATGAAATGAAAAGCTGTGTTTTAAATAGGAGCTAAATATGAAACAGAATTTCTGTACCAGGCATTTGAATTACTGCACCAGCTCTTTTGCCCATCAAGAGAGGCATTGAGCATTTCCGTCTTTTCCAAGGTGCTCATGATCTGCTATGCTGATCTCTGTGTGTGCCTAGGTGTGTGTGGAAGGGGGGGCATGTGAAGGGGAGTGTGTATGTTTGCTTTACAATTGTTGTGGCAGATTCATGCCTCAGCTCCACATTTTGTTTTAGAAAGGTCACACAGAGTGGATATGAAGTTTACTATCAACAAGAGATCAATTCCCAAATCATCCATTTGACTCTACCTTATAAATCATGTGCTTTGTTGCATATTTTATCAAATCTACTTTCAAGCCAGATGGAGGAAGGAGGATGTGGGAATCCCTCCACCATCTTGCAACTTTTATGCAAGTAGGTTTTCAAGAAAATCATCATTTCTCTTGGAAATATGTCTGGAACAGGCATGATGGTAGTGTCAACCTGTTGGAGTTTTTGTTGCTGGAAGAAGTTGTACAAAAGGATTGGTTTTTACATTGACCGGTTACTGAATCAAGCGCAGGAATACATTGGAAATTCAACTGGGGCTTCCTTTTCCCAGCAGACCACTTCTAGAACGAGCTTGTACAATGAAGCTGACGCTTCTGCTCTCTTTTTGTTTCTTTCCTATTTTTCTTGGCTTCTTTGCCACTCTCTAGACAATTTGTGAACTCTTTTCCCAACTCAAATGGTTTCAATAGTCTGATTGTGAGCATACATTTTTACAAGGAATTTTTAAAATCTTTCCTCGAGTTAAGAAAGAAAAGGACTTAGGTCTTTTTCTTCCCTTATAATATTGCAATGAAATTGATAAATAAAGACCAACTCTTTCTTTTTGTTTTTAACCCAAGTAGATAATTCCCATCCATTCATCCATTTGGTGGACCAATAGTTGCCATGCTGATGGAAGTTGTCACTTCTTAACAATAGACATTCTGTGACTATGTTGACAGCACTTTGGGTGAAGATCCTAACTGGTCTTGGATACACATAGGGAGAAATTTGCTCAGCCAGCGTCAGTCTTAAGCATGCGTATCAGAAGATCTTTCTAGAGCTGGGAATTTTCCCATGAAAGGGATTCAGTTAGGGAAGAGACACTCGTCCCAGAGTTTTGCATTCTTCTTGAACACTGCTTAAGGAACTTAGATGCCGTGTCCATTTGGATCTCTGTCTTCACAGAACTTTGTCATGCAAGTGCTTGAAATGCATCTTGAAGAGAATTCAGTAGCACAGAATGAATGAGAGTGGAAGGGCTTGGTGGGGCTAACCAGGCCCAATCCCCCTGCCTAAACCAGGATACCTAGAGCCTCTTGCCCAGGAGTCTATCTGGGTGTACTTTGAATGTCTTCAAAGATCCAGGCTCCACAATCTTTCTGGGCAGTCTGTGCCGTGGTTCAGTCACCCTCACAGTAAAGAATCATTTGCTGATGGTCAATGGCAATCTCCTGTATTTCAGAGAGTGCCCACTGCCTCTTGTTTTTTCACTCAGCATCACTGAAAAGACACTGGTTCCCTCCCCTTTGCACTATTGCTTCCATATGGATGCGTGCTGCCATGTAGAGATATGTCAAAAACCTCCCTGAAGTCCAGGCAGATAATATTCCCTTCATCTACCAGTCAAGTTGATTCATCAGAGGAGTTTAAAGTGATGTTCCAGCATGAAATTCCCCTGAAAAATCATGCTAACTACATGATTTTGTCGTCTTGCATGTGCCTGGCAAGGTTTCCCAGGAAGAGCTGCTTCATCAACTTCCTGGGGATAAAAAGGAGGCTGCCTGGTTTGTACTATTCCGAGTCCTCCTAATTGCCTTTTTTAGAGATGGGTGTCATTTGCTCTCATCCAGTCTTTAGCCTCTCTTGTCGTCTACATCTTAGCAAAAAGCTTTTCCACTACATGTTCATGTGATTGGAAAAGTCAGGAAAGTGTAAGGTACTGTTTTCTATCAGTTGGCAAGCTGCGCACACAATCCCAGTGTTGTACAGCTTCCTTCTTCACCTTTCCGATGCTGCCGCTCTCTCCGGCTCCCGGAGCCGAAGAAGCGGCTTCTTCGCGCAAAGACGATTGTACCGGTCACAGTGCTCTCTTAGCGCGGCTTCTGCCAAAAGAAGCCCGGGAGCGGCGCTTAGCTCCGGAGAGCATCGTACCTTCGTCTTTAGCGTCTTTTGTGGTCTACATCCTAGCAGAAAGCTTTTCCACTCTGTCTGGCAAGGAAAACCTGCGCCAGCACAGAAAACATCTCCCATCGTGTTGTGGACGTTGCATGGAGTTCGGCCAAGTGTTTGCATGAAGAAAAGAAAAGTTGTCCAAAATAACTTCCTATCGAATGTTCATGTGATTGGAAAAGTCAGGAAAGTGGTAAGGTACTGTTTTCTATCAGTTAACAAGCTGCGCACACAATCCCAGTGTTGTACAGCTTCCTTCTTCACCTTTCCGATGCTGCCGCTCTCTCCGGCTCCCGGAGCCGAAGAAGCGGCTTCTTCGCGCAAAGACGATTGTACCGCTCACAGTGCTCTCTTAGCGCGGCTTGTGCTGAAAGAAGCCCGGGAGCGGTGCTTAGCTCCGGAGAGCATCGTACCTTCGTCTTTAGCGTCTTTTGTGGTCTACATCCTAGCAGAAAGCTTTTCCACTCTGTCTGGCAAGGAAAACCTGCGGAACACAGAAAACATCTCCCATCGTTTTCTGGACGTTGTACGGAGGTCTGCCAAGTGTTTGACAAGAAGAGAAGAAAAGTTGTCCAAAACAGCTTCCAATCGAATATTCATGTGATTGGAAAAGTCAGGAAAGTGGTAAGGTACTGTTTTCTATCAGTTGGCAAGCTGCGCACACAATCCCAGTGTTGTACAGCTTCCTTCTTCACCTTTCCGATGCTGCCGCTCTCTCCGGCTCCCGGAGCCGAAGAAGCGGCTTCTTCGCGCAAAGACGATTGTACTGGTCACAGTGCTCTCTTAGCGCGGCTTCTGCCGAAAGAAGCCCGGGAGCGGCGCTTAGCTCCGGAGAGCATCGTACCTTCGTCTTTAGCGACTTTTGTGGTCTACATCCTAGCAGAAAGCTTTTCCACTCTGTCTGGCATGGAAAACCTGCGGAACACAGAAAACATCTCCCATCGTGTTCTGGACGTTGTACGGAGGTCTGCCAAGTGTTTGACAAGAAGAGAAGAAAAGTTGTCCAAAACAGCTTCCAATCGAATATTCATGTGATTGGAAAAGTCAGGAGAATGGTAAGGTACTGTTTTCTATCAGTCGGCAAACTGCGCACACAATCCCAGTGTTGTACAGCTTCCTTCTTCACCTTTGTGATGCTGCCGCTCTCTCCGGCTCCCGGAGCCGAAGAAGCGGCTTCTTCGCGCAAAGACGATTGTACCGGTCACAGTGCTCTCTTAGCGCGGCTTCTGCCGAAAGAAGCCCGGGAGCGGCGCTTAGCTCCGGAGAGCATCGTACCTTCGTCTTTAGCGTCTTTTGTGGTCTACATCCTAGCAGAAAGCTTTTCCACTCTGTCTGGCAAGGAAAACCTGCGCCAGCGCAGAAAACATCTCCCATCGTGTTCTGGACGTTGCACGGAGGTCTGCCAAGTGTTTGGCATAAAGAAAAGAAAAGTTGTCCAAAATAACTTCCTATCGATTGTTCATGTGATTCGAAAAGTCAGGAAAGTGTAAGGTACTGTTTTCTATCAGTTGGCAAGCTGCGCACACAATCCCAGTGTTGTACAGCTTCCTTCTTCACCTTTCCGATGCTGCCGCTCTCTCCGGCTCCCGGAGCCGAAGAAGCGGCTTCTTCGCGCAAAGACGATTGTACCGCTCACAGTGCTCTCTTAGCGCCGCTTCTGCCGAAAGAAGCCCGGGAGCGGTGCTTAGCTCCGGAGAGCCTCGTACCTTCGTCTTTAGCATCTTTTGTGGTCTACATCCTAGCAGAAAGCTTTTCCACTCTGTCTGGCAAGGAAAACATGCGCCAGCGCATAAAACATCTCCCATCGTGTTCTGGACGTTGCACGGAGGTCTGCCAAGTGTTTGCATAAAGAAATGAAAAGTTGTCCAAAATAACTTCCTATCGAATGTTCATGTGATTGGAAAAGTCAGGAAAGTGGTAAGGTACTGTTTTCTATCAGTTGGCAAGCTGCGCACACAATCCCAGTGTTGTACAGCTTCCTTCTTCACCTTTCCGATGCTGCCGCTCTCTCCGGCTCCCGGAGCCGAAGAAGCGGCTTCTTCGCGCAAAGACGATTGTACCGCTCACAGTGCTCTCTTAGCGCGGCTTCTGCCGAAAGAAGCCCGGGAGCGGCGCTTAGCTCTGGAGAGCATCGTACCTTCGTCTTTAGCGTCTTTTGTGGTCTACATCCTAGCAGAAAGCTTTTCCACTCTGTCTGACAAGGAAAACCTGCGCCAGCACAGAAAACATCTCCCATCGTGTTCTGGACGTTGCACGGAGGTCTGCCAAGTGTTTGGCATAAAGAAAAGAAAAGCTGTTTAAAACAGCTTCCAATCGAATATTCATGTGATTGGAAAAGTCAGGAGAATGTTAACGTACTGTTTTCTATCAGTTGGCAAGCTGCGCACACAATCCCAGTGTTGTACAGCTTCCTTCTTCACCTTTCCGATGCTGCCGCTCTCTCCGGCTCCCGGAGCCGAAGAAGCGGCTTCTTCGCGCAAAGACGATTGTACCGGTCACAGTGCTCTCTTAGCGCGGCTTCTGCCGAAAGACGCCCTGAGCGGCTCTTAGCTCCGGGGTCTCCGTACCTTCCAATTCAATTTTTTCGGCTCCACAAACCAAATGGTATACTTGCAGCAGTAGGGCGGGACATTGAACTGGACTTTCTCCTTTTAGAGAGAAGCTAATGAAAAAGTTTCACCGGAATCAGAGCAGGCTGTAAAACAAGAAAAGTGTCATGGAAATAAGCCAGCCTTATCCTCTTAGGCTTGCTTGTTGTGATTGGCCAAGAAAGAAATGTGTCAACTCGGTGTTCCTGGGTATCACATCAGTAACAGGTACTTCAGCTGCTGTACTTCTCTCCTGAAGTTAAGAACAGAATCCAAGGAATTGTGATTCCATGGTCTCAATTCACTCAATATGGTGCCGAAAAAGGAGTGGAAGGTGCACGGGTCAATTAACTTGAATGGCCTATGTAAATCAGCGGCCACTGTTTTTCTGAAGGCTTCAACAGGTTAGTTGCCTATGTTCTTCTTGGAATTGTTTTAACCTTTGGTCATGTTTTTCTTGGGATTCTTTTACCCTTTTCCCATTAGTTCAGCCTTTGCTCTCAAGCCTTTGCTGACATTTCCAGTATCTCGGTAGCCTGGAAAAGTGTTGTCTTGATTGATCACATCATTATTCCCTTCCAAGGGTTGTTTTCCTCAAGTCTCAGTTTGGCTGGTTTTCTGCTAGTTGATTGTCAGAGGGCAGCAGGTGTTTTGTAAGAGCAAGTACACAATACCATAGCTTGCTTCTCTTTGGATTTGGCCTGTCTAGAAAATGGAATGACTGAACATCTCTGAGAGGCTTTTCTCTCGCCATTAGGTTTCACTGGAAGGAGGGCAGATGCAAATCGTCTACCTAAAGTCTTGGCACAGAAGAAAGTAGTGGTTTGCTGCTGCATAGAGCTAGAAGCTTACAAAAGGAAGGCCTTGGGCTGAGGCCCATTACTTTGGCTAAGTAGAAAAGGACTGTGGCAAGGTGAGGCAGCTGACTTTGAGGTAGATCAACAAGTTCTAGAAGCGTTGTGTGTTCACAGCGTGGTGCATGGTGGTTGGTTGAATTGTGTTTGTTATGGCTTAAAGCTATGGAAATGAGAAAGGCCTGAGTGTTTCAAAAGCCTGGTTTTTGCAAGAAAGCAGCTCTCCTTTGCATCTGCCTGGGGACTCTGCATCACCACGGACCCTCACTGCCACTTTGCCAAGGAGACGATCAGTAGGAATGTTGCAGAGCTGCTGTGTGCATCTGAATGGAATGGCAGAGAACGAAGCGCTGGACGTTTCTGGCTTTAGTACAATGCTGCTGCATTGGTGCCAGTTTAGTTGGTTTTCCATCAGTGGCCTTTCTGTCTAGAAGTACACTGCCCAGAGTATTGGATGCCATTTCCTTCCTGTTGTTTTCATACCTTCCTTCAGTTGAAAGGATGATACAACCTTGACATTTTGAAGATCCCTGTTAGGAAGCACTATGCCAGAGGAGTCATCGCTCCCTTTTCTTCTGCCTCCTTTGTCATTTTCAGAGACTCATTTCAAATTTCTGCTCATGTCAAGAAGAATACTGAGACTACTTAGCAGGGTTGACACTCTCAGCCGCTTTCCTCTTTCCTACTGCTTCATACTGGATGTGACTTCAAGGCCTCGTTTTGTCATCTGCATTTTGCCGTCATCCAAAGCTAAATATTCCAGGCCTGTGAACACAAAAAGAACTCTTAGTCTTTTGCAAGAACTACCCCTAGGAGGATTTGTGTTCACTTTGATCTCTTCAGTGTTTCAGAAAAAAGGAGATTGTACTCTCTTCTTGTGTACTCTCTTCTTGTGCTCTCATTTCCCTCTCTCTGCCTTGCATGCCCCAGTTAATCTACTGCTGTGACTCATTTGGCATCATCTCACGGTGCAAATTCTGCATAGTTTCAAGTCCTTACAAATGCCAGTTGCCAAGGAGCCTATCTAACCATTCAAGGGGCAAAGAATTGTAGGGCTGGCAAGTTCAGGTGCTGAAACTGTAAGTCATGCCGTATCAAAGTGACAGAGCAAATCAATTGATCTAGGACTTTCAGGTGGGCACCTCTGAGAATAGCAGCTTGTCAGCAATGACACAGCCATCTTCCTAGCTGTATTCCAGAGAGAGGAAAGGGACACCTTCAATGGTTAATATGTTTGGCATGAGAAAACAGCAAGAAATGTACCGCAAAATACTTGAGTCAGATCAAGTGCGTTTCTCTAGTGAGAATTTTGCACTTGTTCTTTCTTGTCTGTGCCTTTACTTTTCACAGAAGACAGGGGAGCATTTCATTAGTACTGTTCTTTTGTTTTCTTTTGTTGGCCTCCCTCTTTCCACCTGCAATTAACAAATTTGCCTTTCTTTCCTGGCTTCTCTTTCTTTACTTCTACAAGTTGACATGAGGTCATCCAACCTTATCATCAATGTTCTCAGACAGTGGAGAGAAGTAGAAGGTACAGCTAAATGGATAAAAGAAACCCACAAAAATAGACAGGTTTTTACAGTCTTCTGTGAGAACATTAGGACACAAGATGTCTTTGAACTGAGTAATGCTCTATTGATTTAACTTTTAGTCCACTGGTTACTATTATTACACGTGTTTGGCCTTTAGTACAGAGCCTTGGAACTAATCCAGGCCAATACTTGGCTAATTTTGTTTTCTTTCTAGTGAGGACTTTGTTTCTTAAGGAATAGTCCAGAGAAAGAGCGTCCACGGTACAGTTACAGGTCATAAATTCTGGTACAGTTTGTGCTGGTAATAGGTCTAGGAAAGAAAGGTTTGACATCTTTTTTGACTTTCAAATGGAACCATGATTTGAAAAACCTAAGAGTTGCGGCTCCCCCCCCACCCCACAGCCCAAGTACTTCTCTTTGCAATATTACTCAGGGATTACACATCAAAGCCCACCCTGTAAAATACGTTGCAGATACTTTGCAAGAAGTGCAGCTTAGCAGCTAGAGATGATAACGTGGCTTAAATAACATGGTCTAAATATGTCTGTCTACGCAGACATACTCAACAAAGGTTACGATGGCTTAGCTCCTGTGCTCAAGTGAACGTGCATTTTAGAACTTCCCAAGAAGGTGAATTCAACCTCCTTCATTGCTCTCTGCTGGAGTCCCAAGAGAATTTCAGTCTGCTTTTTGTCATTTACAGCTGTCACTGCTTAGCTCTTGAACATGAGACTCCCTTGTGACTGATGAAAGTTGTCTAGTTAAGAGTGGGTG
The DNA here is from genome assembly GCF_027887145.1 of Ammospiza caudacuta. Taxonomy (NCBI): domain Eukaryota; kingdom Metazoa; phylum Chordata; class Aves; order Passeriformes; family Passerellidae; genus Ammospiza; species Ammospiza caudacuta. Next base: position 2,786,409 of record NC_080607.1, read on the forward strand.
AAAGATATGGTCTTGCTCTAGAAGGAGATGAGAAGGTTTCTGCAGTCTTTGTCATCTCTACTGCTTGTGATTTCTAGACAAAACCAGTGGGAAGTTTTCTGAAGGCAGTCCAGAAGCTGGCAATATGGACAGCTTACAGCCCAACACTTGCTGCAGTGCAACCATGGTGACACCAGAAAGGACTTCAAAAAATTCAAAGGGCAAACAAAGCAGTTGGAAGGAAAAGAACATGAACCATTATTCCATTTTTCTCATCTGTCTTTCTTTAAATCATCATTTTCGTGCAGTTTGGCGGCTTGCGTTGGTATCCCACCAAAGGAGTCTGAGACAGAGTAAGCTTTTGAATGGAGTAGAAGTGAGAAACGCAGGCCAAGTTGCCTTTTTTGCCATCAAATACCAGTTAGGCTTGAACTACCCTTTGCTTAAGGTGCTTAGCTTACACTAAGAATTGATGAGCACATTTTGATGGGAACAAATTTTACTGTCATGATGACTGAGTAAATTTTGCTGTCACTCAGAATTTTACTGTCGTCTGAATAGCAATGTTTGTGTCCAAATAGTATTTTGTCTCCCGTATCTGCAGCAGGTAAGCCTTTTGCTGTCAGCAGTGTTGCTTAACCTTTCATGTCATATCCCTCTTCACATCCATCTTCTGCTTAAGGCTTATTAATCTACTTTAGAATTGGCAGGTGGAATAAGACTACTTTTCCTTTTTGAAAGCTCATGTCATTTGACCTACTTACAGCAAATAATTCATTAATTGCAAGTCCCCAGCTAGCATCTTTTCGGCATATTCTAACCTTCTAAAGAGTAACAAAAGCACTCTCCAATACTTGACTTTCATATCACAGTGGGAACGCTGGTCCTGTTTGCAAGAAACAATCATGGGTATGGTAAAACAAAAGGAGGGCTTAGAGTTTTCTCTGTTAACCTATAGTGAGCTTGGATTTTGCAATATGCATGAAGTTAATTAACACTGTTATATAAAGTGGCTGATTTAATCAATAAATTGGAGTCAATGCTGATAAACGACAAGGTGGGTTGGCTTCCCTTCGCTTTCAACACAGTGCCAATTCGGGCTGGTTTGATAGGACTAAGTGGCTGCTGCAATCTGCCATCCAGAAGCGGGGCAGGTGAGTTTTGTTTGCAAGGGAAAAGGGCCATGGTTTGTGTTTGGGGGCCTGTGACTGAGAGTGCCGGCTGGCTCCTGAAATTCTTTGATATGCAGGATGATTCCCAGACGCAAGGTGGAAACGCTGCCAAGTCGGGCTGGATTGAAATTACCCAGGGACTCCTGCAATCTGCCATCGAGAAGCGGGGCAGGTGAGTGTTGTTTGCCAGGGAAAAGGGCCGTGGATTGTGTTTGGGGGCCTGTGGCTGGGAGAGGCCGGCTGGCTCCTGAAAATCCACGATACGCAGGATGTTTCTCAGACCCAAGGTAGCAACATTGCCAAGCCGGGCTGGTTTGATAGTAGCAAGTTGCTCCTGCAATCTGCCATGCAGAAGCAGGGCAGGTGACTTTTCTTTGCCAGGGAAAAGGGCCGAGGTTTGTGTTTGGGGGCCTGTGGCCAAGAGTGTCTTGCTGGCTCCTGAAAATCCATGATACGCAGGATGGTTCCCAGACCCAAGGTGGCACCAGTGCCAAGTCGGGCTGGTTTGATATTACCAAGTGGCTCCTGCAATCTGCCATGCAGAAGCGGGGCAGGTGAGTTTTTTTGGCCAGGTAAGAGGGCCGAGGTCTGTGTTTAAGGGCCTGTGGCTGGGAGTGGCCGGCTGGCTCCTGAAAATCCACGATACGCAGGATGGTTCCCAGACCCAAGGTGGCACCAGTGCCAAGTCGGGCTGGTTTGATAGTACCAAGTGGCTCCTGCAATCTGCCATGATCACATGAAGAAATACTTTCTGGCGTCCGTACTGGGCCATATGCTCTTTCTTCTCTCAACTTCTCCATCACCTCTCATCTGTTTCACATGCGCTATCTTCAAGGTCCACAGGCTACTTTTCACAGTGTCTTCAGGCCTGATGCAGTAAGAATGATGAATAGAACAGAGTTGGGTCTATTTTGCAGTTTGGATAAAATGCTTTCTGCACACAAATCCAAGGAGAAGGTGCTGCCCCGATGCCCAGAAAAACTTTCACTCCTGCTAGTGTTCTACGTCAACCGCAACTTAGTCTGAAAGAAAAGCTTTTTCTCTGAGAGCATCTGAGAGGTTTGCATGAAGCACTGATATCTGACATATGCAATTTTGAATAGGAGAGGAAAAAGAAAACGGCAAGAAGTTCTTAATTTTACTGGTTTCAATTTTAATTTCCGTGCACTTTTTCACAACTTGTCAGCTCAAATGCCCATCCACATCTTTTAGTCATCTGTAAGTCAGTATTCATATAAAATGTGCTTCAAATCAAAAGAATTTCAAATTTGCACTCCAAGTCTCTATGCCTAGATTTATGATTTCCTACACATATTAGATGAAAGGAAGGCCTTTTTTACTGTGGGAGTGCTGGAACACTGGAACAGGTTGCCCAGAGAAGTTGTGGGTGTCCCATCCCTGAAAGTATTCAAGGTCAGCTTGGATGGGGCTTGGAGCAGCAACAAAGGAGAAGCTTGATGGTAGAAAAACAAAGTTGGACTATAGAAGAAACTGAGATTGAAGTATAGGAGCAAGTTTTCTCTCAGCTCTTGGGCTAAATTCAAAGTTGTACAAAATGACATTTATCTGTGATTTTCACTACTGTAACAGAAAGGTTCATGAAAACTGTACAGAAGATAGCAAATTTTAAAAGAGATAAGAATTACAGCATAAAATCCATGGGACGGGTTACAACATGAGACACTCTCTAAGAGAAAATCTCTGTGTTTCAGCACTTCATCATGGTAAGATTTCACAAAGTGCCAAAGAAGGCGGCAAAATATCATTCGGGACATTATTTACTGGAGTTCAGCCTGGCCATTAGTAGGAACTGGGTTTGACCACATCGTGTAGATATACCACACACACTTTCCCTTCACTGAAAAATTACTGTTTACAACGAAGAAGCAATTGACGATCAAAATTGATTGAAAGCATCTTAAACATGTCAAGTATTTCATTGTAGATGATCTGTGATCCAAATGCTTCTTCCACCTTCGAGAGGGACAGAACAATTCTTCCATATCATGATGGTTTCAAATTGTATCAACCAATGTTTTCTGCTGAAAAGATAGCATCTATTTTTTTCTATTTTTGGAAGAAAATATTCCTAGACATACAACAGGTGAGAACTAAGTAATTTTAAAGAAGCAAATGACATGAAAATATTCTGTAAATAGAATGAAATGAAAAGCTGTGTTTTAAATAGGAGCTAAATATGAAACAGAATTTCTGTACCAGGCATTTGAATTACTGCACCAGCTCTTTTGCCCATCAAGAGAGGCATTGAGCATTTCCGTCTTTTCCAAGGTGCTCATGATCTGCTATGCTGATCTCTGTGTGTGCCTAGGTGTGTGTGGAAGGGGGGGCATGTGAAGGGGAGTGTGTATGTTTGCTTTACAATTGTTGTGGCAGATTCATGCCTCAGCTCCACATTTTGTTTTAGAAAGGTCACACAGAGTGGATATGAAGTTTACTATCAACAAGAGATCAATTCCCAAATCATCCATTTGACTCTACCTTATAAATCATGTGCTTTGTTGCATATTTTATCAAATCTACTTTCAAGCCAGATGGAGGAAGGAGGATGTGGGAATCCCTCCACCATCTTGCAACTTTTATGCAAGTAGGTTTTCAAGAAAATCATCATTTCTCTTGGAAATATGTCTGGAACAGGCATGATGGTAGTGTCAACCTGTTGGAGTTTTTGTTGCTGGAAGAAGTTGTACAAAAGGATTGGTTTTTACATTGACCGGTTACTGAATCAAGCGCAGGAATACATTGGAAATTCAACTGGGGCTTCCTTTTCCCAGCAGACCACTTCTAGAACGAGCTTGTACAATGAAGCTGACGCTTCTGCTCTCTTTTTGTTTGTTTCCTATTTTTCTTGGCTTCTTTGCCACTCTCTAGACAATTTGTGAACTCTTTTCCCAACTCAAATGGTTTCAATAGTCTGATTGTGAGCATACATTTTTACAAGGAATTTTTAAAATCTTTCCTCGAGTTAAGAAAGAAAAGGACTTAGGTCTTTTTCTTCCCTTATAATATTGCAATGAAATTGATAAATAAAGACCAACTCTTTCTTTTTGTTTTTAACCCAAGTAGATAATTCCCATCCATTCATCCATTTGGTGGACCAATAGTTGCCATGCTGATGGAAGTTGTCACTTCTTAACAATAGACATTCTGTGACTATGTTGACAGCACTTTGGGTGAAGATCCTAACTGGTCTTGGATACACATAGGGAGAAATTTGCTCAGCCAGTGTCAGTCTTAAGCATGCGTATCAGAAGATCTTTCTAGAGCTGGGAATTTTCCCATGAAAGGGATTCAGTTAGGGAAGAGACACTCGTCCCAGAGTTTTGCATTCTTCTTGAACACTGCTTAAGGAACTTAGATGCCGTGTCCATTTGGATCTCTGTCTTCACAGAACTTTGTCATGCAAGTGCTTGAAATGCATCTTGAAGAGAATTCAGTAGCACAGAATGAATGAGAGTGGAAGGGCTTGGTGGGGCTAACCAGGCCCAATCCCCCTGCCTAAACCAGGATACCTAGAGCCTCTTGCCCAGGAGTCTATCTGGGTGTACTTTGAATGTCTTCAAAGATCCAGGCTCCACAATCTTTCTGGGCAGTCTGTGCCGTGGTTCAGTCACCCTCACAGTAAAGAATCATTTGCTGATGGTCAATGGCAATCTCCTGTATTTCAGAGAGTGCCCACTGCCTCTTGTTTTTTCACTCAGCATCACTGAAAAGACACTGGTTCCCTCCCCTTTGCACTATTGCTTCCATATGGATGCGTGCTGCCATGTAGAGATATGTCAAAAACCTCCCTGAAGCCCAGGCAGATAATATTCCCTTCATCTACCAGTCAAGTTGATTCATCAGAGGAGTTTAAAGTGATGTTCCAGCATGAAATTCCCCTGAAAAATCATGCTAACTACATGATTTTGTTGTCTTGCATGTGCCTGGCAAGGTTTCCCAGGAAGAGCTGCTTCATCAACTTCCTGGGGATAAAAAGGAGGCTGCCTGGTTTGTACTATTCCGAGTCCTCCTAATTGCCTTTTTTAGAGATGGGTGTCATTTGCTCTCATCCAGTCTTTAGCTTCTCTTGTCGTCTACATCTTAGCAAAAAGCTTTTCCACTACATGTTCATGTGATTGGAAAAGTCAGGAAAGTGTAAGGTACTGTTTTCTATCAGTTGGCAAGCTGCGCACACAATCCCAGTGTTGTACAGCTTCCTTCTTCACCTTTCCGATGCTGCCGCTCTCTCCGGCTCCCGGAGCCGAAGAAGCGGCTTCTTCGCGCAAAGACGATTGTACCGCTCACAGTGCTCTCTTAGCGCGGCTTCTGCCAAAAGAAGCCCGGGAGCGGCGCTTAGCTCCGGAGAGCATCGTACCTTCGTCTTTAGCGTCTTTTGTGGTCTACATCCTAGCAGAAAGCTTTTCCACTCTGTCTGGCAAGGAAAACCTGCGCCAGCACAGAAAACATCTCCCATCGTGTTGTGGACGTTGCATGGAGTTCGGCCAAGTGTTTGCATGAAGAAAAGAAAAGTTGTCCAAAATAACTTCCTATCGAATGTTCATGTGATTGGAAAAGTCAGGAAAGTGGTAAGGTACTGTTTTCTATCAGTTAACAAGCTGCGCACACAATCCCAGTGTTGTACAGCTTCCTTCTTCACCTTTCCGATGCTGCCGCTCTCTCCGGCTCCCGGAGCCGAAGAAGCGGCTTCTTCGCGCAAAGACGATTGTACCGCTCACAGTGCTCTCTTAGCGCGGCTTGTGCTGAAAGAAGCCCGGGAGCGGTGCTTAGCTCCGGAGAGCATCGTACCTTCGTCTTTAGCGTCTTTTGTGGTCTACATCCTAGCAGAAAGCTTTTCCACTCTGTCTGACAAGGAAAACCTGCGCCAGCACAGAAAACATCTCCCATCGTGTTCTGGACGTTGCACGGAGGTCTGCCAAGTGTTTGGCATAAAGAAAAGAAAAGCTGTTTAAAACAGCTTCCAATCGAATATTCATGTGATTGGAAAAGTCAGGAGAATGTTAACGTACTGTTTTCTATCAGTTGGCAAGCTGCGCACACAATCCCAGTGTTGTACAGCTTCCTTCTTCACCTTTCCGATGCTGCCGCTCTCTCCGGCTCCCGGAGCCGAAGAAGCGGCTTCTTCGCGCAAAGACGATTGTACCGGTCACAGTGCTCTCTTAGCGCGGCTTCTGCCGAAAGACGCCCCGAGCGGCTCTTAGCTCCGGGGTCTCCGTACCTTCCAATTCAATTTTTTCGGCTCCACAAACCAAATGGTATACTTGCAGCAGTAGGGCGGGACATTGAACTGGACTTTCTCCTTTTAGAGAGAAGCTAATGAAAAGGTTTCACCGGAATCAGAGCAGGCTGTAAAACAAGAAAAGTGTCATGGAAATAAGCCAGCCTTATCCTCTTAGGCTTGCTTGTTGTGATTGGCCAAGAAAGAAATGTGTCAACTCGGTGTTCCTGGGTATCACATCAGTAACAGGTACTTCAGCTGCTGTACTTCTCTCCTGAAGTTAAGAACAGAATCCAAGGAATTGTGATTCCATGGTCTCAATTCACTCAATATGGTGCCGAAAAAGGAGTGGAAGGTGCACGGGTCAATTAACTTGAATGGCCTATGTAAATCAGCGGCCACTGTTTTTCTGAAGGCTTCAACAGGTTAGTTGCCTATGTTCTTCTTGGAATTGTTTTAACCTTTGGTCATGTTTTTCTTGGGATTCTTTTACCCTTTTCCCATTAGTTCAGCCTTTGCTCTCAAGCCTTTGCTGACATTTCCAGTATCTCGGTAGCCTGGAAAAGTGTTGTCTTGATTGATCACATCATTATTCCCTTCCAAGGGTTGTTTTCCTCAAGTCTCAGTTTGGCTGGTTTTCTGCTAGTTGATTGTCAGAGGGCAGCAGGTGTTTTGTAAGAGCAAGTACACAATACCATAGCTTGCTTCTCTTTGGATTTGGCCTGTCTAGAAAATGGAATGACTGAACATCTCTGAGAGGCTTTTCTCTCGCCATTAGGTTTCACTGGAAGGAGGGCAGATGCAAATAGTCTACCTAAAGTCTTGGCACAGAAGAAAGTAGTGGTTTGCTGCTGCATAGAGCTAGAAGCTTACAAAAGGAAGGCCTTGGGCTGAGGCCCATTACTTTGGCTAAGTAGAAAAGGACTGTGGCAAGGTGAGGCAGCTGACTTTGAGGTAGATCAACAAGTTCTAGAAGCGTTGTGTGTTCACAGCGTGGTGCATGGTGGTTGGTTGAATTGTGTTTGTTATGGCTTAAAGCTATGGAAATGAGAAAGGCCTGAGTGTTTCAAAAGCCTGGTTTTTGCAAGAAAGCAGCTCTCCTTTGCATCTGCCTGGGGACTCTGCATCACCACGGACCCTCACTGCCACTTTGCCAAGGAGACGATCAGTAGGAATGTTGCAGAGCTGCTGTGTGCATCTGAATGGAATGGCAGAGAACGAAGCGCTGGACGTTTCTGGCTTTAGTACAATGCTGCTGCATTGGTGCCAGTTTAGTTGGTTTTCCATCAGTGGCCTTTCTGTCTAGAAGTACACTGCCCAGAGTATTGGATGCCATTTCCTTCCTGTTGTTTTCATACCTTCCTTCAGTTGAAAGGATGATACAACCTTGACATTTTGAAGATCCCTGTTAGGAAGCACTATGCCAGAGGAGTCATCGCTCCCTTTTCTTCTGCCTCCTTTGTCATTTTCAGAGACTCATTTCAAATTTCTGCTCATGTCAAGAAGAATACTGAGACTACTTAGCAGGGTTGACACTCTCAGCCGCTTTCCTCTTTCCTACTGCTTCATACTGGATGTGACTTCAAGGCCTCGTTTTGTCATCTGCATTTTGCCGTCATCCAAAGCTAAATATTCCAGGCCTGTGAACACAAAAAGAACTCTTAGTCTTTTGCAAGAACTACCCCTAGGAGGATTTGTGTTCACTTTGATCTCTTCAGTGTTTCAGAAAAAAGGAGATTGTACTCTCTTCTTGTGTACTCTCTTCTTGTGCTCTCATTTCCCTCTCTCTGCCTTGCATGCCCCAGTTAATCTACTGCTGTGACTCATTTGGCATCATCTCACGGTGCAAATTCTGCATAGTTTCAAGTCCTTACAAATGCCAGTTGCCAAGGAGCCTATCTAAGCATTCAAGGGGCAAAGAATTGTAGGGCTGGCAAGTTCAGGTGCTGAAACTGTAAGTCATGCCGTATCAAAGTGACAGAGCAAATCAATTGATCTAGGACTTTCAGGTGGGCACCTCTGAGAATAGCAGCTTGTCAGCAATGACACAGCCATCTTCCTAGCTGTATTCCAGAGAGAGGAAAGGGACACCTTCAATGGTTAATATGTTTGGCATGAGAAAACAGCAAGAAATGTACCGCAAAATACTTGAGTCAGATCAAGTGCGTTTCTCTAGTGAGAATTTTGCACTTGTTCTTTCTTGTCTGTGCCTTTACTTTTCACAGAAGACAGGGGAGCATTTCATTAGTACTGTTCTTTTGTTTTCTTTTGTTGGCCTCCCTCTTTCCACCTGCAATTAACAAATTTGCCTTTCTTTCCTGGCTTCTCTTTCTTTACTTCTACAAGTTGACATGAGGTCATCCAACCTTATCATCAATGTTCTCAGACAGTGGAGAGAAGTAGAAGGTACAGCTAAATGGATAAAAGAAACCCACAAAAATAGACAGGTTTTTACAGTCTTCTGTGAGAACATTAGGACACAAGATGTCTTTGAACTGAGTAATGCTCTATTGATTTAACTTTTAGTCCACTGGTTACTATTATTACACGTGTTTGGCCTTTAGTACAGAGCCTTGGAACTAATCCAGGCCAATACTTGGCTAATTTTGTTTTCTTTCTAGTGAGGACTTTGTTTCTTAAGGAATAGTCCAGAGAAAGAGCGTCCACGGTACAGTTACAGGTCATAAATTCTGGTACAGTTTGTGCTGGTAATAGGTCTAGGAAAGAAAGGTTTGACATCTTTTTTGACTTTCAAATGGAACCATGATTTGAAAAACCTAAGAGTTGCGGCTCCCCCCCCACCCCACAGCCCAAGTACTTCTCTTTGCAATATTACTCAGGGATTACACATCAAAGCCCACCCTGTAAAATACGTTGCAGATACTTTGCAAGAAGTGCAGCTTAGCAGCTAGAGATGATAACGTGGCTTAAATAACATGGTCTAAATATGTCTGTCTACGCAGACATACTCAACAAAGGTTACGATGGCTTAGCTCCTGTGCTCAAGTGAACGTGCATTTTAGAACTTCCCAAGAAGGTGAATTCAACCTCCTTCATTGCTCTCTGCTGGAGTCCCAAGAGAATTTCAGTCTGCTTTTTGTCATTTACAGCTGTCACTGCTTAGCTCTTGAACATGAGACTCCCTTGTGACTGATGAAAGTTGTCTAGTTAAGAGTGGGTGAAAGATATGGTCTTGCTCTAGAAGGAGATGAGAAGGTTTCTGCAGTCTTTGTCATCTCTACTGCTTGTGATTTCTAGACAAAACCAGTGGGAAGTTTTCTGAAGGCAGTCCAGAAGCTGGCAATATGGACAGCTTACAGCCCAACACTTGCTGCAGTGCAACCATGGTGACACCAGAAAGGACTTCAAAAAATTCAAAGGGCAAACAAAGCAGTTGGAAGGAAAAGAACATGAACCATTATTCCATTTTTCTCATCTGTCTTTCTTTAAATCATCATTTTCGTGCAGTTTGGCGGCTTGCGTTGGTATCCCACCAAAGGAGTCTGAGACAGAGTAAGCTTTTGAATGGAGTAGAAGTGAGAAACGCAGGCCAAGTTGCCTTTTTTGCCATCAAATACCAGTTAGGCTTGAACTACCCTTTGCTTAAGGTGCTTAGCTTACACTAAGAATTGATGAGCACATTTTGATGGGAACAAATTTTACTGTCATGATGACTGAGTAAATTTTGCTGTCACTCAGAATTTTACTGTCGTCTGAATAGCAATGTTTGTGTCCAAATAGTATTTTGTCTCCCGTATCTGCAGCAGGTAAGCCTTTTGCTGTCAGCAGTGTTGCTTAACCTTTCATGTCATATCCCTCTTCACATCCATCTTCTGCTTAAGGCTTATTAATCTACTTTAGAATTGGCAGGTGGAATAAGACTACTTTTCCTTTTTGAAAGCTCATGTCATTTGACCTACTTACAGCAAATAATTCATTAATTGCAAGTCCCCAGCTAGCATCTTTTCGGCATATTCTAACCTTCTAAAGAGTAACAAAAGCACTCTCCAATACTTGACTTTCATATCACAGTGGGAACGCTGGTCCTGTTTGCAAGAAACAATCATGGGTATGGTAAAACAAAAGGAGGGCTTAGAGTTTTCTCTGTTAACCTATAGTGAGCTTGGATTTTGCAATATGCATGAAGTTAATTAACACTGTTATATAAAGTGGCTGATTTAATCAATAAATTGGAGTCAATGCTGATAAACGACAAGGTGGGTTGGCTTCCCTTCGCTTTCAACACAGTGCCAATTCGGGCTGCTTTGATAGGACTAAGTGGCTGCTGCAATCTGCCATCCAGAAGCGGGGCAGGTGAGTTTTGTTTGCAAGGGAAAAGGGCCATGGTTTGTGTTTGGGGGCCTGTGACTGAGAGTGCCGGCTGGCTCCTGAAATTCTTTGATATGCAGGATGATTCCCAGACGCAAGGTGGAAACGCTGCCAAGTCGGGCTGGATTGAAATTACCCAGGGACTCCTGCAATCTGCCATCGAGAAGCGGGGCAGGTGAGTGTTGTTTGCCAGGGAAAAGGGCCGTGGATTGTGTTTGGGGGCCTGTGGCTGGGAGAGGCCGGCTGGCTCCTGAAAATCCACGATACGCAGGATGTTTCTCAGACCCAAGGTAGCAACATTGCCAAGCCGGGCTGGTTTGATAGTAGCAAGTTGCTCCTGCAATCTGCCATGCAGAAGCAGGGCAGGTGACTTTTCTTTGCCAGGGAAAAGGGCCGAGGTTTGTGTTTGGGGGCCTGTGGCCAAGAGTGTCTTGCTGGCTCCTGAAAATCCATGATACGCAGGATGGTTCCCAGACCCAAGGTGGCACCAGTGCCAAGTCGGGCTGGTTTGATATTACCAAGTGGCTCCTGCAATCTGCCATGCAGAAGCGGGGCAGGTGAGTTTTTTTGGCCAGGTAAGAGGGCCGAGGTCTGTGTTTAAGGGCCTGTGGCTGGGAGTGGCCGGCTGGCTCCTGAAAATCCACGATACGCAGGATGGTTCCCAGACCCAAGGTGGCACCAGTGCCAAGTCGGGCTGGTTTGATAGTACCAAGTGGCTCCTGCAATCTGCCATGATCACATGAAGAAATACTTTCTGGCGTCCGTACTGGGCCATATGCTCTTTCTTCTCTCAACTTCTCCATCACCTCTCATCTGTTTCACATGCGCTATCTTCAAGGTCCACAGGCTACTTTTCACAGTGTCTTCAGGCCTGATGCAGTAAGAATGATGAATAGAACAGAGTTGGGTCTATTTTGCAGTTTGGATAAAATGCTTTCTGCACACAAATCCAAGGAGAAGGTGCTGCCCCGATGCCCAGAAAAACTTTCACTCCTGCTAGTGTTCTACGTCAACCGCAACTTAGTCTGAAAGAAAAGCTTTTTCTCTGAGAGCATCTGAGAGGTTTGCATGAAGCACTGATATCTGACATATGCAATTTTGAATAGGAGAGGAAAAAGAAAACGGCAAGAAGTTCTTAATTTTACTGGTTTCAATTTTAATTTCCGTGCACTTTTTCACAACTTGTCAGCTCAAATGCCCATCCACATCTTTTAGTCATCTGTAAGTCAGTATTCATATAAAATGTGCTTCAAATCAAAAGAATTTCAAATTTGCACTCCAAGTCTCTATGCCTAGATTTATGATTTCCTACACATATTAGATGAAAGGAAGGCCTTTTTTACTGTGGGAGTGCTGGAACACTGGAACAGGTTGCCCAGAGAAGTTGTGGGTGTCCCATCCCTGAAAGTATTCAAGGTCAGCTTGGATGGGGCTTGGAGCAGCAACAAAGGAGAAGCTTGATGGTAGAAAAACAAAGTTGGACTATAGAAGAAACTGAGATTGAAGTATAGGAGCAAGTTTTCTCTCAGCTCTTGGGCTAAATTCAAAGTTGTACAAAATGACATTTATCTGTGATTTTCACTACTGTAACAGAAAGGTTCATGAAAACTGTACAGAAGATAGCAAATTTTAAAAGAGATAAGAATTACAGCATAAAATCCATGGGACGGGTTACAACATGAGACACTCTCTAAGAGAAAATCTCTGTGTTTCAGCACTTCATCATGGTAAGATTTCACAAAGTGCCAAAGAAGGCGGCAAAATATCATTCGGGACATTATTTACTGGAGTTCAGCCTGGCCATTAGTAGGAACTGGGTTTGACCACATCATGTAGATATACCACACACACTTTCCCTTCACTGAAAAATTACTGTTTACAACGAAGAAGCAATTGACGATCAAAATTGATTGAAAGCATCTTAAACATGTCAAGTATTTCATTGTAGATGATCTGTGATCCAAATGCTTCTTCCACCTTCGAGAGGGACAGAACAATTCTTCCATATCATGATGGTTTCAAATTGTATCAACCAATGTTTTCTGCTGAAAAGATAGCATCTATTTTTTTCTACTTTTGGAAGAAAATATTCCTAGACATACAACAGGTGAGAACTAAGTAATTTTAAAGAAGCAAATGACATGAAAATATTCTGTAAATAGAATGAAATGAAAAGCTGTGTTTTAAATAGGAGCTAAATATGAAACAGAATTTCTGTACCAGGCATTTGAATTACTGCACCAGCTCTTTTGCCCATCAAGAGAGGCATTGAGCATTTCCGTCTTTTCCAAGGTGCTCATGATCTGCTATGCTGATCTCTGTGTGTGCCTAGGTGTGTGTGGAAGGGGGGGCATGTGAAGGGGAGTGTGTATGTTTGCTTTACAATTGTTGTGGCAGATTCATGCCTCAGCTCCACATTTTGTTTTAGAAAGGTCACACAGAGTGGATATGAAGTTTACTATCAACAAGAGATCAATTCCCAAATCATCCATTTGACTCTACCTTATAAATCATGTGCTTTGTTGCATATTTTATCAAATCTACTTTCAAGCCAGATGGAGGAAGGAGGATGTGGGAATCCCTCCACCATCTTGCAACTTTTATGCAAGTAGGTTTTCAAGAAAATCATCATTTCTCTTGGAAATATGTCTGGAACAGGCATGATGGTAGTGTCAACCTGTTGGAGTTTTTGTTGCTGGAAGAAGTTGTACAAAAGGATTGGTTTTTACATTGACCGGTTACTGAATCAAGCGCAGGAATACATTGGAAATTCAACTGGGGCTTCCTTTTCCCAGCAGACCACTTCTAGAACGAGCTTGTACAATGAAGCTGACGCTTCTGCTCTCTTTTTGTTTGTTTCCTATTTTTCTTGGCTTCTTTGCCACTCTCTAGACAATTTGTGAACTCTTTTCCCAACTCAAATGGTTTCAATAGTCTGATTGTGAGCATACATTTTTACAAGGAATTTTTAAAATCTTTCCTCGAGTTAAGAAAGAAAAGGACTTAGGTCTTTTTCTTCCCTTATAATATTGCAATGAAATTGATAAATAAAGACCAACTCTTTCTTTTTGTTTTTAACCCAAGTAGATAATTCCCATCCATTCATCCATTTGGTGGACCAATAGTTGCCATGCTGATGGAAGTTGTCACTTCTTAACAATAGACATTCTGTGACTATGTTGACAGCACTTTGGGTGAAGATCCTAACTGGTCTTGGATACACATAGGGAGAAATTTGCTCAGCCAGTGTCAGTCTTAAGCATGCGTATCAGAAGATCTTTCTAGAGCTGGGAATTTTCCCATGAAAGGGATTCAGTTAGGGAAGAGACACTCGTCCCAGAGTTTTGCATTCTTCTTGAACACTGCTTAAGGAACTTAGATGCCGTGTCCATTTGGATCTCTGTCTTCACAGAACTTTGTCATGCAAGTGCTTGAAATGCATCTTGAAGAGAATTCAGTAGCACAGAATGAATGAGAGTGGAAGGGCTTGGTGGGGCTAACCAGGCCCAATCCCCCTGCCTAAACCAGGATACCTAGAGCCTCTTGCCCAGGAGTCTATCTGGGTGTACTTTGAATGTCTTCAAAGATCCAGGCTCCACAATCTTTCTGGGCAGTCTGTGCCGTGGTTCAGTCACCCTCACAGTAAAGAATCATTTGCTGATGGTCAATGGCAATCTCCTGTATTTCAGAGAGTGCCCACTGCCTCTTGTTTTTTCACTCAGCATCACTGAAAAGACACTGGTTCCCTCCCCTTTGCACTATTGCTTCCATATGGATGCGTGCTGCCATGTAGAGATATGTCAAAAACCTCCCTGAAGCCCAGGCAGATAATATTCCCTTCATCTACCAGTCAAGTTGATTCATCAGAGGAGTTTAAAGTGATGTTCCAGCATGAAATTCCCCTGAAAAATCATGCTAACTACATGATTTTGTCGTCTTGCAAGTGCCTGGCAAGGTTTCCCAGGAAGAGCTGCTTCATCAACTTCCTGGGGATAAAAAGGAGGCTGCCTGGTTTGTACTATTCCGAGTCCTCCTAATTGCCTTTTTTAGAGATGGGTGTCATTTGCTCTCATCCAGTCTTTAGCTTCTCTTGTCGTCTACATCTTAGCAAAAAGCTTTTCCACTACATGTTCATGTGATTGGAAAAGTCAGGAAAGTGTAAGGTACTGTTTTCTATCAGTTGGCAAGCTGCGCACACAATCCCAGTGTTGTACAGCTTCCTTCTTCACCTTTCCGATGCTGCCGCTCTCTCCGGCTCCCGGAGCCGAAGAAGCGGCTTCTTCGCGCAAAGACGATTGTACCGCTCACAGTGCTCTCTTAGCGCGGCTTCTGCCAAAAGAAGCCCGGGAGCGGCGCTTAGCTCCGGAGAGCCTCGTACCTTCGTCTTTAGCGTCTTTTGTGGTCTACATCCTAGCAGAAAGCTTTTCCACTCTGTCTGGCAAGGAAAACCTGCGCCAGCACAGAAAACATCTCCCATCGTGTTGTGGACGTTGCATGGAGTTCGGCCAAGTGTTTGCATGAAGAAAAGAAAAGTTGTCCAAAATAACTTCCTATCGAATGTTCATGTGATTGGAAAAGTCAGGAAAGTGGTAAGGTACTGTTTTCTATCAGTTAACAAGCTGCGCACACAATCCCAGTGTTGTACAGCTTCCTTCTTCACCTTTCCGATGCTGCCGCTCTCTCCGGCTCCCGGAGCCGAAGAAGCGGCTTCTTCGCGCAAAGACGATTGTACCGCTCACAGTGCTCTCTTAGCGCGGCTTGTGCTGAAAGAAGCCCGGGAGCGGTGCTTAGCTCCGGAGAGCATCGTACCTTCGTCTTTAGCGTCTTTTGTGGTCTACATCCTAGCAGAAAGCTTTTCCACTCTGTCTGGCAAGGAAAACATGCGCCAGCGCAGAAAACATCTCCCATCGTGTTCTGGACGTTGTACGGAGGTCTGCCAAGTGTTTGACAAGAAGAGAGGAAAAGTTGTCCAAAACAGCTTCCAATCGAATATTCATGTGATTGGAAAAGTCAGGAAAGTGGTAAGGTACTGTTTTCTATCAGTTGGCAAGCTGCGCACACAATCCCAGTGTTGTACAGCTTCCTTCTTCACCTTTCCGATGCTGCCGCTCTCTCCGGCTCCCGGAGCCGAAGAAGCGGCTTCTTCGCGCAAAGACGATTGTACCGCTCACAGTGCTCTCTTAGCGCGGCTTCTGCCGAAAGAAGCCCGGGAGCGGCGCTTAGCTCCGGAGAGCATCGTACCTTCGTCTTTAGCGACTTTTGTGGTCTACATCCTAGCAGAAAGCTTTTCCACTCTGTCTGGCATGGAAAACCTGCGGAACACAGAAAACATCTCCCATCGTGTTCTGGACGTTGTACGGAGGTCTGCCAAGTGTTTGAAAGAAACAAAGAAAAGTTGTCCAAAACAGCTTCCAATCGAATATTCATGTGATTGGAAAAGTCAGGAGAATGGTAAGGTACTGTTTTCTATCAGTCGGCAAACTGCGCACACAATCCCAGTGTTGTACAGCTTCCTTCTTCACCTTTGTGATGCTGCCGCTCTCTCCGGCTCCCGGAGCCGAAGAAGCGGCTTCTTCGCGCAAAGACGATTGTACCGGTCACAGTGCTCTCTTAGCGCGGCTTCTGCCGAAAGAAGCCCGGGAGCGGCGCTTAGCTCCGGAGAGCATCGTACCTTCGTCTTTAGCGTCTTTTGTGGTCTACATCCTAGCAGAAAGCTTTTCCACTCTGTCTGGCAAGGAAAACCTGCGCCAGCGCAGAAAACATCTCCCATCGTGTTCTGGACGTTGCACGGAGGTCTGCCAAGTGTTTGGCATAAAGAAAAGAAAAGTTGTCCAAAATAACTTCCTATCGATTGTTCATGTGATTCGAAAAGTCAGGAAAGTGTAAGGTACTGTTTTCTATCAGTTGGCAAGCTGCGCACACAATCCCAGTGTTGTACAGCTTCCTTCTTCACCTTTCCGATGCTGCCGCTCTCTCCGGCTCCCGGAGCCGAAGAAGCGGCTTCTTCGCGCAAAGACGATTGTACCGCTCACAGTGCTCTCTTAGCGCCGCTTCTGCCGAAAGAAGCCCGGGAGCGGTGCTTAGCTCCGGAGAGCCTCGTACCTTCGTCTTTAGCATCTTTTGTGGTCTACATCCTAGCAGAAAGCTTTTCCACTCTGTCTGGCAAGGAAAACATGCGCCAGCGCATAAAACATCTCCCATCGTGTTCTGGACGTTGCACGGAGGTCTGCCAAGTGTTTGCATAAAGAAATGAAAAGTTGTCCAAAATAACTTCCTATCGAATGTTCATGTGATTGGAAAAGTCAGGAAAGTGGTAAGGTACTGTTTTCTATCAGTTGGCAAGCTGCGCACACAATCCCAGTGTTGTACAGCTTCCTTCTTCACCTTTCCGATGCTGCCGCTCTCTCCGGCTCCCGGAGCCGAAGAAGCGGCTTCTTCGCGCAAAGACGATTGTACCGCTCACAGTGCTCTCTTAGCGCGGCTTCTGCCGAAAGAAGCCCGGGAGCGGCGCTTAGCTCCGGAGAGCATCGTACCTTCGTCTTTAGCGTCTTTTGTGGTCTACATCCTAGCAGAAAGCTTTTCCACTCTGTCTGACAAGGAAAACCTGCGCCAGCACAGAAAACATCTCCCATCGTGTTCTGGACGTTGCACGGAGGTCTGCCAAGTGTTTGGCATAAAGAAAAGAAAAGCTGTTTAAAACAGCTTCCAATCGAATATTCATGTGATTGGAAAAGTCAGGAGAATGTTAACGTACTGTTTTCTATCAGTTGGCAAGCTGCGCACACAATCCCAGTGTTGTACAGCTTCCTTCTTCACCTTTCCGATGCTGCCGCTCTCTCCGGCTCCCTGAGCCGAAGAAGCGGCTTCTTCGCGCAAACACGATTGTACCGGTCACAGTGCTCTCTTAGCGCGGCTTCTGCCGAAAGACGCCCCGAGCGGCTCTTAGCTCCGCGGTGTCCGTACCTTCCAATTCAATTTTTTCGGCTCCACAAACCAAATGGTATACTTGCAGCAGTAGGGCGGGACATTGAACTGGACTTTCTCCTTTTAGAGAGAAGCTAATGAAAAAGTTTCACCGGAATCAGAGCAGGCTGTAAAACAAGAAAAGTGTCATGGAAATAAGCCAGCCTTATCCTCTTAGGCTTGCTTGTTGTGATTGGCCACGAAAGAAATGTGTCAACTCGGTGTTCCTGGGTATCACATCAGTAACAGGTACTTCAGCTGCTGTACTTCTCTCCTGAAGTTAAGAACAGAATCCAAGGAATTGTGATTCCATGGTCTCAATTCACTCAATATGGTGCCGAAAAAGGAGTGGAAGGTGCACGGGTCAATTAACTTGAATGGCCTATGTAAATCAGCGGCCACTGTTTTTCTGAAGGCTTCAACAGGTTAGTTGCCTATGTTCTTCTTGGAATTGTTTTAACCTTTGGTCATGTTTTTCTTGGGATTCTTTTACCCTTTTCCCATTAGTTCAGCCTTTGCTCTCAAGCCTTTGCTGACATTTCCAGTATCTCGGTAGCCTGGAAAAGTGTTGTCTTGATTGATCACATCATTATTCCCTTCCAAGGGTTGTTTTCCTCAAGTCTCAGTTTGGCTGGTTTTCTGCTAGTTGATTGTCAGAGGGCAGCAGGTGTTTTGTAAGAGCAAGTACACAATACCATAGCTTGCTTCTCTTTGGATTTGGCCTGTCTAGAAAATGGAATGACTGAACATCTCTGAGAGGCTTTTCTCTCGCCATTAGGTTTCACTGGAAGGAGGGCAGATGCAAATCGTCTACCTAAAGTCTTGGCACAGAAGAAAGTAGTGGTTTGCTGCTGCATAGAGCTAGAAGCTTACAAAAGGAAGGCCTTGGGCTGAGGCCCATTACTTTGGCTAAGTAGAAAAGGACTGTGGCAAGGTGAGGCAGCTGACTTTGAGGTAGATCAACAAGTTCTAGAAGCGTTGTGTGTTCACAGCGTGGTGCATGGTGGTTGGTTGAATTGTGTTTGTTATGGCTTAAAGCTATGGAAATGAGAAAGGCCTGAGTGTTTCAAAAGCCTGGTTTTTGCAAGAAAGCAGCTCTCCTTTGCATCTGCCTGGGGACTCTGCATCACCACGGACCCTCACTGCCACTTTGCCAAGGAGACGATCAGTAGGAATGTTGCAGAGCTGCTGTGTGCATCTGAATGGAATGGCAGAGAACGAAGCGCTGGACGTTTCTGGCTTTAGTACAATGCTGCTGCATTGGTGCCAGTTTAGTTGGTTTTCCATCAGTGGCCTTTCTGTCTAGAAGTACACTGCCCAGAGTATTGGATGCCATTTCCTTCCTGTTGTTTTCATACCTTCCTTCAGTTGAAAGGATGATACAACCTTGACATTTTGAAGATCCCTGTTAGGAAGCACTATGCCAGAGGAGTCATCGCTCCCTTTTCTTCTGCCTCCTTTGTCATTTTCAGAGACTCATTTCAAATTTCTGCTCATGTCAAGAAGAATACTGAGACTACTTAGCAGGGTTGACGCTCTCAGCCGCTTTCCTCTTTCCTACTGCTTCATACTGGATGTGACTTCAAGGCCTCGTTTTGTCATCTGCATTTTGCCGTCATCCAAAGCTAAATATTCCAGGCCTGTGAACACAAAAAGAACTCTTAGTCTTTTGCAAGAACTACCCCTAGGAGGATTTGTGTTCACTTTGATCTCTTCAGTGTTTCAGAAAAAAGGAGATTGTACTCTCTTCTTGTGTACTCTCTTCTTGTGCTCTCATTTCCCTCTCTCTGCCTTGCATGCCCCAGTTAATCTACTGCTGTGACTCATTTGGCATCATCTCACGGTGCAAATTCTGCATAGTTTCAAGTCCTTACAAATGCCAGTTGCCAAGGAGCCTATCTAAGCATTCAAGGGGCAAAGAATTGTAGGGCTGGCAAGTTCAGGTGCTGAAACTGTAAGTCATGCCGTATCAAAGTGACAGAGCAAATCAATTGATCTAGGACTTTCAGGTGGGCACCTCTGAGAATAGCAGCTTGTCAGCAATGACACAGCCATCTTCCTAGCTGTATTCCAGAGAGAGGAAAGGGACACCTTCAATGGTTAATATGTTTGGCATGAGAAAACAGCAAGAAATGTACCGCAAAATACTTGAGTCAGATCAAGTGCGTTTCTCTAGTGAGAATTTTGCACTTGTTCTTTCTTGTCTGTGCCTTTACTTTTCACAGAAGACAGGGGAGCATTTCATTAGTACTGTTCTTTTGTTTTCTTTTGTTGGCCTCCCTCTTTCCACCTGCAATTAACAAATTTGCCTTTCTTTCCTGGCTTCTCTTTCTTTACTTCTACAAGTTGACATGAGGTCATCCAACCTTATCATCAATGTTCTCAGACAGTGGAGAGAAGTAGAAGGTACAGCTAAATGGATAAAAGAAACCCACAAAAATAGACAGGTTTTGACAGTCTTCTGTGAGAACATTAGGACACAAGATGTCTTTGAACTGAGTAATGCTCTATTGATTTAACTTTTAGTCCACTGGTTACTATTATTACACGTGTTTGGCCTTTAGTACAGAGCCTTGGAACTAATCCAGGCCAATACTTGGCTAATTTTGTTTTCTTTCTAGTGAGGACTTTGTTTCTTAAGGAATAGTCCAGAGAAAGAGCGTCCACGGTACAGTTACAGGTCATAAATTCTGGTACAGTTTGTGCTGGTAATAGGTCTAGGAAAGAAAGGTTTGACATCTTTTTTGACTTTCAAATGGAACCATGATTTGAAAAACCTAAGAGTTGCGGCTCCCCCCCCACCCCACAGCCCAAGTACTTCTCTTTGCAATATTACTCAGGGATTACACATCAAAGCCCACCCTGTAAAATACGTTGCAGATACTTTGCAAGAAGTGCAGCTTAGCAGCTAGAGATGATAACGTGGCTTAAATAACATGGTCTAAATATGTCTGTCTACGCAGACATACTCAACAAAGGTTACGATGGCTTAGCTCCTGTGCTCAAGTGAACGTGCATTTTAGAACTTCCCAAGAAGGTGAATTCAACCTCCTTCATTGCTCTCTGCTGGAGTCCCAAGAGAATTTCAGTCTGCTTTTTGTCATTTACAGCTGTCACTGCTTAGCTCTTGAACATGAGACTCCCTTGTGACTGATGAAAGTTGTCTAGTTAAGAGTGGGTGAAAGATATGGTCTTGCTCTAGAAGGAGATGAGAAGGTTTCTGCAGTCGTTGTCATCTCTACTGCTTGTGATTTCTAGACAAAACCAGTGGGAAGTTTTCTGAAGGCAGTCCAGAAGCTGGCAATATGGACAGCTTACAGCCCAACACTTGCTGCAGTGCAACCATGGTGACACCAGAAAGGACTTCAAAAAATTCAAAGGGCAAACAAAGCAGTTGGAAGGAAAAGAACATGAACCATTATTCCATTTTTCTCATCTGTCTTTCTTTAAATCATCATTTTCGTGCAGTTTGGCGGCTTGCGTTGGTATCCCACCAAAGGAGTCTGAGACAGAGTAAGCTTTTGAATGGAGTAGAAGTGAGAAACGCAGGCCAAGTTGCCTTTTTTGCCATCAAATACCAGTTAGGCTTGAACTACCCTTTGCTTAAGGTGCTTAGCTTACACTAAGAATTGATGAGCACATTTTGATGGGAACAAATTTTACTGTCATGATGACTGAGTAAATTTTGCTGTCACTCAGAATTTTACTGTCGTCTGAATAGCAATGTTTGTGTCCAAATAGTATTTTGTCTCCCGTATCTGCAGCAGGTAAGCCTTTTGCTGTCAGCAGTGTTGCTTAACCTTTCATGTCATATCCCTCTTCACATCCATCTTCTGCTTAAGGCTTATTAATCTACTTTAGAATTGGCAGGTGGAATAAGACTACTTTTCCTTTTTGAAAGCTCATGTCATTTGACCTACTTACAGCAAATAATTCATTAATTGCAAGTCCCCAGCTAGCATCTTTTCGGCATATTCTAACCTTCTAAAGAGTAACAAAAGCACTCTCCAATACTTGACTTTCATATCACAGTGGGAACGCTGGTCCTGTTTGCAAGAAACAATCATGGGTATGGTAAAACAAAAGGAGGGCTTAGAGTTTTCTCTGTTAACCTATAGTGAGCTTGGATTTTGCAATATGCATGAAGTTAATTAACACTGTTATATAAAGTGGCTGATTTAATCAATAAATTGGAGTCAATGCTGATAAACGACAAGGTGGGTTGGCTTCCCTTCGCTTTCAACACAGTGCCAATTCGGGCTGGTTTGATAGGACTAAGTGGCTGCTGCAATCTGCCATCCAGAAGCGGGGCAGGTGAGTTTTGTTTGCAAGGGAAAAGGGCCATGGTTTGTGTTTGGGGGCCTGTGACTGAGAGTGCCGGCTGGCTCCTGAAATTCTTTGATATGCAGGATGATTCCCAGACGCAAGGTGGAAACGCTGCCAAGTCGGGCTGGATTGAAATTACCCAGGGACTCCTGCAATCTGCCATCGAGAAGCGGGGCAGGTGAGTGTTGTTTGCCAGGGAAAAGGGCCGTGGATTGTGTTTGGGGGCCTGTGGCTGGGAGAGGCCGGCTGGCTCCTGAAAATCCACGATACGCAGGATGTTTCTCAGACCCAAGGTAGCAACATTGCCAAGTCGGGCTGGTTTGATAGTACCAAGTTGCTCCTGCAATCTGCCATGCAGAAGCAGGGCAGGTGACTTTTCTTTGCCAGGGAAAAGGGCCGAGGTTTGTGTTTGGGGGCCTGTGGCCAAGAGTGTCTTGCTGGCTCCTGAAAATCCATGATACGCAGGATGGTTCCCAGACCCAAGGTGGCACCAGTGCCAAGTCGGGCTGGTTTGATATTACCAAGTGGCTCCTGCAATGTGCCATGCAGAAGCGGGGCAGGTGAGTTTTTTTGGCCAGGTAAGAGGGCCGAGGTCTGTGTTTAAGGGCCTGTGGCTGGGAGTGGCCGGCTGGCTCCTGAAAATCCACGATACGCAGGATGGTTCCCAGACCCAAGGTGGCACCAGTGCCAAGTCGGGCTGGTTTGATAGTAGCAAGTGGCTCCTGCAATCTGCCACGATCACATGAAGAAATACTTTCTGGCGTCCGTACTGGGCCATATGCTCTTTCTTCTCTCAACTTCTCCATCACCTCTCATCTGTTTCACATGCGCTATCTTCAAGGTCCACAGGCTACTTTTCACAGTGTCTTCAGGCCTGATGCAGTAAGAATGATGAATAGAACAGAGTTGGGTCTATTTTGCAGTTTGGATAAAATGCTTTCTGCACACAAATCCAAGGAGAAGGTGCTGCCCCGATGCCCAGAAAAACTTTCACTCCTGCTAGTGTTCTACGTCAACCGCAACTTAGTCTGAAAGAAAAGCTTTTTCTCTGAGAGCATCTGAGAGGTTTGCATGAAGCACTGATATCTGACATATGCAATTTTGAACAGGAGAGGAAAAAGAAAATGGCAAGAAGTTCTTAATTTTACTGGTTTCAATTTTAATTTCCGTGCACTTTTTCACAACTTGTCAGCTCAAATGCCCATCCACATCTTTTAGTCATCTGTAAGTCAGTATTCATATAAAATGTGCTTCAAATCAAAAGAATTTCAAATTTGCACTCCAAGTCTCTATGCCTAGATTTATGATTTCCTACACATATTAGATGAAAGGAAGGCCTTTTTTACTGTGGGAGTGCTGGAACACTGGAACAGGTTGCCCAGAGAAGTTGTGGGTGTCCCATCCCTGAAAGTATTCAAGGTCAGCTTGGACGGGGCTTGGAGCAGCAACAAAGGAGAAGCTTGATGGTAGAGAAACAAAGTTGGACTATAGAAGAAACTGAGATTGAAGTATAGGAGCAAGTTTTCTCTCAGCTCTTGGGCTAAATTCAAAGTTGTACAAAATGACATTTATCTGTGATTTTCACTACTGTAACAGAAAGGTTCATGAAAACTGTACAGAAGATAGCAAATTTTAAAAGAGATAAGAATTACAGCATAAAATCCATGGGACGGGTTACAACATGAGACACTCTCTAAGAGAAAATCTCTGTGTTTCAGCACTTCATCATGGTAAGATTTCACAAAGTGCCAAAGAAGGCGGCAAAATATCATTCGGGACATTATTTACTGGAGTTCAGCCTGGCCATTAGTAGGAACTGGGTTTGACCACATCATGTAGATATACCACACACACTTTCCCTTCACTGAAAAATTACTGTTTACAACGAAGAAGCAATTGACGATCAAAATTGATTGAAAGCATCTTAAACATGTCAAGTATTTCATTGTAGATGATCTGTGATCCAAATGCTTCTTCCACCTTCGAGAGGGACAGAACAATTCTTCCATATCATGATGGTTTAAAATTGTATCAACCAATGTTTTCTGCTGAAAAGATAGCATCTATTTTTTTCTATTTTTGGAAGAAAATATTCCTAGACATACAACAGGTGAGAACTAAGTAATTTTAAAGAAGCAAATGACATGAAAATATTCTGTAAATAGAATGAAATGAAAAGCTGTGTTTTAAATAGGAGCTAAATATGAAACAGAATTTCTGTACCAGGCATTTGAATTACTGCACCAGCTCTTTTGCCCATCAAGAGAGGCATTGAGCATTTCCGTCTTTTCCAAGGTGCTCATGATCTGCTATGCTGATCTCTGTGTGTGCCTAGGTGTGTGTGGAAGGGGGGGCATGTGAAGGGGAGTGTGTATGTTTGCTTTACAATTGTTGTGGCAGATTCATGCCTCAGCTCCACATTTTGTTTTAGAAAGGTCACACAGAGTGGATATGAAGTTTACTATCAACAAGAGATCAATTCCCAAATCATCCATTTGACTCTACCTTATAAATCATGTGCTTTGTTGCATATTTTATCAAATCTACTTTCAAGCCAGATGGAGGAAGGAGGATGTGGGAATCCCTCCACCATCTTGCAACTTTTATGCAAGTAGGTTTTCAAGAAAATCATCATTTCTCTTGGAAATATGTCTGGAACAGGCATGATGGTAGTGTCAACCTGTTGGAGTTTTTGTTGCTGGAAGAAGTTGTACAAAAGGATTGGTTTTTACATTGACCGGTTACTGAATCAAGCGCAGGAATACATTGGAAATTCAACTGGGGCTTCCTTTTCCCAGCAGACCACTTCTAGAACGAGCTTGTACAATGAAGCTGACGCTTCTGCTCTCTTTTTGTTTCTTTCCTATTTTTCTTGGCTTCTTTGCCACTCTCTAGACAATTTGTGAACTCTTTTCCCAACTCAAATGGTTTCAATAGTCTGATTGTGAGCATACATTTTTACAAGGAATTTTTAAAATCTTTCCTCGAGTTAAGAAAGTCAAGGACTTAGGTCTTTTTCTTCCCTTATAATATTGCAATGAAATTGATAAATAAAGACCAACTCTTTCTTTTTGTTTTTAACCCAAGTAGATAATTCCCATCCATTCATCCATTTGGTGGACCAATAGTTGCCATGCTGATGGAAGTTGTCACTTCTTAACAATAGACATTCTGTGACTATGTTGACAGCACTTTGGGTGAAGATCCTAACTGGTCTTGGATACACATAGGGAGAAATTTGCTCAGCCAGTGTCAGTCTTAAGCATGCGTATCAGAAGATCTTTCTAGAGCTGGGAATTTTCCCATGAAAGGGATTCAGTTAGGGAAGAGACACTCGTCCCAGAGTTTTGCATTCTTCTTGAACACTGCTTAAGGAACTTAGATGCCGTGTCCATTTGGATCTCTGTCTTCACAGAACTTTGTCATGCAAGTGCTTGAAATGCATCTTGAAGAGAATTCACTAGCACAGAATGAATGAGAGTGGAAGGGCTTGGTGGGGCTAACCAGGCCCAATCCCCCTGCCTAAACCAGGATACCTAGAGCCTCTTGCCCAGGAGTCTATCTGGGTGTACTTTGAATGTCTTCAAAGATCCAGGCTCCACAATCTTTCTGGGCAGTCTGTGCCGTGGTTCAGTCACCCTCACAGTAAAGAATCATTTGCTGATGGTCAATGGCAATCTCCTGTATTTCAGAGAGTGCCCACTGCCTCTTGTTTTTTCACTCAGCATCACTGAAAAGACACTGGTTCCCTCCCCTTTGCACTATTGCTTCCATATGGATGCGTGCTGCCATGTAGAGATATGTCAAAAACCTCCCTGAAGCCCAGGCAGATAATATTCCCTTCATCTACCAGTCAAGTTGATTCATCAGAGGAGTTTAAAGTGATGTTCCAGCATGAAATTCCCCTGAAAAATCATGCTAACTACATGATTTTGTCGTCTTGCATGTGCCTGGCAAGGTTTCCCAGGAAGAGCTGCTTCATCAACTTCCTGGGAATAAAAAGGAGGCTGCCTGGTTTGTACTATTCCGAGTCCTCCTAATTGCCTTTTTTAGAGATGGGTGTCATTTGCTCTCATCCAGTCTTTAGCCTCTCTTGTCGTCTACATCTTAGCAAAAAGCTTTTCCACTACATGTTCATGTGATTGGAAAAGTCAGGAAAGTGTAAGGTACTGTTTTCTATCAGTTGGCAAGCTGCGCACACAATCCCAGTGTTGTACAGCTTCCTTCTTCACCTTTCCGATGCTGCCGCTCTCTCCGGCTCCCGGAGCCGAAGAAGCGGCTTCTTCGCGCAAAGACGATTGTACCGCTCACAGTGCTCTCTTAGCGCGGCTTCTGCCAAAAGAAGCCCGGGAGCGGCGCTTAGCTCCGGAGAGCATCGTACCTTCGTCTTTAGCGTCTTTTGTGGTCTACATCCTAGCAGAAAGCTTTTCCACTCTGTCTGGCAAGGAAAACATGCGCCAGCACAGAAAACATCTCCCATCGTTTTCTGGACGTTGTACGGAGGTCTGCCAAGTGTTTGACAAGAAGAGAAGAAAAGTTGTCCAAAACAGCTTCCAATCGAATATTCATGTGATTGGAAAAGTCAGGAAAGTGGTAAGGTACTCTTTTCTATCAGTTGGCAAGCTGCGCACACAATCCCAGTGTTGTACAGCTTCCTTCTTCACCTTTCCGATGCTGCCGCTCTCTCCGGCTCCCGGAGCCGAAGAAGCGGCTTCTTCGCGCAAAGACGATTGTACCGCTCACAGTGCTCTCTTAGCGCGGCTTCTGCCGAAAGAAGCCCGGGAGCGGCGCTTAGCTCCGGAGAGCATCGTCCCTTCGTCTTTAGCGTCTTTTGTGGTCTACATCCTAGCAGAAAGCTTTTCCACTCTGTCTGGCATGGAAAACCTGCGGAACACAGAAAACATCTCCCATCGTGTTCTGGACGTTGTACGGATGTCTGCCAAGTGTTTGACAAGAAGAGAAGAAAAGTTGTCCAAAACAGCTTCCAATCGAATATTCATGTGATTGGAAAAGTCAGGAGAATGGTAAGGTACTGTTTTCTATCAGTCGGCAAACTGCGCACACAATCCCAGTGTTGTACAGCTTCCTTCTTCACCTTTGTGATGCTGCCGCTCTCTCCGGCTCCCGGAGCCGAAGAAGCGGCTTCTTCGCGCAAAGACGATTGTACCGGTCACAGTGCTCTCTTAGCGCGGCTTCTGCCGAAAGAAGCCCGGGAGCGGCGCTTAGCTCCGGAGAGCATCGTACCTTCGTCTTTAGCGTCTTTTGTGGTCTACATCCTAGCAGAAAGCTTTTCCACTCTGTCTGGCAAGGAAAACCTGCGCCAGCGCAGAAAACATCTCCCATCGTGTTCTGGACGTTGCACGGAGGTCTGCCAAGTGTTTGCATAAAGAAAAGAAAAGTTGTCCAAAATAACTTCCTATCGATTGTTCATGTGATTGGAAAAGTCAGGAAAGTGTAAGGTACTGTTTTCTATCAGTTGGCAAGCTGCGCACACAATCCCAGTGTTGTACAGCTTCCTTCTTCACCTTTGCGATGCTGCCGCTCTCTCCGGCTCCCGGAGCCGAAGAAGCGGCTTCTTCGCGCAAAGACGATTGTACCGCTCACAGTGCTCTCTTAGCGCCGCTTCTGCCGAAAGAAGCCCGGGAGCGGTGCTTAGCTCCGGAGAGCCTCGTACCTTCGTCTTTAGCATCTTTTGTGGTCTACATCCTAGCAGAAAGCTTTTCCACTCTGTCTGGCAAGGAAAACATGCGCCAGCGCAGAAAACATCTCCCATCGTGTTCTGGACGTTGCACGGAGGTCTGCCAAGTGTTTGCATAAAGAAATGAAAAGTTGTCCAAAAAAATTTCCTATCGAATGTTCATGTGATTGGAAAAGTCAGGAAAGTGGTAAGGTACTGTTTTCTATCAGTTGGCAAGCTGCGCACACAATCCCAGTGTTGTACAGCTTCCTTCTTCACCTTTCCGATGCTGCCGCTCTCTCCGGCTCCCTGAGCCGAAGAAGCGGCTTCTTCGCGCAAAGACGATTGTACCGCTCACAGTGCTCTCTTAGCGCGGCTTCTGCCGAAAGACGCCCCGAGCGGCTCTTAGCTCCGCGGTGTCCGTACCTTCCAATTCAATTTTTTCGGCTCCACAAACCAAATGGTATACTTGCAGCAGTAGGGCGGGACATTGAACTGGACTTTCTCCTTTTAGAGAGAAGCTAATGAAAAAGTTTCACCGGAATCAGAGCAGGCTGTAAAACAAGAAAAGTGTCATGGAAATAAGCCAGCCTTATCCTCTTAGGCTTGCTTGTTGTGATTGGCCAAGAAAGAAATGTGTCAACTCGGTGTTCCTGGGTATCACATCAGTAACAGGTACTTCAGCTGCTGTACTTCTCTCCTGAAGTTAAGAACAGAATCCAAGGAATTGTGATTCCATGGTCTCAATTCACTCAATATGGTGCCAAAAAAGGAGTGGAAGGTGCACGGGTCAATTAACTTGAATGGCCTATGTAAATCAGCGGCCACTGTTTTTCTGAAGGCTTCAACAGGTTAGTTGCCTATGTTCTTCTTGGAATTGTTTTAACCTTTGGTCATGTTTTTCTTGGGATTCTTTTACCCTTTTCCCATTAGTTCAGCCTTTGCTCTCAAGCCTTTGCTGACATTTCCAGTATCTCGGTAGCCTGGAAAAGTGTTGTCTTGATTGATCACATCATTATTCCCTTCCAAGGGTTGTTTTCCTCAAGTCTCAGTTTGGCTGGTTTTCTGCTAGTTGATTGTCAGAGGGCAGCAGGTGTTTTGTAAGAGCAAGTACACAATACCATAGCTTGCTTCTCTTTGGATTTGGCCTGTCTAGAAAATGGAATGACTGAACATCTCTGAGAGGCTTTTCTCTCGCCATTAGGTTTCACTGGAAGGAGGGCAGATGCAAATCGTCTACCTAAAGTCTTGGCACAGAAGAAAGTAGTGGTTTGCTGCTGCATAGAGCTAGAAGCTTACAAAAGGAAGGCCTTGGGCTGAGGCCCATTACTTTGGCTAAGTAGAAAAGGACTGTGGCAAGGTGAGGCAGCTGACTTTGAGGTAGATCAACAAGTTCTAGAAGCGTTGTGTGTTCACAGCGTGGTGCATGGTGGTTGGTTGAATTGTGTTTGTTATGGCTTAAAGCTATGGAAATGAGAAAGGCCTGAGTGTTTCAAAAGCCTGGTTTTTGCAAGAAAGCAGCTCTCCTTTGCATCTGCCTGGGGACTCTGCATCACCACGGACCCTCACTGCCACTTTGCCAAGGAGACGATCAGTAGGAATGTTGCAGAGCTGCTGTGTGCATCTGAATGGAATGGCAGAGAACGAAGCGCTGGACGTTTCTGGCTTTAGTACAATGCTGCTGCATTGGTGCCAGTTTAGTTGGTTTTCCATCAGTGGCCTTTCTGTCTAGAAGTACACTGCCCAGAGTATTGGATGCCATTTCCTTCCTGTTGTTTTCATACCTTCCTTCAGTTGAAAGGATGATACAACCTTGACATTTTGAAGATCCCTGTTAGGAAGCACTATGCCAGAGGAGTCATCGCTCCCTTTTCTTCTGCCTCCTTTGTCATTTTCAGAGACTCATTTCAAATTTCTGCTCATGTCAAGAAGAATACTGAGACTACTTAGCAGGGTTGACGCTCTCAGCCGCTTTCCTCTTTCCTACTGCTTCATACTGGATGTGACTTCAAGGCCTCGTTTTGTCATCTGCATTTTGCCGTCATCCAAAGCTAAATATTCCAGGCCTGTGAACACAAAAAGAACTCTTAGTCTTTTGCAAGAACTACCCCTAGGAGGATTTGTGTTCACTTTGATCTCTTCAGTGTTTCAGAAAAAAGGAGATTGTACTCTCTTCTTGTGTACTCTCTTCTTGTGCTCTCATTTCCCTCTCTCTGCCTTGCATGCCCCAGTTAATCTACTGCTGTGACTCATTTGGCATCATCTCACGGTGCAAATTCTGCATAGTTTCAAGTCCTTACAAATGCCAGTTGCCAAGGAGCCTATCTAAGCATTCAAGGGGCAAAGAATTGTAGGGCTGGCAAGTTCAGGTGCTGAAACTGTAAGTCATGCCATATCAAAGTGACAGAGCAAATCAATTGATCTAGGACTTTCAGGTGGGCACCTCTGAGAATAGCAGCTTGTCAGCAATGACACAGCCATCTTCCTAGCTGTATTCCAGAGAGAGGAAAGGGACACCTTCAATGGTTAATATGTTTGGCATGAGAAAACAGCAAGAAATGTACCGCAAAATACTTGAGTCAGATCAAGTGCGTTTCTCTAGTGAGAATTTTGCACTTGTTCTTTCTTGTCTGTGCCTTTACTTTTCACAGAAGACAGGGGAGCATTTCATTAGTACTGTTCTTTTGTTTTCTTTTGTTGGCCTCCCTCTTTCCACCTGCAATTAACAAATTTGCCTTTCTTTCCTGGCTTCTCTTTCTTTACTTCTACAAGTTGACATGAGGTCATCCAACCTTATCATCAATGTTCTCAGACAGTGGAGAGAAGTAGAAGGTACAGCTAAATGGATAAAAGAAACCCACAAAAATAGACAGGTTTTTACAGTCTTCTGTGAGAACATTAGGACACAAGATGTCTTTGAACTGAGTAATGCTCTATTGATTTAACTTTTAGTCCACTGGTTACTATTATTACACGTGTTTGGCCTTTAGTACAGAGCCTTGGAACTAATCCAGGCCAATACTTGGCTAATTTTGTTTTCTTTCTAGTGAGGACTTTGTTTCTTAAGGAATAGTCCAGAGAAAGAGCGTCCACGGTACAGTTACAGGTCATAAATTCTGGTACAGTTTGTGCTGGTAATAGGTCTAGGAAAGAAAGGTTTGACATCTTTTTTGACTTTCAAATGGAACCATGATTTGAAAAACCTAAGAGTTGCGGCTCCCCCCCCACCCCACAGCCCAAGTACTTCTCTTTGCAATATTACTCAGGGATTACACATCAAAGCCCACCCTGTAAAATACGTTGCAGATACTTTGCAAGAAGTGCAGCTTAGCAGCTAGAGATGATAACGTGGCTTAAATAACATGGTCTAAATATGTCTGTCTACGCAGACATACTCAACAAAGGTTACGATGGCTTAGCTCCTGTGCTCAAGTGAACGTGCATTTTAGAACTTCCCAAGAAGGTGAATTCAACCTCCTTCATTGCTCTCTGCTGGAGTCCCAAGAGAATTTCAGTCTGCTTTTTGTCATTTACAGCTGTCACTACTTAGCTCTTGAACATGAGACTCCCTCGTGACTGATGAAAGTTGTCTAGTTAAGAGTGGGTGAAAGACATGGTCTTGCTCTAGAAGGAGATGAGAAGGTTTCTGCAGTCTTTGTCGTCTCTACTGCTTGTGATTTCTAGACAAAACCAGTGGGAAGTTTTCTGAAGGCAGTCCAGAAGCTGGCAATATGGACAGCTTACAGCCCAACACTTGCTGCAGTGCAACCATGGTGACACCAGAAAGGACTTCAAAAAATTCAAAGGGCAAACAAAGCAGTTGGAAGGAAAAGAACATGAACCATTATTCCATTTTTCTCATCTATCTTTCTTTAAATCATCATTTTCGTGCAGTTTGGCGGCTTGCGTTGGTATCCCACCAAAGGAATCTGAGACAGAGTAAGCTTTTGAATGGAGTAGAAGTGAGAAACGCAGGCCAAGTTGCCTTTTTTGCCATCAAATACCAGTTAGGCTTGAACTACCCTTTGCTTAAGGTGCTTAGCTTACACTAAGAATTGATGAGCACATTTTGATGGGAGCAAATTTTACTGTCATGATGACTGAGTAAATTTTGCTGTCACTCAGAATTTTACTGTCGTCTGAATAGCAATGTTTGTGTCCAAATAGTATTTTGTCTCCCGTATCTGCAGCAGGTAAGCCTTTTGCTGTCAGCAGTGTTGCTTAACCTTTCATGTCATATCCCTCTTCACATCCATCTTCTGCTTAAGGCTTATTAATCTACTTTAGAATTGGCAGGTGGAATAAGACTACTTTTCCTTTTTGAAAGCTCATGTCATTTGACCTACTTACAGCAAATAATTCATTAATTGCAAGTCCCCAGCTAGCATCTTTTCGGCATATTCTAACCTTCTAAAGAGTAACAAAAGCACTCTCCAATACTTGACTTTCATATCACAGTGGGAACGCTGGTCCTGTTTGCAAGAAACAATCATGGGTATGGTAAAACAAAAGGAGGGCTTAGAGTTTTCTCTGTTAACCTATAGTGAGCTTGGATTTTGCAATATGCATGAAGTTAATTAACACTGTTATATAAAGTGGCTGATTTAATCAATAAATTGGAGTCAATGCTGATAAACGACAAGGTGGGTTGGCTTCCCTTCGCTTTCAACACAGTGCCAATTCGGGCTGGTTTGATAGGACTAAGTGGCTGCTGCAATCTGCCATCCAGAAGCGGGGCAGGTGAGTTTTGTTTGCAAGGGAAAAGGGCCATGGTTTGTGTTTGGGGGCCTGTGACTGAGAGTGCCGGCTGGCTCCTGAAATTCTTTGATATGCAGGATGATTCCCAGACGCAAGGTGGAAACGCTGCCAAGTCGGGCTGGATTGAAATTACCCAGGGACTCCTGCAATCTGCCATCGAGAAGCGGGGCAGGTGAGTGTTGTTTGCCAGGGAAAAGGGCCGTGGATTGTGTTTGGGGGCCTGTGGCTGGGAGAGGCTGGCTGGCTCCTGAAAATCCACGATACGCAGGATGTTTCTCAGACCCAAGGTAGCAACATTGCCAAGCCGGGCTGGTTTGATAGTAGCAAGTTGCTCCTGCAATCTGCCATGCAGAAGCAGGGCAGGTGACTTTTCTTTGCCAGGGAAAAGGGCCGAGGTTTGTGTTTGGGGGCCTGTGGCCAAGAGTGTCTTGCTGGCTCCTGAAAATCCATGATACGCAGGATGGTTCCCAGACCCAAGGTGGCACCAGTGCCAAGTCGGGCTGGTTTGATATTACCAAGTGGCTCCTGCAATCTGCCATGCAGAAGCGGGGCAGGTGAGTTTTTTTGGCCAGGTAAGAGGGCCGAGGTCTGTGTTTAAGGGCCTGTGGCTGGGAGTGGCCGGCTGGCTCCTGAAAATCCACGATACGCAGGATGGTTCCCAGACCCAAGGTGGCACCAGTGCCAAGTCGGGCTGGTTTGATAGTACCAAGTGGCTCCTGCAATCTGCCATGATCACATGAAGAAATACTTTCTGGCGTCCGTACTGGGCCATATGCTCTTTCTTCTCTCAACTTCTCCATCACCTCTCATCTGTTTCACATGCGCTATCTTCAAGGTCCACAGGCTACTTTTCACAGCGTCTTCAGGCCTGATGCAGTAAGAATGATGAATAGAACAGAGTTGGGTCTATTTTGCAGTTTGGATAAAATGCTTTCTGCACACAAATCCAAGGAGAAGGTGCTGCCCCGATGCCCAGAAAAACTTTCACTCCTGCTAGTGTTCTACGTCAACCGCAACTTAGTCTGAAAGAAAAGCTTTTTCTCTGAGAGCATCTGAGAGGTTTGCATGAAGCACTGATATCTGACATATGCAATTTTGAATAGGAGAGGAAAAAGAAAACGGCAAGAAGTTCTTAATTTTACTGGTTTCAATTTTAATTTCCGTGCACTTTTTCACAACTTGTCAGCTCAAATGCCCATCCACATCTTTTAGTCATCTGTAAGTCAGTATTCATATAAAATGTGCTTCAAATCAAAAGAATTTCAAATTTGCACTCCAAGTCTCTATGCCTAGATTTATGATTTCCTACACATATTAGATGAAAGGAAGGCCTTTTTTACTGTGGGAGTGCTGGAACACTGGAACAGGTTGCCCAGAGAAGTTGTGGGTGTCCCATCCCTGAAAGTATTCAAGGTCAGCTTGGACGGGGCTTGGAGCAGCAACAAAGGAGAAGCTTGATGGTAGAGAAACAAAGTTGGACTATAGAAGAAACTGAGATTGAAGTATAGGAGCAAGTTTTCTCTCAGCTCTTGGGCTAAATTCAAAGTTGTACAAAATGACATTTATCTGTGATTTTCACTACTGTAACAGAAAGGTTCATGAAAACTGTACAGAAGATAGCAAATTTTAAAAGAGATAAGAATTACAGCATAAAATCCATGGGACGGGTTACAACATGAGACACTCTCTAAGAGAAAATCTCTGTGTTTCAGCACTTCATCATGGTAAGATTTCACAAAGTGCCAAAGAAGGCGGCAAAATATCATTCGGGACATTATTTACTGGAGTTCAGCCTGGCCATTAGTAGGAACTGGGTTTGACCACATCGTGTAGATATACCACACACACTTTCCCTTCACTGAAAAATTACTGTTTACAACGAAGAAGCAATTGACGATCAAAATTGATTGAAAGCATCTTAAACATGTCAAGTATTTCATTGTAGATGATCTGTGATCCAAATGCTTCTTCCACCTTCGAGAGGGACAGAACAATTCTTCCATATCATTATGGTTTCAAATTGTATCAACCAATGTTTTCTGCTGAAAAGATATCATCTATTTTTTTCTATTTTTGGAAGAAAATATTCCTAGACATACAACAGGTGAGAACTAAGTAATTTTAAAGAAGCAAATGACATGAAAATATTCTGTAAATAGAATGAAATGAAAAGCTGTGTTTTAAATAGGAGCTAAATATGAAACAGAATTTCTGTACCAGGCATTTGAATTACTGCACCAGCTCTTTTGCCCATCAAGAGAGGCATTGAGCATTTCAGTCTTTTCCAAGGTGTTCATGATCTGCTATGCTGATCTCTGTGTGTGCCTAGGTGTGTGTGGAAGGGGGGGCATGTGAAGGGGAGTGTGTATGTTTGCTTTACAATTGTTGTGGCAGATTCATGCCTCAGCTCCACATTTTGTTTTAGAAAGGTCACACAGAGTGGATATGAAGTTTACTATCAACAAGAGATCAATTCCCAAATCATCCATTTGACTCTACCTTATAAATCATGTGCTTTGTTGCATATTTTATCAAATCTACTTTCAAGCCAGATGGAGGAAGGAGGATGTGGGAATCCCTCCACCATCTTGCAACTTTTATGCAAGTAGGTTTTCAAGAAAATCATCATTTCTCTTGGAAATATGTCTGGAACAGGCATGATGGTAGTGTCAACCTGTTGGAGTTTTTGTTGCTGGAAGAAGTTGTACAAAAGGATTGGTTTTTACATTGACCGGTTACTGAATCAAGCGCAGGAATACATTGGAAATTCAACTGGGGCTTCCTTTTCCCAGCAGACCACTTCTAGAACGAGC
This sequence comes from Ammospiza caudacuta, assembly GCF_027887145.1. Lineage (NCBI taxonomy): Eukaryota > Metazoa > Chordata > Aves > Passeriformes > Passerellidae > Ammospiza > Ammospiza caudacuta. The sequence continues at coordinate 2,821,662 of NC_080607.1, forward strand.
TTGTACAATGAAGCTGACGCTTCTGCTCTCTTTTTGTTTCTTTCCTATTTTTCTTGGCTTCTTTGCCACTCTCTAGACAATTTGTGAACTCTTTTCCCAACTCAAATGGTTTCAATAGTCTGATTGTGAGCATACATTTTTACAAGGAATTTTTAAAATCTTTCCTCGAGTTAAGAAAGAAAAGGACTTAGGTCTTTTTCTTCCCTTATAATATTGCAATGAAATTGATAAATAAAGACCAACTCTTTCTTTTTGTTTTTAACCCAAGTAGATAATTCCCATCCATTCATCCATTTGGTGGACCAATAGTTGCCATGCTGATGGAAGTTGTCACTTCTTAACAATAGACATTCTGTGACTATGTTGACAGCACTTTGGGTGAAGATCCTAACTGGTCTTGGATACACATAGGGAGAAATTTGCTCAGCCAGTGTCAGTCTTAAGCATGCGTATCAGAAGATCTTTCTAGAGCTGGGAATTTTCCCATGAAAGGGATTCAGTTAGGGAAGAGACACTCGTCCCAGAGTTTTGCATTCTTCTTGAACACTGCTTAAGGAACTTAGATGCTGTGTCCATTTGGATCTCTGTCTTCACAGAACTTTGTCATGCAAGTGCTTGAAATGCATCTTGAAGAGAATTCACTAGCACAGAATGAATGAGAGTGGAAGGGCTTGGTGGGGCTAACCAGGCCCAATCCCCCTGCCTAAACCAGGATACCTAGAGCCTCTTGCCCAGGAGTCTATCTGGGTGTACTTTGAATGTCTTCAAAGATCCAGGCTCCACAATCTTTCTGGGCAGTCTGTGCCGTGGTTCAGTCACCCTCACAGTAAAGAATCATTTGCTGATGGTCAATGGCAATCTCCTGTATTTCAGAGAGTGCCCACTGCCTCTTGTTTTTTCACTCAGCATCACTGAAAAGACACTGGTTCCCTCCCCTTTGCACTATTGCTTCCATATGGATGCGTGCTGCCATGTAGAGATATGTCAAAAACCTCCCTGAAGCCCAGGCAGATAATATTCCCTTCATCTACCAGTCAAGTTGATTCATCAGAGGAGTTTAAAGTGATGTTCCAGCATGAAATTCCCCTGAAAAATCATGCTAACTACATGATTTTGTCGTCTTGCATGTGCCTGGCAAGGTTTCCCAGGAAGAGCTGCTTCATCAACTTCCTGGGAATAAAAAGGAGGCTGCCTGGTTTGTACTATTCCGAGTCCTCCTAATTGCCTTTTTTAGAGATGGGTGTCATTTGCTCTCATCCAGTCTTTAGCCTCTCTTGTCGTCTACATCTTAGCAAAAAGCTTTTCCACTACATGTTCATGTGATTGGAAAAGTCAGGAAAGTGGTAAGGTACTGTTTTCTCTCAGCAACAAGCTGCGCACACAATCCCAGTGTTGTACAGCTTCCTTCTTCACCTTTCCGATGCTGCCGCTCTCTCCGGCTCCCGGAGCCGAAGAAGCGGCTTCTTCGCGCAAAGACGATTGTACCGCTCACAGTGCTCTCTTAGCGCGGCTTCTGCCGAAAGAAGCCCGGGAGCGGCGCTTAGCTCCGGAGAGCATCGTCCCTTCGTCTTTAGCGTCTTTTGTGGTCTACATCCTAGCAGAAAACTTTTCCACTCTGTCTGGCAAGGAAAACCTGCGCCAGCGCAGAAAACATCTCCCATCGTGTTCTGGACGTTGCACGGAGGTCTGCCAAGTGTTTGCATAAAGAAAAATAAGTTTTCCAAAATAATTTCCTATCGATTGTTCATGTGATTGGAAAAGTCAGGAAAGTGGTAAGGTACTGTTTTCTATCAGTTGGCAAGCTGCGCACACAATCCCAGTGTTGTACAGCTTCCTTCTTCACCTTTCCGATGCTGCCGCTCTCTCCGGCTCCCGGAGCCGAAGAAGCGGCTTCTTCGCGCAAAGACGATTGTACCGCTCACAGTGCTCTCTTAGCGCGGCTTCTGCCGAAAGAAGCCCGGGAGCGGCGCTTAGCTCCGGAGAGCATCGTACCTTCGTCTTTAGCGTCTTTTGTGGTCTACATCCTAGCAGAAAGCTTTTCCACTATGTCTGACAAGGAAAACCTGCGCCAGCACAGAAAACATCTCCCATCGTGTTCTGGACGTTGCACGGAGGTCTGCCAAGTGTTTGGCATAAAGAAAAGAAAAGCTGTTTAAAACAGCTTCCAATCGAATATTCATGTGAATGGAAAAGTCAGGAGAATGTTAACGTACTGTTTTCTATCCGTTGGCAAGCTGCGCACACAATCCCAGTGTTGTACAGCTTCCTTCTTCACCTTTCCGATGCTGCCGCTCTCTCCGGCTCCCGGAGCCGAAGAAGCGGCTTCTTCGCGCAAACACGATTGTACCGGTCACAGTGCTGTCTTAGCGCGGCTTCTGCCGAAAGACGCCCCGAGCGGCTCTTAGCTCCGGGGTCTCCGTACCTTCCAATTCAATTTTTTCGGCTCCACAAACCAAATGGTATACTTGCAGCAGGAGGGCGGGACATTGAACTGGACTTTCTCCTTTTAGAGAGAAGCTAATGAAAAAGTTTCACCGGAATCAGAGCAGGCTGTAAAACAAGAAAAGTGTCATGGAAATAAGCCAGCCTTATCCTCTTAGGCTTGCTTGTTGTGATTGGCCAAGAAAGAAATGTGTCAACTCGGTGTTCCTGGGTATCACATCAGTAACAGGTACTTCAGCTGCTGTACTTCTCTCCTGAAGTTAAGAACAGAATCCAAGGAATTGTGATTCCATGGTCTCAATTCACTCAATATGGTGCCGAAAAAGGAGTGGAAGGTGCACGGGTCAATTAACTTGAATGGCCTATGTAAATCAGCGGCCACTGTTTTTCTGAAGGCTTCAACAGGTTAGTTGCCTATGTTCTTCTTGGAATTGTTTTAACCTTTGGTCATGTTTTTCTTGGGATTCTTTTACCCTTTTCCCATTAGTTCAGCCTTTGCTCTCAAGCCTTTGCTGACATTTCCAGTATCTCGGTAGCCTGGAAAAGTGTTGTCTTGATTGATCACATCATTATTCCCTTCCAAGGGTTGTTTTCCTCAAGTCTCAGTTTGGCTGGTTTTCTGCTAGTTGATTGTCAGAGGGCAGCAGGTGTTTTGTACAGAGCAAGTACACAATGCCATAGCTTGCTTCTCTTTGGATTTGGCCTGTCTAGAAAATGGAATGACTGAACATCTCTGAGAGGCTTTTCTCTCGCCATTAGGTTTCACTGGAAGGAGGGCAGATGCAAATAGTCTACCTAAAGTCTTGGCACAGAAGAAAGTAGTGGTTTGCTGCTGCATAGAGCTAGAAGCTTACAAAAGGAAGGCCTTGGGCTGAGGCCCATTACTTTGGCTAAGTAGAAAAGGACTGTGGCAAGGTGAGGCAGCTGACTTTGAGGTAGATCAACAAGTTCTAGAAGCGTTGTGTGTTCACAGCGTGGTGCATGGTGGTTGGTTGAATTGTGTTTGTTATGGCTTAAAGCTATGGAAATGAGAAAGGCCTGAGTGTTTCAAAAGCCTGGTTTTTGCAAGAAAGCAGCTCTCCTTTGCATCTGCCTGGGGACTCTGCATCACCACGGACCCTCACTGCCACTTTGCCAAGGAGACGATCAGTAGGAATGTTGCAGAGCTGCTGTGTGCATCTGAATGGAATGGCAGAGAACGAAGCGCTGGACGTTTCTGGCTTTAGTACAATGCTGCTGCATTGGTGCCAGTTTAGTTGGTTTTCCATCAGTGGCCTTTCTGTCTAGAAGTACACTGCCCAGAGTATTGGATGCCATTTCCTTCCTGTTGTTTTCATACCTTCCTTCAGTTGAAAGGATGATACAACCTTGACATTTTGAAGATCCCTGTTAGGAAGCACTATGCCAGAGGAGTCATCGCTCCCTTTTCTTCTGCCTCCTTTGTCATTTTCAGAGACTCATTTCAAATTTCTGCTCATGTCAAGAAGAATACTGAGACTACTTAGCAGGGTTGACGCTCTCAGCCGCTTTCCTCTTTCCTACTGCTTCATACTGGATGTGACTTCAAGGCCTCGTTTTGTCATCTGCATTTTGCCGTCATCCAAAGCTAAATATTCCAGGCCTGTGAACACAAAAAGAACTCTTAGTCTTTTGCAAGAACTACCCCTAGGAGGATTTGTGTTCACTTTGATCTCTTCAGTGTTTCAGAAAAAAGGAGATTGTACTCTCTTCTTGTGTACTCTCTTCTTGTGCTCTCATTTCCCTCTCTCTGCCTTGCATGCCCCAGTTAATCTACTGCTGTGACTCATTTGGCATCATCTCACGGTGCAAATTCTGCATAGTTTCAAGTCCTTACAAATGCCAGTTGCCAAGGAGCCTATCTAACCATTCAAGGGGCAAAGAATTGTAGGGCTGGCAAGTTCAGGTGCTGAAACTGTAAGTCATGCCATATCAAAGTGACAGAGCAAATCAATTGATCTAGGACTTTCAGGTGGGCACCTCTGAGAATAGCAGCTTGTCAGCAATGACACAGCCATCTTCCTAGCTGTATTCCAGAGAGAGGAAAGGGACACCTTCAATGGTTAATATGTTTGGCATGAGAAAACAGCAAGAAATGTACCGCAAAATACTTGAGTCAGATCAAGTGCGTTTCTCTAGTGAGAATTTTGCACTTGTTCTTTCTTGTCTGTGCCTTTACTTTTCACAGAAGACAGGGGAGCATTTCATTAGTACTGTTCTTTTGTTTTCTTTTGTTGGCCTCCCTCTTTCCACCTGCAATTAACAAATTTGCCTTTCTTTCCTGGCTTCTCTTTCTTTACTTCTACAAGTTGACATGAGGTCATCCAACCTTATCATCAATGTTCTCAGACAGTGGAGAGAAGTAGAAGGTACAGCTAAATGGATAAAAGAAACCCACAAAAATAGACAGGTTTTTACAGTCTTCTGTGAGAACATTAGGACACAAGATGTCTTTGAACTGAGTAATGCTCTATTGATTTAACTTTTAGTCCACTGGTTACTATTATTACACGTGTTTGGCCTTTAGTACAGAGCCTTGGAACTAATCCAGGCCAATACTTGGCTAATTTTGTTTTCTTTCTAGTGAGGACTTTGTTTCTTAAGGAATAGTCCAGAGAAAGAGCGTCCACGGTACAGTTACAGGTCATAAATTCTGGTACAGTTTGTGCTGGTAATAGGTCTAGGAAAGAAAGGTTTGACATCTTTTTTGACTTTCAAATGGAACCATGATTTGAAAAACCTAAGAGTTGCGGCTCCCCCCCCACCCCACAGCCCAAGTACTTCTCTTTGCAATATTACTCAGGGATTACACATCAAAGCCCACCCTGTAAAATACGTTGCAGATACTTTGCAAGAAGTGCAGCTTAGCAGCTAGAGATGATAACGTGGCTTAAATAACATGGTCTAAATATGTCTGTCTACGCAGACATACTCAACAAAGGTTACGATGGCTTAGCTCCTGTGCTCAAGTGAACGTGCATTTTAGAACTTCCCAAGAAGGTGAATTCAACCTCCTTCATTGCTCTCTGCTGGAGTCCCAAGAGAATTTCAGTCTGCTTTTTGTCATTTACAGCTGTCACTGCTTAGCTCTTGAACATGAGACTCCCTTGTGACTGATGAAAGTTGTCTAGTTAAGAGTGGGTGAAAGATATGGTCTTGCTCTAGAAGGAGATGAGAAGGTTTCTGCAGTCTTTGTCGTCTCTACTGCTTGTGATTTCTAGACAAAACCAGTGGGAAGTTTTCTGAAGGCAGTCCAGAAGCTGGCAATATGGACAGCTTACAGCCCAACACTTGCTGCAGTGCAACCATGGTGACACCAGAAAGGACTTCAAAAAATTCAAAGGGCAAACAAAGCAGTTGGAAGGAAAAGAACATGAACCATTATTCCATTTTTCTCATCTGTCTTTCTTTAAATCATCATTTTCGTGCAGTTTGGCGGCTTGCGTTGGTATCCCACCAAAGGAGTCTGAGACAGAGTAAGCTTTTGAATGGAGTAGAAGTGAGAAACGCAGGCCAAGTTGCCTTTTTTGCCATCAAATACCAGTTAGGCTTGAACTACCCTTTGCTTAAGGTGCTTAGCTTACACTAAGAATTGATGAGCACATTTTGATGGGAGCAAATTTTACTGTCATGATGACTGAGTAAATTTTGCTGTCACTCAGAATTTTACTGTCGTCTGAATAGCAATGTTTGTGTCCAAATAGTATTTTGTCTCCCGTATCTGCAGCAGGTAAGCCTTTTGCTGTCAGCAGTGTTGCTTAACCTTTCATGTCATATCCCTCTTCACATCCATCTTCTGCTTAAGGCTTATTAATCTACTTTAGAATTGGCAGGTGGAATAAGACTACTTTTCCTTTTTGAAAGCTCATGTCATTTGACCTACTTACAGCAAATAATTCATTAATTGCAAGTCCCCAGCTAGCATCTTTTCGGCATATTCTAACCTTCTAAAGAGTAACAAAAGCACTCTCCAATACTTGACTTTCATATCACAGTGGGAACGCTGGTCCTGTTTGCAAGAAACAATCATGGGTATGGTAAAACAAAAGGAGGGCTTAGAGTTTTCTCTGTTAACCTATAGTGAGCTTGGATTTTGCAATATGCATGAAGTTAATTAACACTGTTATATAAAGTGGCTGATTTAATCAATAAATTGGAGTCAATGCTGATAAACGACAAGGTGGGTTGGCTTCCCTTCGCTTTCAACACAGTGCCAATTCGGGCTGGTTTGATAGGACTAAGTGGCTGCTGCAATCTGCCATCCAGAAGCGGGGCAGGTGAGTTTTGTTTGCAAGGGAAAAGGGCCATGGTTTGTGTTTGGGGGCCTGTGACTGAGAGTGCCGGCTGGCTCCTGAAATTCTTTGATATGCAGGATGATTCCCAGACGCAAGGTGGAAACGCTGCCAAGTCGGGCTGGATTGAAATTACCCAGGGACTCCTGCAATCTGCCATCGAGAAGCGGGGCAGGTGAGTGTTGTTTGCCAGGGAAAAGGGCCGTGGATTGTGTTTGGGGGCCTGTGGCTGGGAGAGGCCGGCTGGCTCCTGAAAATCCACGATACGCAGGATGTTTCTCAGACCCAAGGTAGCAACATTGCCAAGCCGGGCTGGTTTGATAGTAGCAAGTTGCTCCTGCAATCTGCCATGCAGAAGCAGGGCAGGTGACTTTTCTTTGCCAGGGAAAAGGGCCGAGGTTTGTGTTTGGGGGCCTGTGGCCAAGAGTGTCTTGCTGGCTCCTGAAAATCCATGATACGCAGGATGGTTCCCAGACCCAAGGTGGCACCAGTGCCAAGTCGGGCTGGTTTGATATTACCAAGTGGCTCCTGCAATGTGCCATGCAGAAGCGGGGCAGGTGAGTTTTTTTGGCCAGGTAAGAGGGCCGAGGTCTGTGTTTAAGGGCCTGTGGCTGGGAGTGGCCGGCTGGCTCCTGAAAATCCACGATACGCAGGATGGTTCCCAGACCCAAGGTGGCACCAGTGCCAAGTCGGGCTGGTTTGATAGTAGCAAGTGGCTCCTGCAATCTGCCATGATCACATGAAGAAATACTTTCTGGCGTCCGTACTGGGCCATATGCTCTTTCTTCTCTCAACTTCTCCATCACCTCTCATCTGTTTCACATGCGCTATCTTCAAGGTCCACAGGCTACTTTTCACAGCGTCTTCAGGCCTGATGCAGTAAGAATGATGAATAGAACAGAGTTGGGTCTATTTTGCAGTTTGGATAAAATGCTTTCTGCACACAAATCCAAGGAGAAGGTGCTGCCCCGATGCCCAGAAAAACTTTCACTCCTGCTAGTGTTCTACGTCAACCGCAACTTAGTCTGAAAGAAAAGCTTTTTCTCTGAGAGCATCTGAGAGGTTTGCATGAAGCACTGATATCTGACATATGCAATTTTGAATAGGAGAGGAAAAAGAAAACGGCAAGAAGTTCTTAATTTTACTGGTTTCAATTTTAATTTCCGTGCACTTTTTCACAACTTGTCAGCTCAAATGCCCATCCACATCTTTTAGTCATCTGTAAGTCAGTATTCATATAAAATGTGCTTCAAATCAAAAGAATTTCAAATTTGCACTCCAAGTCTCTATGCCTAGATTTATGATTTCCTACACATATTAGATGAAAGGAAGGCCTTTTTTACTGTGGGAGTGCTGGAACACTGGAACAGGTTGCCCAGAGAAGTTGTGGGTGTCCCATCCCTGAAAGTATTCAAGGTCAGCTTGGACGGGGCTTGGAGCAGCAACAAAGGAGAAGCTTGATGGTAGAGAAACAAAGTTGGACTATAGAAGAAACTGAGATTGAAGTATAGGAGCAAGTTTTCTCTCAGCTCTTGGGCTAAATTCAAAGTTGTACAAAATGACATTTATCTGTGATTTTCACTACTGTAACAGAAAGGTTCATGAAAACTGTACAGAAGATAGCAAATTTTAAAAGAGATAAGAATTACAGCATAAAATCCATGGGACGGGTTACAACATGAGACACTCTCTAAGAGAAAATCTCTGTGTTTCAGCACTTCATCATGGTAAGATTTCACAAAGTGCCAAAGAAGGCGGCAAAATATCATTCGGGACATTATTTACTGGAGTTCAGCCTGGCCATTAGTAGGAACTGGGTTTGACCACATCGTGTAGATATACCACACACACTTTCCCTTCACTGAAAAATTACTGTTTACAACGAAGAAGCAATTGACGATCAAAATTGATTGAAAGCATCTTAAACATGTCAAGTATTTCATTGTAGATGATCTGTGATCCAAATGCTTCTTCCACCTTCGAGAGGGACAGAACAATTCTTCCATATCATGATGGTTTCAAATTGTATCAACCAATGTTTTCTGCTGAAAAGATATCATCTATTTTTTTCTATTTTTGGAAGAAAATATTCCTAGACATACAACAGGTGAGAACTAAGTAATTTTAAAGAAGCAAATGACATGAAAATATTCTGTAAATAGAATGAAATGAAAAGCTGTGTTTTAAATAGGAGCTAAATATGAAACAGAATTTCTGTACCAGGCATTTGAATTACTGCACCAGCTCTTTTGCCCATCAAGAGAGGCATTGAGCATTTCCGTCTTTTCCAAGGTGCTCATGATCTGCTATGCTGATCTCTGTGTGTGCCTAGGTGTGTGTGGAAGGGGGGGCATGTGAAGGGGAGTGTGTATGTTTGCTTTACAATTGTTGTGGCAGATTCATGCCTCAGCTCCACATTTTGTTTTAGAAAGGTCACACAGAGTGGATATGAAGTTTACTATCAACAAGAGATCAATTCCCAAATCATCCATTTGACTCTACCTTATAAATCATGTGCTTTGTTGCATATTTTATCAAATCTACTTTCAAGCCAGATGGAGGAAGGAGGATGTGGGAATCCCTCCACCATCTTGCAACTTTTATGCAAGTAGGTTTTCAAGAAAATCATCATTTCTCTTGGAAATATGTCTGGAACAGGCATGATGGTAGTGTCAACCTGTTGGAGTTTTTGTTGCTGGAAGAAGTTGTACAAAAGGATTGGTTTTTACATTGACCGGTTACTGAATCAAGCGCAGGAATACATTGGAAATTCAACTGGGGCTTCCTTTTCCCAGCAGACCACTTCTAGAACGAGCTTGTACAATGAAGCTGACACTTCTGCTCTCTTTTTGTTTCTTTCCTATTTTTCTTGGCTTCTTTGCCACTCTCTAGACAATTTGTGAACTCTTTTCCCAACTCAAATGGTTTCAATAGTCTGATTGTGATCATACATTTTTACAAGGAATTTTTAAAATCTTTCCTCGAGTTAAGAAAGAAAAGGACTTAGGTCTTTTTCTTCCCTTATAATATTGCAATGAAATTGATAAATAAAGACCAACTCTTTCTTTTTGTTTTTAACCCAAGTAGATAATTCCCATCCATTCATCCATTTGGTGGACCAATAGTTGCCATGCTGATGGAAGTTGTCACTTCTTAACAATAGACATTCTGTGACTATGTTGACAGCACTTTGGGTGAAGATCCTAACTGGTCTTGGATACACATAGGGAGAAATTTGCTCAGCCAGTGTCAGTCTTAAGCATGCGTATCAGAAGATCTTTCTAGAGCTGGGAATTTTCCCATGAAAGGGATTCAGTTAGGGAAGAGACACTCGTCCCAGAGTTTTGCATTCTTCTTGAACACTGCTTAAGGAACTTAGATGCCGTGTCCATTTGGATCTCTGTCTTCACAGAACTTTGTCATGCAAGTGCTTGAAATGCATCTTGAAGAGAATTCAGTAGCACAGAATGAATGAGAGTGGAAGGGCTTGGTGGGGCTAACCAGGCCCAATCCCCCTGCCTAAACCAGGATACCTAGAGCCTCTTGCCCAGGAGTCTATCTGGGTGTACTTTGAATGTCTTCAAAGATCCAGGCTCCACAATCTTTCTGGGCAGTCTGTGCCGTGGTTCAGTCACCCTCACAGTAAAGAATCATTTGCTGATGGTCAATGGCAATCTCCTGTATTTCAGAGAGTGCCCACTGCCTCTTGTTTTTTCACTCAGCATCACTGAAAAGACACTGGTTCCCTCCCCTTTGCACTATTGCTTCCATATGGATGCGTGCTGCCATGTAGAGATATGTCAAAAACCTCCCTGAAGCCCAGGCAGATAATATTCCCTTCATCTACCAGTCAAGTTGATTCATCAGAGGAGTTTAAAGTGATGTTCCAGCATGAAATTCCCCTGAAAAATCATGCTAACTACATGATTTTGTTGTCTTGCATGTGCCTGGCAAGGTTTCCCAGGAAGAGCTGCTTCATCAACTTCCTGGGGATAAAAAGGAGGCTGCCTGGTTTGTACTATTCCGAGTCCTCCTAATTGCCTTTTTTAGAGATGGGTGTCATTTGCTCTCATCCAGTCTTTAGCCTCTCTTGTCGTCTACATCTTAGCAAAAAGCTTTTCCACTACATGTTCATGTGATTGGAAAAGTCAGGAAAGTGGTAAGGTACTGTTTTCTATCAGTTGGCAAGCTGCGCACACAATCCCAGTGTTGTACAGCTTCCTTCTTCACCTTTGCGATGCTGCCGCTCTCTCCGGCTCCCGGAGCCGAAGAAGCGGCTTCTTCGCGCAAAGACGATTGTACCGCTCACAGTGCTCTCTTAGCGCGGCTTCTGCCGAAAGAAGCCCGGGAGCGGCGCTTAGCTCCGGAGAGCATCGTACCTTCGTCTTTAGCGTCTTTTGTGGTCTACATCCTAGCAGAAAGCTTTTCCACTCTGTCTGGCAAGGAAAACCTGCGGAACACAGAAAACATCTCCCATCGTGTTCTGGACGTTGTACGGAGGTCTGCCAAGTGTTTGACAAGAAGAGAAGAAAAGTTGTCCAAAACAGCTTCCAATCGAATATTCATGTGATTGGAAAAGTCAGGAAAGTGGTAAGGTACTGTTTTCTCTCAGCAACAAGCTGCGCACACAATCCCAGTGTTGTACAGCTTCCTTCTTCACCTTTCCGATGCTGCCGCTCTCTCCGGCTCCCGGAGCCGAAGAAGCGGCTTCTTCGCGCAAAGACAATTGTACCGGTCACAGTGCTCTCTTAGCGCAGCTTCTGCCGAAAGAAGCCCGGGAGCGGCGCTTAGCTCCGGAGAGCATCGTACCTTCGTCTTTAGCGTCTTTTGTGGTCTACATCCTAGCAGAAAGCTTTTCCACTCTGTCTGGCAAGGAAAACATGCGCCAGCACAGAAAACATCTCCCATCGTGTTCTGGACCTTGTACAGAGGTCTGCCAAGTGTTTGACAAGAAGAACAAAAAAGTTGTCCAAAACAGCTTCCAATCGAATATTCATGTGATTGGAAAAGTCAGGAAAGTGTAAGGTACTGTTTTCTATCAGTCGGCAAGCTGCGCACACAATCCCAGTGTTGTACAGCTTCCTTCTTCACCTTTCCGATGCTGCCGCTCTCTCCGGCTCCCGGAGCCGAAGAAGCGGCTTCTTCGCGCAAAGACGATTGTACCGCTCACAGTGCTCTCTTAGCGCCGCTTCTGCCGAAAGAAGCCCGGGAGCGGCGCTTAGCTCCGGAGAGCATCGTCCCTTCGTCTTTAGCGTCTTTTGTGGTCTACATCCTAGCAGAAAACTTTTCCACTCTGTCTGGCAAGGAAAACCTGCGCCAGCGCAGAAAACATCTCCCATCGTGTTCTGGACGTTGCACGGAGGTCTGCCAAGTGTTTGCATAAAGAAAAAAAAAGTTTTCCAAAATAATTTCCTATCGATTGTTCATGTGATTGGAAAAGTCAGGAAAGTGGTAAGGTACTGTTTTCTATCAGTTGGCAAGCTGCGCACACAAGCCCAGTGTTGTACAGCTTCCTTCTTCACCTTTCCGATGCTGCCGCTCTCTCCGGCTCCCGGAGCCGAAGAAGCGGCTTCTTCGCGCAAAGACGATTGTACCGCTCACAGTGCTCTCTTAGCGCGGCTTCTGCCGAAAGAAGCCCGGGAGCGGCGCTTAGCTCCGGAGAGCATCGTACCTTCGTCTTTAGCGTCTTTTGTGGTCTACATCCTAGCAGAAAGCTTTTCCACTATGTCTGACAAGGAAAACCTGCGCCAGCACAGAAAACATCTCCCATCGTGTTCTGGACGTTGCACGGAGGTCTGCCAAGTGTTTGACAAGAAGAGAAGAAAAGTTGTCCAAAACAGCTTCCAATCGAATATTTATGTGATTGGAAAAGTCAGGAGAATGTTAACGTACTGTTTTCTATCAGTTGGCAGGATGCGCACACAATCCCAGTGTTGTACAGCTTCCTTCTTCACCTTTCCGATGCTGCCGCTCTCTCCGGCTCCCGGAGCCGAAGAAGCAGCTTCTTCGCGCAAACACGATTGTACTGGTCACAGTGCTCTCTTAGCGCGGCTTCTGCCAAAAGAAGCCCGGTAGCGGCGCTTAGCTCCGGAGAGCATCGTACCTTCGTCTTTAGCGTCTTTTGTGGTCTACATCCTAGCAGAAAGCTTTTCCACTCTGTCTGGCAAGGAAAACCTGCGCCAGCACAGAAAACATCTCCCATCGTGTTCTGGACGTTGCACGGAGGTCTGCCTAGTGTTTGCATGAAGAAAAGAAAACTTGTCCAAAATAACTTCCTATCGAATGTTCATGTGATTGGAAAAGTCAGGAAAGTGGTAAGGTACTGTTTTCTATCAGTTGGCAAGCTGCGCACACAATCCCAGTGTTGTACAGCTTCCTTCTTCACCTTTCCGATGCTGCCGCTCTCTCCGGCTCCCGGAGCCGAAGAAGCGGCTTCTTCGCGCAAAGACGATTGTACCGCTCACAGTGCTCTCTTAGCGCCGCTTCTGCCGAAAGAAGCCCGGGAGCGGCGCTTAGCTCCGGAGAGCATCGTACCTTCGTCTTTAGCGTCTTTTGTGGTCTACATCCTAGCAGAAAGCTTTTCCACTATGTCTGACAAGGAAAACCTGCGCCAGCACAGAAAACATCTCCCATCGTGTTCTGGACGTTGCACGGAGGTCTGCCAAGTGTTTGACAAGAAGAGAAGAAAAGTTGTCCAAAACAGCTTCCAATCGAATATTTATGTGATTGGAAAAGTCAGGAGAATGTTAACGTACTGTTTTCTATCAGTTGGCAGGATGCACACACAATCCCAGTGTTGTACAGCTTCCTTCTTCACCTTTCCGATGCTGCCGCTCTCTCCGGCTCCCTGAGCCGAAGAAGCAGCTTCTTCGCGCAAACACGATTGTACTGGTCACAGTGCTCTCTTAGCGCGGCTTCTGCCAAAAGAAGCCCGGGAGCGGCGCTTAGCTCCGGAGAGCATCGTACCTTCGTCTTTAGCGTCTTTTGTGGTCTACATCCTAGCAGAAAGCTTTTCCACTCTGTCTGTCAAGGAAAACCTGCGCCAGCACAGAAAACATCTCCCATCGTGTTCTGGACGTTGCACGGAGGTCTGCCTAGTGTTTGCATGAAGAAATGAAAACTTGTCCAAAATAACTTCCTATCGAATGTTCATGTGATTGGAAAAGTCAGGAAAGTGGTACGGTAGTGTTTTCTATCAGTTAACAAGCTGCGCACACAATCCCAGTGTTGTACAGCTTCCTTCTTCACCTTTCCGATGCTGCCGCTCTCTCCGGCTCCCGGAGCCGAAGAAGCGGCTTCTTCGCGCAAAGATGATTGTACCGCTCACAGTGCTCTCTTAGCGCGGCTTGTGCTGAAAGAAGCCCGGGAGCGGTGCTTAGCTCCGGAGAGCATCGTACCTTCGTCTTTAGCGTCTTTTGTGGTCTACATCCTAGCAGAAAGCTTTTCCACTCTGTCTGGCAAGGAAAACCTGCGGAACACAGAAAACATCTCCCATCGTTTTCTGGACGTTGTACGGAGGTCTGCCAAGTGTTTGACAAGAAGAGAAGAAAAGTTGTCCAAAACAGCTTCCAATCGAATATTCATGTGATTGGAAAAGTCAGGAAAGTGGTAAGGTACTGTTTTCTATCAGTTGGCAAGCTGCGCACACAATCCCAGTGTTGTACAGCTTCCTTCTTCACCTTTCCGATGCTGCCGCTCTCTCCAGCTCCCGGAGCCGAAGAAGCGGCTTCTTCGCGCAAAGACGATTGTACCGCTCACAGTGCTCTCTTAGCGCGGCTTCTGCCGAAAGAAGCCCGGGAGCGGTGCTTAGCTCCGGAGAGCCTCGTACCTTCGTCTTTAGCATCTTTTGTGGTCTACATCCTAGCAGAAAGCTTTTCCACTCTGTCTGGCAAGGAAAACATGCGCCAGCACAGAAAACATCTCCCATCGTGTTCTGGACGTTGCACGGAGGTCTGCCAAGTGTTTGCATAAAGAAATGAAAAGTTGTCCAAAATAACTTCCTATCGAATGTTCATGTGATTGGAAAAGTCAGGAAAGTGGTAAGGTACTGTTTTCTATCAGTTGGCAAGCTGCGCACACAATCCCAGTGTTGTACAGCTTCCTTCTTCACCTTTCCGATGCTGCCGCTCTCTCCGGCTCCCGGAGCCGAAGAAGCGGCTTCTTCGCGCAAAGACGATTGTACCGCTCACAGTGCTCTCTTAGCGCCGCTTCTGCCGAAAGAAGCCCGGGAGCGGCGCTTAGCTCCGGAGAGCATCGTACCTTCGTCTTTAGCGTCTTTTGTGGTCTACATCCTAGCAGAAAGCTTTTCCACTCTGTCTGACAAGGAAAACCTGCGCCAGCACAGAAAACATCTCCCATCGTGTTCTGGACGTTGCACGGAGGTCTGCCAAGTGTTTGGCATAAAGAAAAGAAAAGCTGTTTAAAACAGCTTCCAATCGAATATTCATGTGATTGGAAAAGTCAGGAGAATGTTAACGTACTGTTTTCTATCCGTTGGCAAGCTGCGCACACAATCCCAGTGTTGTACAGCTTCCTTCTTCACCTTTCCGATGCTGCCGCTCTCTCCGGCTCCCTGAGCCGAAGAAGCGGCTTCTTCGCGCAAACACGATTGTACCGGTCACAGTGCTGTCTTAGCGCGTCTTCTGCCGAAAGACGCCCCGAGCGGCTCTTAGCTCCGGGGTCTCCGTACCTTCCAATTCAATTTTTTCGGCTCCACAAACCAAATGGTATACTTGCAGCAGGAGGGCGGGACATTGAACTGGACTTTCTCCTTTTAGAGAGAAGCTAATGAAAAAGTTTCACCGGAATCAGAGCAGGCTGTAAAACAAGAAAAGTGTCATGGAAATAAGCCAGCCTTATCCTCTTAGGCTTGCTTGTTGTGATTGGCCAAGAAAGAAATGTGTCAACTCGGTGTTCCTGGGTATCACATCAGTAACAGGTACTTCAGCTGCTGTACTTCTCTCCTGAAGTTAAGAACAGAATCCAAGGAATTGTGATTCCATGGTCTCAATTCACTCAATATGGTGCCGAAAAAGGAGTGGAAGGTGCACGGGTCAATTAACTTGAATGGCCTATGTAAATCAGCGGCCACTGTTTTTCTGAAGGCTTCAACAGGTTAGTTGCCTATGTTCTTCTTGGAATTGTTTTAACCTTTGGTCATGTTTTTCTTGGGATTCTTTTACCCTTTTCCCATTAGTTCAGCCTTTGCTCTCAAGCCTTTGCTGACATTTCCAGTATCTCGGTAGCCTGGAAAAGTGTTGTCTTGATTGATCACATCATTATTCCCTTCCAAGGGTTGTTTTCCTCAAGTCTCAGTTTGGCTGGTTTTCTGCTAGTTGATTGTCAGAGGGCAGCAGGTGTTTTGTACAGAGCAAGTACACAATGCCATAGCTTGCTTCTCTTTGGATTTGGCCTGTCTAGAAAATGGAATGACTGAACATCTCTGAGAGGCTTTTCTCTCGCCATTAGGTTTCACTGGAAGGAGGGCAGATGCAAATAGTCTACCTAAAGTCTTGGCACAGAAGAAAGTAGTGGTTTGCTGCTGCATAGAGCTAGAAGCTTACAAAAGGAAGGCCTTGGGCTGAGGCCCATTACTTTGGCTAAGTAGAAAAGGACTGTGGCAAGGTGAGGCAGCTGACTTTGAGGTAGATCAACAAGTTCTAGAAGCGTTGTGTGTTCACAGCGTGGTGCATGGTGGTTGGTTGAATTGTGTTTGTTATGGCTTAAAGCTATGGAAATGAGAAAGGCCTGAGTGTTTCAAAAGCCTGGTTTTTGCAAGAAAGCAGCTCTCCTTTGCATCTGCCTGGGGACTCTGCATCACCACGGACCCTCACTGCCACTTTGCCAAGGAGACGATCAGTAGGAATGTTGCAGAGCTGCTGTGTGCATCTGAATGGAATGGCAGAGAACGAAGCGCTGGACGTTTCTGGCTTTAGTACAATGCTGCTGCATTGGTGCCAGTTTAGTTGGTTTTCCATCAGTGGCCTTTCTGTCTAGAAGTACACTGCCCAGAGTATTGGATGCCATTTCCTTCCTGTTGTTTTCATACCTTCCTTCAGTTGAAAGGATGATACAACCTTGACATTTTGAAGATCCCTGTTAGGAAGCACTATGCCAGAGGAGTCATCGCTCCCTTTTCTTCTGCCTCCTTTGTCATTTTCAGAGACTCATTTCAAATTTCTGCTCATGTCAAGAAGAATACTGAGACTACTTAGCAGGGTTGACGCTCTCAGCCGCTTTCCTCTTTCCTACTGCTTCATACTGGATGTGACTTCAAGGCCTCGTTTTGTCATCTGCATTTTGCCGTCATCCAAAGCTAAATATTCCAGGCCTGTGAACACAAAAAGAACTCTTAGTCTTTTGCAAGAACTACCCCTAGGAGGATTTGTGTTCACTTTGATCTCTTCAGTGTTTCAGAAAAAAGGAGATTGTACTCTCTTCTTGTGTACTCTCTTCTTGTGCTCTCATTTCCCTCTCTCTGCCTTGCATGCCCCAGTTAATCTACTGCTGTGACTCATTTGGCATCATCTCACGGTGCAAATTCTGCATAGTTTCAAGTCCTTACAAATGCCAGTTGCCAAGGAGCCTATCTAACCATTCAAGGGGCAAAGAATTGTAGGGCTGGCAAGTTCAGGTGCTGAAACTGTAAGTCATGCCATATCAAAGTGACAGAGCAAATCAATTGATCTAGGACTTTCAGGTGGGCACCTCTGAGAATAGCAGCTTGTCAGCAATGACACAGCCATCTTCCTAGCTGTATTCCAGAGAGAGGAAAGGGACACCTTCAATGGTTAATATGTTTGGCATGAGAAAACAGCAAGAAATGTACCGCAAAATACTTGAGTCAGATCAAGTGCGTTTCTCTAGTGAGAATTTTGCACTTGTTCTTTCTTGTCTGTGCCTTTACTTTTCACAGAAGACAGGGGAGCATTTCATTAGTACTGTTCTTTTGTTTTCTTTTGTTGGCCTCCCTCTTTCCACCTGCAATTAACAAATTTGCCTTTCTTTCCTGGCTTCTCTTTCTTTACTTCTACAAGTTGACATGAGGTCATCCAACCTTATCATCAATGTTCTCAGACAGTGGAGAGAAGTAGAAGGTACAGCTAAATGGATAAAAGAAACCCACAAAAATAGACAGGTTTTTACAGTCTTCTGTGAGAACATTAGGACACAAGATGTCTTTGAACTGAGTAATGCTCTATTGATTTAACTTTTAGTCCACTGGTTACTATTATTACACGTGTTTGGCCTTTAGTACAGAGCCTTGGAACTAATCCAGGCCAATACTTGGCTAATTTTGTTTTCTTTCTAGTGAGGACTTTGTTTCTTAAGGAATAGTCCAGAGAAAGAGCGTCCACGGTACAGTTACAGGTCATAAATTCTGGTACAGTTTGTGCTGGTAATAGGTCTAGGAAAGAAAGGTTTGACATCTTTTTTGACTTTCAAATGGAACCATGATTTGAAAAACCTAAGAGTTGCGGCTCCCCCCCCACCCCACAGCCCAAGTACTTCTCTTTGCAATATTACTCAGGGATTACACATCAAAGCCCACCCTGTAAAATACGTTGCAGATACTTTGCAAGAAGTGCAGCTTAGCAGCTAGAGATGATAACGTGGCTTAAATAACATGGTCTAAATATGTCTGTCTACGCAGACATACTCAACAAAGGTTACGATGGCTTAGCTCCTGTGCTCAAGTGAACGTGCATTTTAGAACTTCCCAAGAAGGTGAATTCAACCTCCTTCATTGCTCTCTGCTGGAGTCCCAAGAGAATTTCAGTCTGCTTTTTGTCATTTACAGCTGTCACTGCTTAGCTCTTGAACATGAGACTCCCTTGTGACTGATGAAAGTTGTCTAGTTAAGAGTGGGTGAAAGACATGGTCTTGCTCTAGAAGGAGATGAGAAGGTTTCTGCAGTCTTTGTCATCTCTACTGCTTGTGATTTCTAGACAAAACCAGTGGGAAGTTTTCTGAAGGCAGTCCAGAAGCTGGCAATATGGACAGCTTACAGCCCAACACTTGCTGCAGTGCAACCATGGTGACACCAGAAAGGACTTCAAAAATTTAAAAGGGCAAACAAAGCAGTTGGAAGGAAAAGAACATGAACCATTATTCCATTTTTCTCATCTGTCTTTCTTTAAATCATCATTTTCGTGCAGTTTGGCGGCTTGCGTTGGTATCCCACCAAAGGAGTCTGAGACAGAGTAAGCTTTTGAATGGAGTAGAAGTGAGAAACGCAGGCCAAGTTGCCTTTTTTGCCATCAAATACCAGTTAGGCTTGAACTACCCTTTGCTTAAGGTGCTTAGCTTACACTAAGAATTGATGAGCACATTTTGATGGGAGCAAATTTTACTGTCATGATGACTGAGTAAATTTTGCTGTCACTCAGAATTTTACTGTCGTCTGAATAGCAATGTTTGTGTCCAAATAGTATTTTGTCTCCCGTATCTGCAGCAGGTAAGCCTTTTGCTGTCAGCAGTGTTGCTTAACCTTTCATGTCATATCCCTCTTCACATCCATCTTCTGCTTAAGGCTTATTAATCTACTTTAGAATTGGCAGGTGGAATAAGACTACTTTTCCTTTTTGAAAGCTCATGTCATTTGACCTACTTACAGCAAATAATTCATTAATTGCAAGTCCCCAGCTAGCATCTTTTCGGCATATTCTAACCTTCTAAAGAGTAACAAAAGCACTCTCCAATACTTGACTTTCATATCACAGTGGGAACGCTGGTCCTGTTTGCAAGAAACAATCATGGGTATGGTAAAACAAAAGGAGGGCTTAGAGTTTTCTCTGTTAACCTATAGTGAGCTTGGATTTTGCAATATGCATGAAGTTAATTAACACTGTTATATAAAGTGGCTGATTTAATCAATAAATTGGAGTCAATGCTGATAAACGACAAGGTGGGTTGGCTTCCCTTCGCTTTCAACACAGTGCCAATTCGGGCTGCTTTGATAGGACTAAGTGGCTGCTGCAATCTGCCATCCAGAAGCGGGGCAGGTGAGTTTTGTTTGCAAGGGAAAAGGGCCATGGTTTGTGTTTGGGGGCCTGTGACTGAGAGTGCCGGCTGGCTCCTGAAATTCTTTGATATGCAGGATGATTCCCAGACGCAAGGTGGAAACGCTGCCAAGTCGGGCTGGATTGAAATTACCCAGGGACTCCTGCAATCTGCCATCGAGAAGCGGGGCAGGTGAGTGTTGTTTGCCAGGGAAAAGGGCCGTGGATTGTGTTTGGGGGCCTGTGGCTGGGAGAGGCCGGCTGGCTCCTGAAAATCCACGATACGCAGGATGTTTCTCAGACCCAAGGTAGCAACATTGCCAAGCCGGGCTGGTTTGATAGTAGCAAGTTGCTCCTGCAATCTGCCATGCAGAAGCAGGGCAGGTGACTTTTCTTTGCCAGGGAAAAGGGCCGAGGTTTGTGTTTGGGGGCCTGTGGCCAAGAGTGTCTTGCTGGCTCCTGAAAATCCATGATACGCAGGATGGTTCCCAGACCCAAGGTGGCACCAGTGCCAAGTCGGGCTGGTTTGATATTACCAAGTGGCTCCTGCAATCTGCCATGCAGAAGCGGGGCAGGTGAGTTTTTTTGGCCAGGTAAGAGGGCCGAGGTCTGTGTTTAAGGGCCTGTGGCTGGGAGTGGCCGGCTGGCTCCTGAAAATCCACGATACGCAGGATGGTTCCCAGACCCAAGGTGGCACCAGTGCCAAGTCGGGCTGGTTTGATAGTAGCAAGTGGCTCCTGCAATCTGCCATGATCACATGAAGAAATACTTTCTGGCGTCCGTACTGGGCCATATGCTCTTTCTTCTCTCAACTTCTCCATCACCTCTCATCTGTTTCACATGCGCTATCTTCAAGGTCCACAGGCTACTTTTCACAGCGTCTTCAGGCCTGATGCAGTAAGAATGATGAATAGAACAGAGTTGGGTCTATTTTGCAGTTTGGATAAAATGCTTTCTGCACACAAATCCAAGGAGAAGGTGCTGCCCCGATGCCCAGAAAAACTTTCACTCCTGCTAGTGTTCTACGTCAACCGCAACTTAGTCTGAAAGAAAAGCTTTTTCTCTGAGAGCATCTGAGAGGTTTGCATGAAGCACTGATATCTGACATATGCAATTTTGAATAGGAGAGGAAAAAGAAAACGGCAAGAAGTTCTTAATTTTACTGGTTTCAATTTTAATTTCCGTGCACTTTTTCACAACTTGTCAGCTCAAATGCCCATCCACATCTTTTAGTCATCTGTAAGTCAGTATTCATATAAAATGTGCTTCAAATCAAAAGAATTTCAAATTTGCACTCCAAGTCTCTATGCCTAGATTTATGATTTCCTACACATATTAGATGAAAGGAAGGCCTTTTTTACTGTGGGAGTGCTGGAACACTGGAACAGGTTGCCCAGAGAAGTTGTGGGTGTCCCATCCCTGAAAGTATTCAAGGTCAGCTTGGACGGGGCTTGGAGCAGCAACAAAGGAGAAGCTTGATGGTAGAGAAACAAAGTTGGACTATAGAAGAAACTGAGATTGAAGTATAGGAGCAAGTTTTCTCTCAGCTCTTGGGCTAAATTCAAAGTTGTACAAAATGACATTTATCTGTGATTTTCACTACTGTAACAGAAAGGTTCATGAAAACTGTACAGAAGATAGCAAATTTTAAAAGAGATAAGAATTACAGCATAAAATCCATGGGACGGGTTACAACATGAGACACTCTCTAAGAGAAAATCTCTGTGTTTCAGCACTTCATCATGGTAAGATTTCACAAAGTGCCAAAGAAGGCGGCAAAATATCATTCGGGACATTATTTACTGGAGTTCAGCCTGGCCATTAGTAGGAACTGGGTTTGACCACATCGTGTAGATATACCACACACACTTTCCCTTCACTGAAAAATTACTGTTTACAACGAAGAAGCAATTGACGATCAAAATTGATTGAAAGCATCTTAAACATGTCAAGTATTTCATTGTAGATGATCTGTGATCCAAATGCTTCTTCCACCTTCGAGAGGGACAGAACAATTCTTCCATATCATGATGGTTTAAAATTGTATCAACCAATGTTTTCTGCTGAAAAGATAGCATCTATTTTTTTCTACTTTTGGAAGAAAATATTCCTAGACATACAACAGGTGAGAACTAAGTAATTTTAAAGAAGCAAATGACATGAAAATATTCTGTAAATAGAATGAAATGAAAAGCTGTGTTTTAAATAGGAGCTAAATATGAAACAGAATTTCTGTACCAGGCATTTGAATTACTGCACCAGCTCTTTTGCCCATCAAGAGAGGCATTGAGCATTTCCGTCTTTTCCAAGGTGCTCATGATCTGCTATGCTGATCTCTGTGTGTGCCTAGGTGTGTGTGGAAGGGGGGGCATGTGAAGGGGAGTGTGTATGTTTGCTTTACAATTGTTGTGGCAGATTCATGCCTCAGCTCCACATTTTGTTTTAGAAAGGTCACACAGAGTGGATATGAAGTTTACTATCAACAAGAGATCAATTCCCAAATCATCCATTTGACTCTACCTTATAAATCATGTGCTTTGTTGCATATTTTATCAAATCTACTTTCAAGCCAGATGGAGGAAGGAGGATGTGGGAATCCCTCCACCATCTTGCAACTTTTATGCAAGTAGGTTTTCAAGAAAATCATCATTTCTCTTGGAAATATGTCTGGAACAGGCATGATGGTAGTGTCAACCTGTTGGAGTTTTTGTTGCTGGAAGAAGTTGTACAAAAGGATTGGTTTTTACATTGACCGGTTACTGAATCAAGCGCAGGAATACATTGGAAATTCAACTGGGGCTTCCTTTTCCCAGCAGACCACTTCTAGAACGAGCTTGTACAATGAAGCTGACGCTTCTGCTCTCTTTTTGTTTCTTTCCTATTTTTCTTGGCTTCTTTGCCACTCTCTAGACAATTTGTGAACTCTTTTCCCAACTCAAATGGTTTCAATAGTCTGATTGTGAGCATACATTTTTACAAGGAATTTTTAAAATCTTTCCTCGAGTTAAGAAAGAAAAGGACTTAGGTCTTTTTCTTCCCTTATAATATTGCAATGAAATTGATAAATAAAGACCAACTCTTTCTTTTTGTTTTTAACCCAAGTAGATAATTCCCATCCATTCATCCATTTGGTGGACCAATAGTTGCCATGCTGATGGAAGTTGTCACTTCTTAACAATAGACATTCTGTGACTATGTTGACAGCACTTTGGGTGAAGATCCTAACTGGTCTTGGATACACATAGGGAGAAATTTGCTCAGCCAGTGTCAGTCTTAAGCATGCGTATCAGAAGATCTTTCTAGAGCTGGGAATTTTCCCATGAAAGGGATTCAGTTAGGGAAGAGACACTCGTCCCAGAGTTTTGCATTCTTCTTGAACACTGCTTAAGGAACTTAGATGCCGTGTCCATTTGGATCTCTGTCTTCACAGAACTTTGTCATGCAAGTGCTTGAAATGCATCTTGAAGAGAATTCACTAGCACAGAATGAATGAGAGTGGAAGGGCTTGGTGGGGCTAACCAGGCCCAATCCCCCTGCCTAAACCAGGATACCTAGAGCCTCTTGCCCAGGAGTCTATCTGGGTGTACTTTGAATGTCTTCAAAGATCCAGGCTCCACAATCTTTCTGGGCAGTCTGTGCCGTGGTTCAGTCACCCTCACAGTAAAGAATCATTTGCTGATGGTCAATGGCAATCTCCTGTATTTCAGAGAGTGCCCACTGCCTCTTGTTTTTTCACTCAGCATCACTGAAAAGACACTGGTTCCCTCCCCTTTGCACTATTGCTTCCATATGGATGCGTGCTGCCATGTAGAGATATGTCAAAAACCTCCCTGAAGCCCAGGCAGATAATATTCCCTTCATCTACCAGTCAAGTTGATTCATCAGAGGAGTTTAAAGTGATGTTCCAGCATGAAATTCCCCTGAAAAATCATGCTAACTACATGATTTTGTCGTCTTGCATGTGCCTGGCAAGGTTTCCCAGGAAGAGCTGCTTCATCAACTTCCTGGGGATAAAAAGCAGGCTGCCTGGTTTGTACTATTCCGAGTCCTCCTAATTGCCTTTTTTAGAGATGGGTGTCATTTGCTCTCATCCAGTCTTTAGCCTCTCTTGTCGTCTACATCTTAGCAAAAAGCTTTTCCACTACATGTTTATGTGATTGGAAAAGTCAGGAAAGTGTAAGGTACTGTTTTCTATCAGTTGGCAAGCTGCGCACACAATCCCAGTGTTGTACAGCTTCCTTCTTCACCTTTCCGATGCTGCCGCTCTCTCCGGCTCCCGGAGCCGAAGAAGCGGCTTCTTCGCGCAAAGACGATTGTACCGCTCACAGTGCTCTCTTAGCGCCGCTTCTGCCAAAAGAAGCCCGGGAGCGGCGCTTAGCTCCGGAGAGCATCGTACCTTCGTCTTTAGCGTCTTATGTGGTCTACATCCTAGCAGAAAGCTTTTCCACTCTGTCTGGCAAGGAAAACCTGCGCCAGCACAGAAAACATCTCCCATCGTGTTGTGGACGTTGCACGGAGTTCGGCCAAGTGTTTGCATGAAGAAAAGAAAAGTTGTCCAAAATAACTTCCTAACGAATGTTCATGTGATTGGAAAAGTCAGGAAAGTGGTAAGGTACTGTTTTCTATCAGTTAACAAGCTGCGCACACAATCCCAGTGTTGTACAGCTTCCTTCTTCACCTTTCCGATGCTGCCGCTCTCTCCGGCTCCCGGAGCCGAAGAAGCGGCTTCTTCGCGCAAAGACGATTGTACCGCTCACAGTGCTCTCTTAGCGCGGCTTGTGCTGAAAGAAGCCCGGGAGCGGTGCTTAGCTCCGGAGAGCATCGTACCTTCGTCTTTAGCGTCTTTTGTGGTCTACATCCAAGCAGAAAGCTTTTCCACTCTGTCTGGCAAGGAAAACCTGCGGAACACAGAAAACATCTCCCATCGTTTTCTGGACGTTTTACGGAGGTCTGCCAAGTGTTTGACAAGAAGAGAAGAAAAGTTGTCCAAAACAGCTTCCAATCGAATATTCATGTGATTGGAAAAGTCAGGAAAGTGGTAAGGTACTGTTTTCTATCAGTTGGCAAGCTGCGCACACAATCCCAGTGTTGTACAGCTTCCTTCTTCACCTTTCCGATGCTGCCGCTCTCTCCGGCTCCCGGAGCCGAAGAAGCGGCTTCTTCGCGCAAAGACGATTGTACCGCTCACAGTGCTCTCTTAGCGCCGCTTCTGCCGAAAGAAGCCCGGGAGCGGCGCTTAGCTCCGGAGAGCATCGTACCTTCGTCTTTAGCGACTTTTGTGGTCTACATCCTAGCAGAAAGCTTTTCCACTCTGTCTGGCATGGAAAACCTGCGGAACACAGAAAACATCTCCCATCGTTTTCTGGACGTTGTACGGAGGTCTGCCAAGTGTTTGACAAGAAGAGAAGAAAAGTTGTCCAAAACAGCTTCCAATCGAATATTCATGTGATTGGAAAAGTCAGGAGAATGGTAAGGTACTGTTTTCTATCAGTCGGCAAACTGCGCACACAAACCCAGTGTTGTACAGCTTCCTTCTTCACCTTTGTGATGCTGCCGCTCTCTCCGGCTCCCGGAGCCGAAGAAGCGGCTTCTTCGCGCAAAGACGATTGTACCGCTCACAGTGCTCTCTTAGCGCCGCTTCTGCCGAAAGAAGCCCGGGAGCGGCGCTTAGCTCCGGAGAGCATCGTACCTTCGTCTTTAGCGTCTTTTGTGGTCTACATCCTAGCAGAAAGCTTTTCCACTCTGTCTGGCAAGGAAAACCTGCGCCAGCGCAGAAAACATCTCCCATCGTGTTGTGGACGTTGCACGGAGGTCTGCCAAGTGTTTGCATAAAGAAATGAAAAGTTTTCCAAAATAACTTCCTATCGATTTTTCATGTGATTCGAAAAGTCAGGAAAGTGTAAGGTACTGTTTTCTATCAGTTGGCAAGCTGCGCACACAATCCCAGTGTTGTACAGCTTCCTTCTTCACCTTTCCGATGCTGCCGCTCTCTCCGGCTCCCGGAGCCGAAGAAGCGGCTTCTTCGCGCAAAGACGATTGTACCGCTCACAGTGCTCTCTTAGCGCCGCTTCTGCCAAAAGAAGCCCGGGAGCGGTGCTTAGCTCCGGAGAGCCTCGTACCTTCATCTTTAGCATCTTTTGTGGTCTACATCCTAGCAGAAAGCTTTTCCACTCTGTCTGGCAAGGAAAACATGCGCCAGCGCAGAAAACATCTCCCATCGTGTTCTGGACGTTGCACGGAGGTCTGCCAAGTGTTTGCATAAAGAAATGAAAAGTTGTCCAAAATAACTTCCTATCGAATGTTCATGTGATTGGAAAAGTCAGGAAAGTGGTAAGGTACTGTTTTCTATCAGTTGGCAAGCTGCGCACACAATCCCAGTGTTGTACAGCTTCCTTCTTCACCTTTCCGATGCTGCCGCTCTCTCCGGCTCCCGGAGCCGAAGAAGCGGCTTCTTCGCGCAAAGACGATTGTACCGCTCACAGTGCTCTCTTAGCGCCGCTTCTGCCGAAAGAAGCCCGGGAGCGGCGCTTAGCTCCGGAGAGCATCGTACCTTCGTCTTTAGCGTCTTTTGTGGTCTACATCCTAGCAGAAAGCTTTTCCACTCTGTCTGACAAGGAAAACCTGCGCCAGCACAGAAAACATCTCCCATCGTGTTCTGGACGTTGCACGGAGGTCTGCCAAGTGTTTGGCATAAAGAAAAGAAAAGCTGTTTAAAACAGCTTCCAATCGAATATTCATGTGATTGGAAAAGTCAGGAGAATGTTAACGTACTGTTTTCTATCAGTTGGCAAGCTGCGCACACAATCCCAGTGTTGTACAGCTTCCTTCTTCACCTTTCCGATGCTGCCGCTCTCTCCGGCTCCCTGAGCCGAAGAAGCGGCTTCTTCGCGCAAAGACGATTGTACCGGTCACAGTGCTGTCTTAGCGCGGCTTCTGCCGAAAGACGCCCCGAGCGGCTCTTAGCTCCGGGGTCTCCGTACCTTCCAATTCAATTTTTTCGGCTCCACAAACCAAATGGTATACTTGCAGCAGGAGGGCGGGACATTGAACTGGACTTTCTCCTTTTAGAGAGAAGCTAATGAAAAAGTTTCACCGGAATCAGAGCAGGCTGTAAAACAAGAAAAGTGTCATGGAAATAAGCCAGCCTTATCCTCTTAGGCTTGCTTGTTGTGATTGGCCAAGAAAGAAATGTGTCAACTCGGTGTTCCTGGGTATCACATCAGTAACAGGTACTTCAGCTGCTGTACTTCTCTCCTGAAGTTAAGAACAGAATCCAAGGAATTGTGATTCCATGGTCTCAATTCACTCAATATGGTGCCGAAAAAGGAGTGGAAGGTGCACGGGTCAATTAACTTGAATGGCCTATGTAAATCAGCGGCCACTGTTTTTCTGAAGGCTTCAACAGGTTAGTTGCCTATGTTCTTCTTGGAATTGTTTTAACCTTTGGTCATGTTTTTCTTGGGATTCTTTTACCCTTTTCCCATTAGTTCAGCCTTTGCTCTCAAGCCTTTGCTGACATTTCCAGTATCTCGGTAGCCTGGAAAAGTGTTGTCTTGATTGATCACATCATTATTCCCTTCCAAGGGTTGTTTTCCTCAAGTCTCAGTTTGGCTGGTTTTCTGCTAGTTGATTGTCAGAGGGCAGCAGGTGTTTTGTACAGAGCAAGTACACAATGCCATAGCTTGCTTCTCTTTGGATTTGGCCTGTCTAGAAAATGGAATGACTGAACATCTCTGAGAGGCTTTTCTCTCGCCATTAGGTTTCACTGGAAGGAGGGCAGATGCAAATAGTCTACCTAAAGTCTTGGCACAGAAGAAAGTAGTGGTTTGCTGCTGCATAGAGCTAGAAGCTTACAAAAGGAAGGCCTTGGGCTGAGGCCCATTACTTTGGCTAAGTAGAAAAGGACTGTGGCAAGGTGAGGCAGCTGACTTTGAGGTAGATCAACAAGTTCTAGAAGCGTTGTGTGTTCACAGCGTGGTGCATGGTGGTTGGTTGAATTGTGTTTGTTATGGCTTAAAGCTATGGAAATGAGAAAGGCCTGAGTGTTTCAAAAGCCTGGTTTTTGCAAGAAAGCAGCTCTCCTTTGCATCTGCCTGGGGACTCTGCATCACCACGGACCCTCACTGCCACTTTGCCAAGGAGACGATCAGTAGGAATGTTGCAGAGCTGCTGTGTGCATCTGAATGGAATGGCAGAGAACGAAGCGCTGGACGTTTCTGGCTTTAGTACAATGCTGCTGCATTGGTGCCAGTTTAGTTGGTTTTCCATCAGTGGCCTTTCTGTCTAGAAGTACACTGCCCAGAGTATTGGATGCCATTTCCTTCCTGTTGTTTTCATACCTTCCTTCAGTTGAAAGGATGATACAACCTTGACATTTTGAAGATCCCTGTTAGGAAGCACTATGCCAGAGGAGTCATCGCTCCCTTTTCTTCTGCCTCCTTTGTCATTTTCAGAGACTCATTTCAAATTTCTGCTCATGTCAAGAAGAATACTGAGACTACTTAGCAGGGTTGACGCTCTCAGCCGCTTTCCTCTTTCCTACTGCTTCATACTGGATGTGACTTCAAGGCCTCGTTTTGTCATCTGCATTTTGCCGTCATCCAAAGCTAAATATTCCAGGCCTGTGAACACAAAAAGAACTCTTAGTCTTTTGCAAGAACTACCCCTAGGAGGATTTGTGTTCACTTTGATCTCTTCAGTGTTTCAGAAAAAAGGAGATTGTACTCTCTTCTTGTGTACTCTCTTCTTGTGCTCTCATTTCCCTCTCTCTGCCTTGCATGCCCCAGTTAATCTACTGCTGTGACTCATTTGGCATCATCTCACGGTGCAAATTCTGCATAGTTTCAAGTCCTTACAAATGCCAGTTGCCAAGGAGCCTATCTAAGCATTCAAGGGGCAAAGAATTGTAGGGCTGGCAAGTTCAGGTGCTGAAACTGTAAGTCATGCCGTATCAAAGTGACAGAGCAAATCAATTGATCTAGGACTTTCAGGTGGGCACCTCTGAGAATAGCAGCTTGTCAGCAATGACACAGCCATCTTCCTAGCTGTATTCCAGAGAGAGGAAAGGGACACCTTCAATGGTTAATATGTTTGGCATGAGAAAACAGCAAGAAATGTACCGCAAAATACTTGAGTCAGATCAAGTGCGTTTCTCTAGTGAGAATTTTGCACTTGTTCTTTCTTGTCTGTGCCTTTACTTTTCACAGAAGACAGGGGAGCATTTCATTAGTACTGTTCTTTTGTTTTCTTTTGTTGGCCTCCCTCTTTCCACCTGCAATTAACAAATTTGCCTTTCTTTCCTGGCTTCTCTTTCTTTACTTCTACAAGTTGACATGAGGTCATCCAACCTTATCATCAATGTTCTCAGACAGTGGAGAGAAGTAGAAGGTACAGCTAAATGGATAAAAGAAACCCACAAAAATAGACAGGTTTTGACAGTCTTCTGTGAGAACATTAGGACACAAGATGTCTTTGAACTGAGTAATGCTCTATTGATTTAACTTTTAGTCCACTGGTTACTATTATTACACGTGTTTGGCCTTTAGTACAGAGCCTTGGAACTAATCCAGGCCAATACTTGGCTAATTTTGTTTTCTTTCTAGTGAGGACTTTGTTTCTTAAGGAATAGTCCAGAGAAAGAGCGTCCACGGTACAGTTACAGGTCATAAATTCTGGTACAGTTTGTGCTGGTAATAGGTCTAGGAAAGAAAGGTTTGACATCTTTTTTGACTTTCAAATGGAACCATGATTTGAAAAACCTAAGAGTTGCGGCTCCCCCCCCACCCCACAGCCCAAGTACTTCTCTTTGCAATATTACTCAGGGATTACACATCAAAGCCCACCCTGTAAAATACGTTGCAGATACTTTGCAAGAAGTGCAGCTTAGCAGCTAGAGATGATAACGTGGCTTAAATAACATGGTCTAAATATGTCTGTCTACGCAGACATACTCAACAAAGGTTACGATGGCTTAGCTCCTGTGCTCAAGTGAACGTGCATTTTAGAACTTCCCAAGAAGGTGAATTCAACCTCCTTCATTGCTCTCTGCTGGAGTCCCAAGAGAATTTCAGTCTGCTTTTTGTCATTTACAGCTGTCACTGCTTAGCTCTTGAACATGAGACTCCCTTGTGACTGATGAAAGTTGTCTAGTTAAGAGTGGGTGAAAGACATGGTCTTGCTCTAGAAGGAGATGAGAAGGTTTCTGCAGTCTTTGTCATCTCTACTGCTTGTGATTTCTAGACAAAACCAGTGGGAAGTTTTCTGAAGGCAGTCCAGAAGCTGGCAATATGGACAGCTTACAGCCCAACACTTGCTGCAGTGCAACCATGGTGACACCAGAAAGGACTTCAAAAAATTCAAAGGGCAAACAAAGCAGTTGGAAGGAAAAGAACATGAACCATTATTCCATTTTTCTCATCTGTCTTTCTTTAAATCATCATTTTCGTGCAGTTTGGCGGCTTGCGTTGGTATCCCACCAAAGGAGTCTGAGACAGAGTAAGCTTTTGAATGGAGTAGAAGTGAGAAACGCAGGCCAAGTTGCCTTTTTTGCCATCAAATACCAGTTAGGCTTGAACTACCCTTTGCTTAAGGTGCTTAGCTTACACTAAGAATTGATGAGCACATTTTGATGGGAGCAAATTTTACTGTCATGATGACTGAGTAAATTTTGCTGTCACTCAGAATTTTACTGTCGTCTGAATAGCAATGTTTGTGTCCAAATAGTATTTTGTCTCCCGTATCTGCAGCAGGTAAGCCTTTTGCTGTCAGCAGTGTTGCTTAACCTTTCATGTCATATCCCTCTTCACATCCATCTTCTGCTTAAGGCTTATTAATCTACTTTAGAATTGGCAGGTGGAATAAGACTACTTTTCCTTTTTGAAAGCTCATGTCATTTGACCTACTTACAGCAAATAATTCATTAATTGCAAGTCCCCAGCTAGCATCTTTTCGGCATATTCTAACCTTCTAAAGAGTAACAAAAGCACTCTCCAATACTTGACTTTCATATCACAGTGGGAACGCTGGTCCTGTTTGCAAGAAACAATCATGGGTATGGTAAAACAAAAGGAGGGCTTAGAGTTTTCTCTGTTAACCTATAGTGAGCTTGGATTTTGCAATATGCATGAAGTTAATTAACACTGTTATATAAAGTGGCTGATTTAATCAATAAATTGGAGTCAATGCTGATAAACGACAAGGTGGGTTGGCTTCCCTTCGCTTTCAACACAGTGCCAATTCGGGCTGCTTTGATAGGACTAAGTGGCTGCTGCAATCTGCCATCCAGAAGCGGGGCAGGTGAGTTTTGTTTGCAAGGGAAAAGGGCCATGGTTTGTGTTTGGGGGCCTGTGACTGAGAGTGCCGGCTGG
Source organism: Ammospiza caudacuta (assembly GCF_027887145.1). Classification (NCBI taxonomy): domain Eukaryota; kingdom Metazoa; phylum Chordata; class Aves; order Passeriformes; family Passerellidae; genus Ammospiza; species Ammospiza caudacuta. Next base: position 2,852,781 of record NC_080607.1, read on the forward strand.
CTCCTGAAATTCTTTGATATGCAGGATGATTCCCAGACGCAAGGTGGAAACGCTGCCAAGTCGGGCTGGATTGAAATTACCCAGGGACTCCTGCAATCTGCCATCGAGAAGCGGGGCAGGTGAGTGTTGTTTGCCAGGGAAAAGGGCCGTGGATTGTGTTTGGGGGCCTGTGGCTGGGAGAGGCCGGCTGGCTCCTGAAAATCCACGATACGCAGGATGTTTCTCAGACCCAAGGTAGCAACATTGCCAAGCCGGGCTGGTTTGATAGTAGCAAGTTGCTCCTGCAATCTGCCATGCAGAAGCAGGGCAGGTGACTTTTCTTTGCCAGGGAAAAGGGCCGAGGTTTGTGTTTGGGGGCCTGTGGCCAAGAGTGTCTTGCTGGCTCCTGAAAATCCATGATACGCAGGATGGTTCCCAGACCCAAGGTGGCACCAGTGCCAAGTCGGGCTGGTTTGATATTACCAAGTGGCTCCTGCAATGTGCCATGCAGAAGCGGGGCAGGTGAGTTTTTTTGGCCAGGTAAGAGGGCCGAGGTCTGTGTTTAAGGGCCTGTGGCTGGGAGTGGCCGGCTGGCTCCTGAAAATCCACGATACGCAGGATGGTTCCCAGACCCAAGGTGGCACCAGTGCCAAGTCGGGCTGGTTTGATAGTAGCAAGTGGCTCCTGCAATCTGCCATGATCACATGAAGAAATACTTTCTGGCGTCCGTACTGGGCCATATGCTCTTTCTTCTCTCAACTTCTCCATCACCTCTCATCTGTTTCACATGCGCTATCTTCAAGGTCCACAGGCTACTTTTCACAGCGTCTTCAGGCCTGATGCAGTAAGAATGATGAATAGAACAGAGTTGGGTCTATTTTGCAGTTTGGATAAAATGCTTTCTGCACACAAATCCAAGGAGAAGGTGCTGCCCCGATGCCCAGAAAAACTTTCACTCCTGCTAGTGTTCTACGTCAACCGCAACTTAGTCTGAAAGAAAAGCTTTTTCTCTGAGAGCATCTGAGAGGTTTGCATGAAGCACTGATATCTGACATATGCAATTTTGAATAGGAGAGGAAAAAGAAAACGGCAAGAAGTTCTTAATTTTACTGGTTTCAATTTTAATTTCCGTGCACTTTTTCACAACTTGTCAGCTCAAATGCCCATCCACATCTTTTAGTCATCTGTAAGTCAGTATTCATATAAAATGTGCTTCAAATCAAAAGAATTTCAAATTTGCACTCCAAGTCTCTATGCCTAGATTTATGATTTCCTACACATATTAGATGAAAGGAAGGCCTTTTTTACTGTGGGAGTGCTGGAACACTGGAACAGGTTGCCCAGAGAAGTTGTGGGTGTCCCATCCCTGAAAGTATTCAAGGTCAGCTTGGACGGGGCTTGGAGCAGCAACAAAGGAGAAGCTTGATGGTAGAGAAACAAAGTTGGACTATAGAAGAAACTGAGATTGAAGTATAGGAGCAAGTTTTCTCTCAGCTCTTGGGCTAAATTCAAAGTTGTACAAAATGACATTTATCTGTGATTTTCACTACTGTAACAGAAAGGTTCATGAAAACTGTACAGAAGATAGCAAATTTTAAAAGAGATAAGAATTACAGCATAAAATCCATGGGACGGGTTACAACATGAGACACTCTCTAAGAGAAAATCTCTGTGTTTCAGCACTTCATCATGGTAAGATTTCACAAAGTGCCAAAGAAGGCGGCAAAATATCATTCGGGACATTATTTACTGGAGTTCAGCCTGGCCATTAGTAGGAACTGGGTTTGACCACATCATGTAGATATACCACACACACTTTCCCTTCACTGAAAAATTACTGTTTACAACGAAGAAGCAATTGACGATCAAAATTGATTGAAAGCATCTTAAACATGTCAAGTATTTCATTGTAGATGATCTGTGATCCAAATGCTTCTTCCACCTTCGAGAGGGACAGAACAATTCTTCCATATCATGATGGTTTCAAATTGTATCAACCAATGTTTTCTGCTGAAAAGATATCATCTATTTTTTTCTATTTTTGGAAGAAAATATTCCTAGACATACAACAGGTGAGAACTAAGTAATTTTAAAGAAGCAAATGACATGAAAATATTCTGTAAATAGAATGAAATGAAAAGCTGTGTTTTAAATAGGAGCTAAATATGAAACAGAATTTCTGTACCAGGCATTTGAATTACTGCACCAGCTCTTTTGCCCATCAAGAGAGGCATTGAGCATTTCCGTCTTTTCCAAGGTGCTCATGATCTGCTATGCTGATCTCTGTGTGTGCCTAGGTGTGTGTGGAAGGGGGGGCATGTGAAGGGGAGTGTGTATGTTTGCTTTACAATTGTTGTGGCAGATTCATGCCTCAGCTCCACATTTTGTTTTAGAAAGGTCACACAGAGTGGATATGAAGTTTACTATCAACAAGAGATCAATTCCCAAATCATCCATTTGACTCTACCTTATAAATCATGTGCTTTGTTGCATATTTTATCAAATCTACTTTCAAGCCAGATGGAGGAAGGAGGATGTGGGAATCCCTCCACCATCTTGCAACTTTTATGCAAGTAGGTTTTCAAGAAAATCATCATTTCTCTTGGAAATATGTCTGGAACAGGCATGATGGTAGTGTCAACCTGTTGGAGTTTTTGTTGCTGGAAGAAGTTGTACAAAAGGATTGGTTTTTACATTGACCGGTTACTGAATCAAGCGCAGGAATACATTGGAAATTCAACTGGGGCTTCCTTTTCCCAGCAGACCACTTCTAGAACGAGCTTGTACAATGAAGCTGACGCTTCTGCTCTCTTTTTGTTTCTTTCCTATTTTTCTTGGCTTCTTTGCCACTCTCTAGACAATTTGTGAACTCTTTTCCCAACTCAAATGGTTTCAATAGTCTGATTGTGAGCATACATTTTTACAAGGAATTTTTAAAATCTTTCCTCGAGTTAAGAAAGAAAAGGACTTAGGTCTTTTTCTTCCCTTATAATATTGCAATGAAATTGATAAATAAAGACCAACTCTTTCTTTTTGTTTTTAACCCAAGTAGATAATTCCCATCCATTCATCCATTTGGTGGACCAATAGTTGCCATGCTGATGGAAGTTGTCACTTCTTAACAATAGACATTCTGTGACTATGTTGACAGCACTTTGGGTGAAGATCCTAACTGGTCTTGGATACACATAGGGAGAAATTTGCTCAGCCAGTGTCAGTCTTAAGCATGCGTATCAGAAGATCTTTCTAGAGCTGGGAATTTTCCCATGAAAGGGATTCAGTTAGGGAAGAGACACTCGTCCCAGAGTTTTGCATTCTTCTTGAACACTGCTTAAGGAACTTAGATGCCGTGTCCATTTGGATCTCTGTCTTCACAGAACTTTGTCATGCAAGTGCTTGAAATGCATCTTGAAGAGAATTCAGTAGCACAGAATGAATGAGAGTGGAAGGGCTTGGTGGGGCTAACCAGGCCCAATCCCCCTGCCTAAACCAGGATACCTAGAGCCTCTTGCCCAGGAGTCTATCTGGGTGTACTTTGAATGTCTTCAAAGATCCAGGCTCCACAATCTTTCTGGGCAGTCTGTGCCGTGGTTCAGTCACCCTCACAGTAAAGAATCATTTGCTGATGGTCAATGGCAATCTCCTGTATTTCAGAGAGTGCCCACTGCCTCTTGTTTTTTCACTCAGCATCACTGAAAAGACACTGGTTCCCTCCCCTTTGCACTATTGCTTCCATATGGATGCGTGCTGCCATGTAGAGATATGTCAAAAACCTCCCTGAAGCCCAGGCAGATAATATTCCCTTCATCTACCAGTCAAGTTGATTCATCAGAGGAGTTTAAAGTGATGTTCCAGCATGAAATTCCCCTGAAAAATCATGCTAACTACATGATTTTGTTGTCTTGCATGTGCCTGGCAAGGTTTCCCAGGAAGAGCTGCTTCATCAACTTCCTGGGGATAAAAAGGAGGCTGCCTGGTTTGTACTATTCCGAGTCCTCCTAATTGCCTTTTTTAGAGATGGGTGTCATTTGCTCTCATCCAGTCTTTAGCCTCTCTTGTCGTCTACATCTTAGCAAAAAGCTTTTCCACTACATGTTTATGTGATTGGAAAAGTCAGGAAAGTGGTAAGGTACTGTTTTCTATCAGTTGGCAAGCTGCGCACACAATCCCAGTGTTGTACAGCTTCCTTCTTCACCTTTCCGATGCTGCCGCTCTCTCCGGCTCCCGGAGCCGAAGAAGCGGCTTCTTCGCGCAAAGACGATTGTGCTGCTCACAGTGCTCTCTTAGCGCCGCTTCTGCCGAAAGAAGCCCGGGAGCGGTGCTTAGCTCCGGAGAGCCTCGTACCTTCGTCTTTAGCGTCTTTTGTGGTCTACATCCTAGCAGAAAGCTTTTCCACTCAGTCTGGCAAGGAAAACCTGCGCCAGCGCAGAAAACATCTCCCATCGTGTTCTGGACGTTGCACGGAGGTCTGCCAAGTGTTTGCATAAAGAAATGAAAAGTTGTCCAAAATAACTTCCTATCGAATGTTCATGTGATTGGAAAAGTCAGGAAAGTGGTAAGGTACTGTTTTCTATCAGTTGGCAAGCTGCGCACACAATCCCAGTGTTGTACAGCTTCCTTCTTCACCTTTCCGATGCTGCCGCTCTCTCCGGCTCCCGGAGCCGAAGAAGCGGCTTCTTCGCGCAAAGACGATTGTACCGCTCACAGTGCTCTCTTAGCGCGGCTTCTGCCGAAAGAAGCCCGGGAGCGGCGCTTAGCTCCGGAGAGCATCGTCCCTTCGTCTTTAGCGTCTTTTGTGGTCTACATCCTAGCAGAAAGCTTTTCCACTCTGTCTGGAAAGGAAAACCTGCGCCAGCGCTGAAAACATCTCCCATCGTGTTCTGGACGTTGCACGGAGGTCTGCCAAGTGTTTGAAAGAAACAAAGAAAAGTTGTCCAAAACAGCTTCCAATCGAATATTCATGTGATTGGAAACGTCAGGAAAGTGTAAGGTACTGTTTTCTATCAGTTGGCAAGCTGCGCACACAATCCCAGTGTTGTACAGCTTCCTTCTTCACCTTTCCGATGCTGCCGCTCTCTCCGGCTCCCGGAGCCGAAGAAGCGGCTTCTTCGCGCAAAGACGATTGTACCGCTCACAGTGCTCTCTTAGCGCCGCTTCTGCCGAAAGAAGCCCGGGAGCGGCTCTTAGCTCCGGAGAGCCTCGTACCTTCGTCTTTAGCGTCTTTTGTGGTCTACATCCTAGCAGAAAGCTTTTCCACTCTGTCTGGCAAGGAAAACCAGCGCCAGCACAGAAAACATCTCCCATCGTGTTCTGGACGTTGTACGGAGGTCTGCCAAGTGTTTGCATAAAGAAATGAAAAGTTGTCCAAAATAACTTCCTATCGAATGTTCATGTGATTGGAAAAGTCAGGAAAGTGGTAAGGTACTGTTTTCTATCAGTTGGCAAGCTGCGCACACAATCCCAGTGTTGTACAGCTTCCTTCTTCACCTTTCCGATGCTGCCGCTCTCTCCGGCTCCCGGAGCCGAAGAAGCGGCTTCTTCGCGCAAAGGCGATTGTACCGCTCACAGTGCTCTCTTAGCGCCGCTTCTGCCGAAAGAAGCCCGGGAGCGGCGCTTAGCTCCGGAGAGCATCGTACCTTCGTCTTTAGCGTCTTTTGTGGTCTACATCCTAGCAGAAAGCTTTTCCACTCTGTCTGGAAAGGAAAACCTGCGCCAGCACAGAAAACATCTCCCATCGTGTTCTGGACGTTGCACGGAGGTCTGCCAAGTGTTTGAAAGAAACAAAGAAAAGTTGTCCAAAACAGCTTCCAATCGAATATTCATGTGATTGGAAAAGTCAGGAAAGTGGTAAGGTACTGTTTTCTATCAGTTGGCAAGCTGCGCACACAATCCCAGTGTTGTACAGCTTCCTTCTTCACCTTTCCGATGCTGCCGCTCTCTCCGGCTCCCGGAGCCGAAGAAGCGGTTTCTTCGCGCAAAGGCGATTGTACCGCTCACAGTGCTCTCTTAGCGCCGCTTCTGCCGAAAGAAGCCCGGGAGCGGCGCTTAGCTCCGGAGAGCATCGTCCCTTCGTCTTTAGCGTCTTTTGTGGTCTACATCCTAGCAGAAAGCTTTTCTACTCTGTCTGGCAAGGAAAACATGCGCCAGCACAGAAAACATCCCCCATCGTGTTCTGGACGTTGTACGGAGGTCTGCCAAGTGTTTGACAAGAAGAGAGGAAAAGTTGTCCAAAACAGCTTCCAATCGAATATTCATGTGATTGGAAACGTCAGGAAAGTGGTAAGGTACTGTTTTCTATCAGTTGGCAAGCTGCGCACACAATCCCAGTGTTGTACAGCTTCCTTCTTCACCTTTCCGATGCTGCCGCTCTCTCCGGCTCCCGAAGCCGAAGAAGCGGCTTCTTCGCGCAAAGACGATTGTACCGCTCACAGTGCTCTCTTAGCGCGGCTTCTGCCGAAAGAAGCCCGGGAGCGGCGCTTAACTCCGGAGAGCCTCTTACCTTCTTCTTTAGCGTCTTTTGTGGTCTACATCCTAGCAAAAGGCTTTTCCACTCAGTCTGGCAAGGAAAACCTGCGCCAGCGCAGAAAACATCTCCCATCGTGTTCTGGACGTTGCACGGAGGTCTGCCAAGTGTTTGCATAAAGAAATGAAAAGTTGTCCAAAATAACTTCCTATCGAATGTTCATGTGATTGGAAATGTCAGGAAAGTGGTAAGGTACTGTTTTCTATCAGTTAACAAGCTGCGCACACAATCCCAGTGTTGTACAGCTTCCTTCTTCACCTTTCCGATGCTGCCGCTCTCTCCGGCTCCCGGAGCCGAAGAAGCGGCTTCTTCGCGCAAAGACGATTGTACCGCTCACAGTGCTCTCTTAGCGCGGCTTCTGCCGAAAGAAGCCCGGGAGAGGCGCTTAGCTCCGGAGAGCATCGTCCCTTCGTCTTTAGCGTCTTTTGTGGTCTACATCCTAGCAGAAAGCTTTTCCACTCTGTCTGGCAAGGAAAACATGCGCCAGCACAGAAAACATCTCCCATCGTGTTCTGGACATTGTACGGAGGTCTGCCAAGTGTTTGACAAGAAGAGAAGAAAAGTTGTCCAAAACAGCTTCCAATCGAATATTCATGTGATTGGAAAAGTCAGGAAAGTTGTAAGGTACTGTTTTCTATCAGTTGGCAAGCTGCGCACACAATCCCAGTGTTGTACAGCTTCCTTCTTCACCTTTCCGATGCTGCCGCTCTCTCCGGCTCCCGGAGCCGAAGAAGCGGCTTCTTCGCGCAAAGACGATTGTACCGCTCACAGTGCTCTCTTAGCGCCGCTTCTGCCGAAAGAAGCCCGGGAGCGGCGCTTAGCTCCGGAGAGCATCGTACCTTCGTCTTTAGCGTCTTTTGTGGTCTACATCCTAGCAGAAAGCTTTTCCACTCTGTCTGGCAAGGAAAACATGCGCCAGCACAGAAAACATCTCCCATCGTGTTCTGGACGTTGTACGGAGGTCTGCCAAGTGTTTGACAAGAAGAGAAGAAAAGTTGTCCAAAACAGCTTCCAATCGAATATTCATGTGATTGGAAAAGTCAGGAAAGTTGTAAGGTACTGTTTTCTATCAGTTGGCAAGCTGCGCACACAAGCCCAGTGTTGTACAGCTTCCTTCTTCACCTTTCCGATGCTGCCGCTCTCTCCGGCTCCCGGAGCCGAAGAAGCGGCTTCTTCGCGCAAAGACGATTGTACCGCTCACAGTGCTCTCTTAGCGCCGCTTCTGCCGAAAGAAGCCCGGGAGCGGCGCTTAGCTCCGGAGAGCATCGTACCTTCGTCTTTAGCGTCTTTTGTGGTCTACATCCTAGCAGAAAGCTTTTCCACTCTGTCTGGCAAGGAAAACCTGCGCCAGCACAGAAAACATCTCCCATCGTGTTGTGGACATTGCACGGAGGTCTGCCAAGTGTTTGAATAAAGAAAAGAAAAGTTGTCCAAAATAACTTCCTATCGATTGTTCATGTGATTGGAAAAGTCAGGAAAGTGGTAAGGTACTGTTTTCTATCAGTTGGCAAGCTGCGCACACAATCCCAGTGTTGTACAGCTTCCTTCTTCACCTTTCCGATGCTGCCGCTCTCTCCGGCTCCCGGAGCCGAAGAAGCGGCTTCTTCGCGCAAAGACGATTGTACCGCTCACAGTGCTCTCTTAGCGCCGCTTCTGCCGAAAGAAGCCCGGGAGCGGTGCTTAGCTCCGGAGAGCCTCGTCCCTTCGTCTTTAGCGTCTTTTGTGGTCTACATCCTAGCAGAAAGCTTTTCCACTCTGTCTGGCAAGGAAAACATGCGCCAGCACAGAAAACATCTCCCATCGTGTTCTGGACGTTGTACGGAGGTCTGCCAAGTGTTTGACAAGAAGAGAAGAAAAGTTGTCCAAAACAGCTTCCAATCGAATATTCATGTGATTGGAAAAGTCAGGAAAGTTGTAAGGTACTGTTTTCTATCAGTTGGCAAGCTGCGCACACAATCCCAGTGTTGTACAGCTTCCTTCTTCACCTTTCCGATGCTGCCGCTCTCTCCGGCTCCCGGAGCCGAAGAAGCGGCTTCTTCGCGCAAAGACGATTGTACCGCTCACAGTGCTCTCTTAGCGCGGCTTCTGCCGAAAGAAGCCCGGGAGCGGCGCTTAGCTCCGGAGAGCATCGTACCTTCGTCTTTAGCGTCTTTTGTGGTCTACATCCTAGCAGAAAGCTTTTCCACTCTGTCTGGCAAGGAAAACATGCGCCAGCACAGAAAACATCTCCCATCGTGTTCTGGACGTTGTACGGAGGTCTGCCAAGTGTTTGACAAGAAGAGAAGAAAAGTTGTCCAAAACAGCTTCCAATCGAATATTCATGTGATTGGAAAAGTCAGGAAAGTTGTAAGGTACTGTTTTCTATCAGTTGGCAAGCTGCGCACACAATCCCAGTGTTGTACAGCTTCCTTCTTCACCTTTCCGATGCTGCCGCTCTCTCCGGCTCCCGGAGCCGAAGAAGCGGCTTCTTCGCGCAAACACGATTGTACCGCTCACAGTGCTCTCTTAGCGCGGCTTCTGCCGAAAGAAGCCCGGGAGCGGCGCTTAGCTCCGGAGAGCATCGTCCCTTCGTCTTTAGCGTCTTTTGTGGTCGACATCCTAGCAGAAATCTTTTCCACTCTGTCTGGCAAGGAAAACATGCGCCAGCGCAGAAAACATCTCCTATCGTGTTCTGGACGTTGTACGGAGGTCTGCCAAGTGTTTGACAAGAAGAGAGGAAAAGTTGTCCAAAACAGCTTCCAATCGAATATTCATGTGATTGGAAACGTCAGGAAAGTGGTAAGGTAATGTTTTCTATCAGTTGGCAAGCTGGCGCACACAATCCCAGTGTTGTACAGCTTCCTTCTTCACCTTTCCGATGCTGCCGCTCTCTCCGGCTCCCTGAGCCGAAGAAGCGGCTTCTTCGCGCAAACACGATTGTACCGGTCACAGTGCTGTCTTAGCGCGGCTTCTGCCGAAAGACGCCCCGAGCGGCTCTTAGCTCCGCGGTGTCCGTACCTTCCAATTCAATTTTTTCGGCTCCACAAACCAAATGGTATACTTGCAGCAGTAGGGCGGGACATTGAACTGGACTTTCTCCTTTTAGAGAGAAGCTAATGAAAAAGTTTCACCGGAATCAGAGCAGGCTGTAAAACAAGAAAAGTGTCATGGAAATAAGCCAGCCTTATCCTCTTAGCCTTGCTTGTTGTGATTGGCCAAGAAAGAAATGTGTCAACTCGGTGTTCCTGGGTATCACATCAGTAACAGGTACTTCAGCTGCTGTACTTCTCTCCTGAAGTTAAGAACAGAATCCAAGGAATTGTGATTCCATGGTCTCAATTCACTCAATATGGTGCCGAAAAAGGAGTGGAAGGTGCACGGGTCAATTAACTTGAATGGCCTATGTAAATCAGCGGCCACTGTTTTTCTGAAGGCTTCAACAGGTTAGTTGCCTATGTTCTTCTTGGAATTGTTTTAACCTTTGGTCATGTTTTTCTTGGGATTCTTTTACCCTTTTCCCATTAGTTCAGCCTTTGCTCTCAAGCCTTTGCTGACATTTCCAGTATCTCGGTAGCCTGGAAAAGTGTTGTCTTGATTGATCACATCATTATTCCCTTCCAAGGGTTGTTTTCCTCAAGTCTCAGTTTGGCTGGTTTTCTGCTAGTTGATTGTCAGAGGGCAGCAGGTGTTTTGTAAGAGCAAGTACACAATACCATAGCTTACTTCTCTTTGGATTTGGCCTGTCTAGAAAATGGAATGACTGAACATCTCTGAGAGGCTTTTCTCTCGCCATTAGGTTTCACTGGAAGGAGGGCAGATGCAAATCGTCTACCTAAAGTCTTGGCACAGAAGAAAGTAGTGGTTTGCTGCTGCATAGAGCTAGAAGCTTACAAAAGGAAGGCCTTGGGCTGAGGCCCATTACTTTGGCTAAGTAGAAAAGGACTGTGGCAAGGTGAGGCAGCTGACTTCGAGGTAGATCAACAAGTTCTAGAAGCGTTGTGTGTTCACAGCGTGGTGCATGGTGGTTGGTTGAATTGTGTTTGTTATGGCTTAAAGCTATGGAAATGAGAAAGGCCTGAGTGTTTCAAAAGCCTGGTTTTTGCAAGAAAGCAGCTCTCCTTTGCATCTGCCTGGGGACTCTGCATCACCACGGACCCTCACTGCCACTTTGCCAAGGAGACGATCAGTAGGAATGTTGCAGAGCTGCTGTGTGCATCTGAATGGAATGGCAGAGAACGAAGCGCTGGACGTTTCTGGCTTTAGTACAATGCTGCTGCATTGGTGCCAGTTTAGTTGGTTTTCCATCAGTGGCCTTTCTGTCTAGAAGTACACTGCCCAGAGTATTGGATGCCATTTCCTTCCTGTTGTTTTCATACCTTCCTTCAGTTGAAAGGATGATACAACCTTGACATTTTGAAGATCCCTGTTAGGAAGCACTATGCCAGAGGAGTCATCGCTCCCTTTTCTTCTGCCTCCTTTGTCATTTTCAGAGACTCATTTCAAATTTCTGCTCATGTCAAGAAGAATACTGAGACTACTTAGCAGGGTTGACGCTCTCAGCCGCTTTCCTCTTTCCTACTGCTTCATACTGGATGTGACTTCAAGGCCTCGTTTTGTCATCTGCATTTTGCCGTCATCCAAAGCTAAATATTCCAGGCCTGTGAACACAAAAAGAACTCTTAGTCTTTTGCAAGAACTACCCCTAGGAGGATTTGTGTTCACTTTGATCTCTTCAGTGTTTCAGAAAAAAGGAGATTGTACTCTCTTCTTGTGTACTCTCTTCTTGTGCTCTCATTTCCCTCTCTCTGCCTTGCATGCCCCAGTTAATCTACTGCTGTGACTCATTTGGCATCATCTCACGGTGCAAATTCTGCATAGTTTCAAGTCCTTACAAATGCCAGTTGCCAAGGCGCCTATCTAAGCATTCAAGGGGCAAAGAATTGTAGGGCTGGCAAGTTCAGGTGCTGAAACTGTAAGTCATGCCGTATCAAAGTGACAGAGCAAATCAATTGATCTAGGACTTTCAGGTGGGCACCTCTGAGAATAGCAGCTTGTCAGCAATGACACAGCCATCTTCCTAGCTGTATTCCAGAGAGAGGAAAGGGACACCTTCAATGGTTAATATGTTTGGCATGAGAAAACAGCAAGAAATGTACCGCAAAATACTTGAGTCAGATCAAGTGCGTTTCTCTAGTGAGAATTTTGCACTTGTTCTTTCTTGTCTGTGCCTTTACTTTTCACAGAAGACAGGGGAGCATTTCATTAGTACTGTTCTTTTGTTTTCTTTTGTTGGCCTCCCTCTTTCCACCTGCAATTAACAAATTTGCCTTTCTTTCCTGGCTTCTCTTTCTTTACTTCTACAAGTTGACATGAGGTCATCCAACCTTATCATCAATGTTCTCAGACAGTGGAGAGAAGTAGAAGGTACAGCTAAATGGATAAAAGAAACCCACAAAAATAGACAGGTTTTTACAGTCTTCTGTGAGAACATTAGGACACAAGATGTCTTTGAACTGAGTAATGCTCTATTGATTTAACTTTTAGTCCACTGGTTACTATTATTACACGTGTTTGGCCTTTAGTACAGAGCCTTGGAACTAATCCAGGCCAATACTTGGCTAATTTTGTTTTCTTTCTAGTGAGGACTTTGTTTCTTAAGGAATAGTCCAGAGAAAGAGCGTCCACGGTACAGTTACAGGTCATAAATTCTGGTACAGTTTGTGCTGGTAATAGGTCTAGGAAAGAAAGGTTTGACATCTTTTTTGACTTTCAAATGGAACCATGATTTGAAAAACCTAAGAGTTGCGGCTCCCCCCCCACCCCACAGCCCAAGTACTTCTCTTTGCAATATTACTCAGGGATTACACATCAAAGCCCACCCTGTAAAATACGTTGCAGATACTTTGCAAGAAGTGCAGCTTAGCAGCTAGAGATGATAACGTGGCTTAAATAACATGGTCTAAATATGTCTGTCTACGCAGACATACTCAACAAAGGTTACGATGGCTTAGCTCCTGTGCTCAAGTGAACGTGCATTTTAGAACTTCCCAAGAAGGTGAATTCAACCTCCTTCATTGCTCTCTGCTGGAGTCCCAAGAGAATTTCAGTCTGCTTTTTGTCATTTACAGCTGTCACTGCTTAGCTCTTGAACATGAGACTCCCTTGTGACTGATGAAAGTTGTCTAGTTAAGAGTGGGTGAAAGACATGGTCTTGCTCTAGAAGGAGATGAGAAGGTTTCTGCAGTCTTTGTCATCTCTACTGCTTGTGATTTCTAGACAAAACCAGTGGGAAGTTTTCTGAAGGCAGTCCAGAAGCTGGCAATATGGACAGCTTACAGCCCAACACTTGCTGCAGTGCAACCATGGTGACACCAGAAAGGACTTCAAAAAATTCAAAGGGCAAACAAAGCAGTTGGAAGGAAAAGAACATGAACCATTATTCCATTTTTCTCATCTGTCTTTCTTTAAATCATCATTTTCGTGCAGTTTGGCGGCTTGCGTTGGTATCCCACCAAAGGAATCTGAGACAGAGTAAGCTTTTGAATGGAGTAGAAGTGAGAAACGCAGGCCAAGTTGCCTTTTTTGCCATCAAATACCAGTTAGGCTTGAACTACCCTTTGCTTAAGGTGCTTAGCTTACACTAAGAATTGATGAGCACATTTTGATGGGAGCAAATTTTACTGTCATGATGACTGAGTAAATTTTGCTGTCACTCAGAATTTTACTGTCGTCTGAATAGCAATGTTTGTGTCCAAATAGTATTTTGTCTCCCGTATCTGCAGCAGGTAAGCCTTTTGCTGTCAGCAGTGTTGCTTAACCTTTCATGTCATATCCCTCTTCACATCCATCTTCTGCTTAAGGCTTATTAATCTACTTTAGAATTGGCAGGTGGAATAAGACTACTTTTCCTTTTTGAAAGCTCATGTCATTTGACCTACTTACAGCAAATAATTCATTAATTGCAAGTCCCCAGCTAGCATCTTTTCGGCATATTCTAACCTTCTAAAGAGTAACAAAAGCACTCTCCAATACTTGACTTTCATATCACAGTGGGAACGCTGGTCCTGTTTGCAAGAAACAATCATGGGTATGGTAAAACAAAAGGAGGGCTTAGAGTTTTCTCTGTTAACCTATAGTGAGCTTGGATTTTGCAATATGCATGAAGTTAATTAACACTGTTATATAAAGTGGCTGATTTAATCAATAAATTGGAGTCAATGCTGATAAACGACAAGGTGGGTTGGCTTCCCTTCGCTTTCAACACAGTGCCAATTCGGGCTGCTTTGATAGGACTAAGTGGCTGCTGCAATCTGCCATCCAGAAGCGGGGCAGGTGAGTTTTGTTTGCAAGGGAAAAGGGCCATGGTTTGTGTTTGGGGGCCTGTGACTGAGAGTGCCGGCTGGCTCCTGAAATTCTTTGATATGCAGGATGATTCCCAGACGCAAGGTGGAAACGCTGCCAAGTCAGGCTGGATTGAAATTACCCAGGGACTCCTGCAATCTGCCATCGAGAAGCGGGGCAGGTGAGTGTTGTTTGCCAGGGAAAAGGGCCGTGGATTGTGTTTGGGGGCCTGTGGCTGGGAGAGGCCGGCTGGCTCCTGAAAATCCACGATACGCAGGATGTTTCTCAGACCCAAGGTAGCAACATTGCCAAGTCGGGCTGGTTTGATAGTACCAAGTTGCTCCTGCAATCTGCCATGCAGAAGCAGGGCAGGTGACTTTTCTTTGCCAGGGAAAAGGGCCGAGGTTTGTGTTTGGGGGCCTGTGGCCAAGAGTGTCTTGCTGGCTCCTGAAAATCCATGATACGCAGGATGGTTCCCAGACCCAAGGTGGCACCAGTGCCAAGTCGGGCTGGTTTGATATTACCAAGTGGCTCCTGCAATCTGCCATGCAGAAGCGGGGCAGGTGAGTTTTTTTGGCCAGGTAAGAGGGCCGAGGTCTGTGTTTAAGGGCCTGTGGCTGGGAGTGGCCGGCTGGCTCCTGAAAATCCACGATACGCAGGATGGTTCCCAGACCCAAGGTGGCACCAGTGCCAAGTCGGGCTGGTTTGATAGTAGCAAGTGGCTCCTGCAATCTGCCATGATCACATGAAGAAATACTTTCTGGCATCCGTGCTGGGCCATATGCTCTTTCTTCTCTCAACTTCTCCATCACCTCTCATCTGTTTCACATGCGCTATCTTCAAGGTCCACAGGCTACTTTTCACAGCGTCTTCAGGCCTGATGCAGTAAGAATGATGAATAGAACAGAGTTGGGTCTATTTTGCAGTTTGGATACAATGCTTTCTGCACACAAATCCAAGGAGAAGGTGCTGCCCCGATGCCCAGAAAAACTTTCACTCCTGCTAGTGTTCTACGTCAACCGCAACTTAGTCTGAAAGAAAAGCTTTTTCTCTGAGAGCATCTGAGAGGTTTGCATGAAGCACTGATATCTGACATATGCAATTTTGAACAGGAGAGGAAAAAGAAAATGGCAAGAAGTTTTTAATTTTACTGGTTTCAATTTTAATTTCCGTGCACTTTTTCACAACTTGTCAGCTCAAATGCCCATCCACATCTTTTAGTCATCTGTAAGTCAGTATTCATATAAAATGTGCTTCAAATCAAAAGAATTTCAAATTTGCACTCCAAGTCTCTATGCCTAGATTTATGATTTCCTACACATATTAGATGAAAGGAAGGCCTTTTTTACTGTGGGAGTGCTGGAACACTGGAACGGGTTGCCCAGAGAAGTTGTGGGTGTCCCATCCCTGAAAGTATTCAAGGTCAGCTTGGACGGGGCTTGGAGCAGCAACAAAGGAGAAGCTTGATGGTAGAGAAACAAAGTTGGACTATAGAAGAAACTGAGATTGAAGTATAGGAGCAAGTTTTCTCTCAGCTCTTGGGCTAAATTCAAAGTTGTACAAAATGACATTTATCTGTGATTTTCACTACTGTAACAGAAAGGTTCATGAAAACTGTACAGAAGATAGCAAATTTTAAAAGAGATAAGAATTACAGCATAAAATCCATGGGACGGGTTACAACATGAGACACTCTCTAAGAGAAAATCTCTGTGTTTCAGCACTTCATCATGGTAAGATTTCACAAAGTGCCAAAGAAGGCGGCAAAATATCATTCGGAACATTATTTACTGGAGTTCAGCCTGGCCATTAGTAGGAACTGGGTTTGACCACATCGTGTAGATATACCACACACACTTTCCCTTCACTGAAAAATTACTGTTTACAACGAAGAAGCAATTGACGATCAAAATTGATTGAAAGCATCTTAAACATGTCAAGTATTTCATTGTAGATGATCTGTGATCCAAATGCTTCTTCCACCTTCGAGAGGGACAGAACAATTCTTCCATATCATGATGGTTTAAAATTGTATCAACCAATGTTTTCTGCTGAAAAGATAGCATCTATTTTTTTCTATTTTTGGAAGAAAATATTCCTAGACATACAACAGGTGAGAACTAAGTAATTTTAAAGAAGCAAATGACATGAAAATATTCTGTAAATAGAATGAAATGAAAAGCTGTGTTTTAAATAGGAGCTAAATATGAAACAGAATTTCTGTACCAGGCATTTGAATTACTGCACCAGCTCTTTTGCCCATCAAGAGAGGCATTGAGCATTTCCGTCTTTTCCAAGGTGCTCATGATCTGCTATGCTGATCTCTGTGTGTGCCTAGGTGTGTGTGGAAGGGGGGGCATGTGAAGGGGAGTGTGTATGTTTGCTTTACAATTGTTGTGGCAGATTCATGCCTCAGCTCCACATTTTGTTTTAGAAAGGTCACACAGAGTGGATATGAAGTTTACTATCAACAAGAGATCAATTCCCAAATCATCCATTTGACTCTACCTTATAAATCATGTGCTTTGTTGCATATTTTATCAAATCTACTTTCAAGCCAGATGGAGGAAGGAGGATGTGGGAATCCCTCCACCATCTTGCAACTTTTATGCAAGTAGGTTTTCAAGAAAATCATCATTTCTCTTGGAAATATGTCTGGAACAGGCATGATGGTAGTGTCAACCTGTTGGAGTTTTTGTTGCTGGAAGAAGTTGTACAAAAGGATTGGTTTTTACATTGACCGGTTACTGAATCAAGCGCAGGAATACATTGGAAATTCAACTGGGGCTTCCTTTTCCCAGCAGACCACTTCTAGAACGAGCTTGTACAATGAAGCTGACGCTTCTGCTCTCTTTTTGTTTCTTTCCTATTTTTCTTGGCTTCTTTGCCACTCTCTAGACAATTTGTGAACTCTTTTCCCAACTCAAATGGTTTCAATAGTCTGATTGTGATCATACATTTTTACAAGGAATTTTTAAAATCTTTCCTCGAGTTAAGAAAGAAAAGGACTTAGGTCTTTTTCTTCCCTTATAATATTGCAATGAAATTGATAAATAAAGACCAACTCTTTCTTTTTGTTTTTAACCCAAGTAGATAATTCCCATCCATTCATCCATTTGGTGGACCAATAGTTGCCATGCTGATGGAAGTTGTCACTTCTTAACAATAGACATTCTGTGACTATGTTGACAGCACTTTGGGTGAAGATCCTAACTGGTCTTGGATACACATAGGGAGAAATTTGCTCAGCCAGTGTCAGTCTTAAGCATGCGTATCAGAAGATCTTTCTAGAGCTGGGAATTTTCCCATGAAAGGGATTCAGTTAGGGAAGAGACACTCGTCCCAGAGTTTTGCATTCTTCTTGAACACTGCTTAAGGAACTTAGATGCCGTGTCCATTTGGATCTCTGTCTTCACAGAACTTTGTCATGCAAGTGCTTGAAATGCATCTTGAAGAGAATTCACTAGCACAGAATGAATGAGAGTGGAAGGGCTTGGTGGGGCTAACCAGGCCCAATCCCCCTGCCTAAACCAGGATACCTAGAGCCTCTTGCCCAGGAGTCTATCTGGGTGTACTTTGAATGTCTTCAAAGATCCAGGCTCCACAATCTTTCTGGGCAGTCTGTGCCGTGGTTCAGTCACCCTCACAGTAAAGAATCATTTGCTGATGGTCAATGGCAATCTCCTGTATTTCAGAGAGTGCCCACTGCCTCTTGTTTTTTCACTCAGCATCACTGAAAAGACACTGGTTCCCTCCCCTTTGCACTATTGCTTCCATATGGATGCGTGCTGCCATGTAGAGATATGTCAAAAACCTCCCTGAAGCCCAGGCAGATAATATTCCCTTCATCTACCAGTCAAGTTGATTCATCAGAGGAGTTTAAAGTGATGTTCCAGCATGAAATTCCCCTGAAAAATCATGCTAACTACATGATTTTGTTGTCTTGCATGTGCCTGGCAAGGTTTCCCAGGAAGAGCTGCTTCATCAACTTCCTGGGGATAAAAAGGAGGCTGCCTGGTTTGTACTATTCCGAGTCCTCCTAATTGCCTTTTTTAGAGATGGGTGTCATTTGCTCTCATCCAGTCTTTAGCCTCTCTTGTCGTCTACATCTTAGCAAAAAGCTTTTCCACTACATGTTCATGTGATTGGAAAAGTCAGGAAAGTGGTAAGGTACTGTTTTCTCTCAGCAACAAGCTGCGCACACAATCCCAGTGTTGTACAGCTTCCTTCTTCACCTTTCCGATGCTGCCGCTCTCTCCGGCTCCCGGAGCCGAAGAAGCGGCTTCTTCGCGCAAAGACGATTGTACCGCTCACAGTGCTCTCTTAGCGCGGCTTCTGCCGAAAGAAGCCCGGGAGCGGCGCTTAGCTCCGGAGAGCATCGTCCCTTCGTCTTTAGCGTCTTTTGTGGTCTACATCCTAGCAGAAAGCTTTTCCACTCTGTCTGGCAAGGAAAACATGCGCCAGCACAGAAAACATCTCCCATCGTGTTCTGGACGTTGCACGGAGGTCTGCCAAGTGTTTGAAAGAAACAAAGATAAGTTGTCCAAAACAGCTTCCAATCGAATATTCATGTGATTGGAAACGTCAGGAAAGTGTAAGGTACTGTTTTCTATCAGTTGGCAAGCTGCGCACACAATGCCAGTGTTGTACAGCTTCCTTCTTCACCTTTCCGATGCTGCCGCTCTCTCCGGCTCCCGGAGCCGAAGAAGCGGCTTCTTCGCGCAAAGGCGACTGTACCGCTCACAGTGCTCTCTTAGCGCCGCTTCTGCCGAAAGAAGCCCGGGAGCGGCGCTTAACTCCGGAGAGCATCGTCCCTTCGTCTTTAGCGTCTTTTGTGGTCGACATCCTAGCAGAAAGCTTTTCCACTCTGTCTGGCAAGGAAAACATGCGCCAGCACAGAAAACATCTCCCATCGTGTTCTGGACGTTGCACGGAGGTCTGCCAAGTGTTTGCATAAAGAAATGAAAAGTTGTCCAAAATAACTTCCTATCGAATATTCATGTGATTGGAAAAGTCAGGAAAGTGGTAAGGTACTGTTTTCTATCAGTTGGCAAGCTGCGCACACAATCCCAGTGTTGTACAGCTTCCTTCTTCACCTTTCCGATGCTGCCGCTCTCTCCGGCTCCCGGAGCCGAAGAAGCGGCTTCTTCGCGCAAAGACGATTGTACCGCTCACAGTGCTCTCTTAGCGCGGCTTCTGCCGAAAGAAGCCCGGGAGCGGCGCTTAACTCCGGAGAGCATCGTCCCTTCGTCTTTAGCGTCTTTTGTGGTCTACATCCTAGCAGAAAGCTTTTCCACTCTGTCTGGAAAGGAAAACCTGCGCCAGCACAGAAAACATCTCCCATCGTGTTCTGGACGTTGCACGGAGGTCTGCCAAGTGTTTGAAAGAAACAAAGAAAAGTTGTCCAAAACAGCTTCCAATTGAATATTCATGTGATTGGAAACGTCCGGAAAGTGTAAGGTACTGTTTTCTATCAGTTGGCAAGCTGCGCACACAATCCCAGTGTTGTACAGCTTCCTTCTTCACCTTTCCGATGCTGCCGCTCTCTCCGGCTCCCGGAGCCGAAGAAGCGGCTTCTTCGCGCAAAGACGATTGTACCGCTCACAGTGCTCTCTTAGCGCCGCTTCTGCCGAAAGAAGCCCGGGAGCGGCTCTTAGCTCCGGAGAGCCTCGTACCTTCGTCTTTAGCGTCTTTTGTGGTCTACATCCTAGCAGAAAGCTTTTCCACTCTGTCTGGCAAGGAAAACATGCGCCAGCACAGAAAACATCTCCCATCGTGTTCTGGACGTTGCACGGAGGTCTGCCAAGTGTTTGCATAAAGAAAAGAAAAGTTGTCCAAAATAACTTCCTATCGAATGTTCATGTGATTGGAAAAGTCAGGAAAGTGGTAAGGTACTGTTTTCTATCAGTTGGCAAGCTGCGCACACAATCCCAGTGTTGTACAGCTTCCTTCTTCACCTTTCCGATGCTGCCGCTCTCTCCGGCTCCCGGAGCCGAAGAAGCGGCTTCTTCGCGCAAAGGCGATTGTACCGCTCACAGTGCTCTCTCAGCGCCGCTTCTGCCGAAAGAAGCCCGGGAGCGGTGCTTAGCTCCGGAGAGCATCGTCCCTTCGTCTTTAGCGTCTTTTGTGGTCTACATCCTAGCAGAAAGCTTTTCCACTCTGTCTGGCAAGGAAAACATGCGCCAGCGCAGAAAACATCTCCCATCGTGTTCTGGACGTTGCACGGAGGTCTGCCAAGTGTTTGCATAAAGAAATGAAAAGTTGTCCAAAACAGCTTCCAATCGAATGTTCATGTGATTGGAAAAGTCAGGAAAGTGGTAAGGTACTGTTTTCTATCAGTTGGCAAGCTGCGCACACAATCCCAGTGTTGTACAGCTTCCTTCTTCACCTTTCCGATGCTGCCGCTCTCTCCGGCTCCCGGAGCCGAAGAAGCGGCTTCTTCGCGCAAAGACGATTGTACCGCTCACAGTGCTCTCTTAGCGCCGCTTCTGCCAAAAGAAGCCCGGGAGCGGCGCTTAGCTCCGGAGAGCCTCGTCCCTTCGTCTTTAGCGTCTTTTGTGGTCTACATCCTAGCAGAAAGCTTTTCCACTCTGTCTGGCAAGGAAAACATGCGCCAGCACAGAAAACATCTCCCATCGTGTTCTGGACGTTGCACGGAGGTCTGCCAAGTGTTTGCATAAAGAAATGAATAGTTGTCCAAAACAGCTTCCAATCGAATATTCATGTGATTGGAAAAGTCAGGAAAGTGGTAAGGTACTGTTTTCTATCAGTTGGCAAGCTGCGCACACAATCCCAGTGTTGTACAGCTTCCTTCTTCACCTTTCCGATGCTGCCGCTCTCTCCGGCTCCCGGAGCCGAAGAAGCGGCTTCTTCGCGCAAAGACGATTGTACCGCTCACAGTGCTCTCTTAGCGCCGCTTCTGCCGAAAGAAGCCCGGGAGCGGCGCTTAGCTCCGGAGAGCATCGTACCTTCGTCTTTAGCGACTTTTGTGGTCTACATCCTAGCAGAAAGCTTTTCCACTCTGTCTGGCAAGGAAAACATGCGCCAGCACAGAAAACATCCCCCATCGTGTTCTGGACGTTGTACGGAGGTCTGCCAAGGGTTTGACAAGAAGAGAAGAAAAGTTGTCCAAAACAGCTTCCAATCGAATATTCATGTGATTGGAAAAGTCAGGAAAGTGGTAAGGTACTGTTTTCTATCAGCAACAAGCTGCGCACACAATCCCAGTGTTGTACAGCTTCCTTCTTCACCTTTCCGATGCTGCCGCTCTCTCCGGCTCCCGGAGCCGAAGAAGCGGCTTCTTCGCGCAAAGACGATTGTACCGCTCACAGTGCTCTCTTAGCGCGGCTTCTGCCGAAAGAAGCCCGGGAGCGGCGCTTAACTCCGGAGAGCCTCTTACCTTCTTCTTTAGCGTCTTTTGTGGTCTGCATCCTAGCAAAAGGCTTTTCCACTCAGTCTGGCAAGGAAAACCTGCGCCAGCACAGAAAACATCTCCCATCGTGTTCTGGACGTTGCACGGAGGTCTGCCAAGTGTTTGCATAAAGAAATGAAAAGTTGTCCAAAATAACTTCCTATCGAATGTTCATGTGATTGGAAAAGTCAGGAAAGTGGTAAGGTACTGTTTTCTATCAGTTGGCAAGCTGCGCACACAATCCCAGTGTTGTACAGCTTCCTTCTTCACCTTTCCGATGCTGCCGCTCTCTCCGGCTCCCGGAGCCGAAGAAGCGGCTTCTTCGCGCAAAGACGATTGTACCGCTCACAGTGCTCTCTTAGCGCCGCTTCTGCCGAAAGAAGCCCGGGAGCGGCGCTTAGCTCCGGAGAGCATCGTACCTTCGTCTTTAGCGTCTTTTGTGGTCTACATCCTAGCAGAAAGCTTTTCCACTCTGTCTGGCAAGGAAAACCTGCGCCAGCGCAGAAAACATCTCCCATCGTGTTCTGGACGTTGCACGGAGGTCTGCCAAGTGTTTGAAAGAAACAAAGAAAAGTTGTACAAAACAGCTTCCAATCGAATGTTCATGTGATTGGAAAAGTCAGGAAAGTGTAAGGTACTGTTTTCTATCAGTTGGCAAGCTGCGCACACAATCCCAGTGTTGTACAGCTTCCTTCTTCACCTTTCCGATGCTGCCGCTCTCTCCGGCTCCCGGAGCCGAAGAAGCGGCTTCTTCGCGCAAAGACGATTGTACCGCTCACAGTGCTCTCTTAGCGCCGCTTCTGCCGAAAGAAGCCCGGGAGCGGCGCTTAGCTCCGGAGAGCATCGTACCTTCGTCTTTAGCGACTTTTGTGGTCTACATCCTAGCAGAAAGCTTTTCCACTCTGTCTGGCAAGGAAAACCTGCGGAACACAGAAAACATCTCCCATCGTGTTCTGGACCTTGTACAGAGGTCTGCCAAGTGTTTGACAAGAAGAACAAAAAAGTTGTCCAAAACAGCTTCCAATCGAATATTCATGTGATTGGAAAAGTCAGGAGAATGTTAACGTACTGTTTTCTATCAGTTGGCAGGATGCGCACACAATCCCAGTGTTGTACAGCTTTCTTCTTCACCTTTCCGATGCTGCCGCTCTCTCCGGCTCCCTGAGCCGAATAAGCAGCTTCTTCGCGCAAACACGATTGTACTGGTCACAGTGCTCTCTTAGCGCGGCTTCTGCCAAAAGAAGCCCGGGAGCGGCGCTTAGCTCCGGAGAGCCTCGTACCTTCGTCTTTAGCGTCTTTTGTGGTCTACATCCTAGCAGAAAGCTTTTCCACTCTGTCTGGCAAGGAAAACATGCGCCAGCACAGAAAACATCTCCCATCGTGTTCTGGACGTTGCACGGAGGTCTGCCAAGTGTTTGACAAGAAGAGAAGAAAAGTTGTCCAAAACAGCTTCCAATCGAATATTCATGTGATTGGAAAAGTCAGGAAAGTTGTAAGGTACTGTTTTCTATCAGTTGGCAAGCTGCGCACACAATCCCAGTGTTGTACAGCTTCCTTCTTCACCTTTCCGATGCTGCCGCTCTCTCCGGCTCCCGGAGCCGAAGAAGCGGCTTCTTCGCGCAAAGACGATTGTACCGCTCACAGTGCTCTCTTAGCGCCGCTTCTGCCGAAAGAAGCCCGGGAGCGGCGCTTAGCTCCGGAGAGCATCGTACCTTCGTCTTTAGCGTCTTTTGTGGTCTACATCCTAGCAGAAAGCTTTTCCACTCTGTCTGGCAAGGAAAACATGCGCCAGCACAGAAAACATCTCCCATCGTGTTCTGGACGTTGTACGGAGGTCTGCCAAGTGTTTGACAAGAAGAGAAGAAAAGTTGTCCAAAACAGCTTCCAATCGAATATTCATGTGATTGGAAAAGTCAGGAAAGTTGTAAGGTACTGTTTTCTATCAGTTGGCAAGCTGCGCACACAATCCCAGTGTTGTACAGCTTCCTTCTTCACCTTTCCGATGCTGCCGCTCTCTCCGGCTCCCGGAGCCGAAGAAGCGGCTTCTTCGCGCAAAGACGATTGTACCGCTCACAGTGCTCTCTCAGCGCCGCTTCTGCCGAAAGAAGCCCGGGAGCGGTGCTTAGCTCCGGAGAGCATCGTCCCTTCGTCTTTAGCGTCTTTTGTGGTCTACATCCTAGCAGAAAGCTTTTCCACTCTGTCTGGCAAGGAAAACATGCGCCAGCGCAGAAAACATCTCCCATCGTGTTCTGGACGTTGCACGGAGGTCTGCCAAGTGTTTGCATAAAGAAATGAAAAGTTGTCCAAAACAGCTTCCAATCGAATGTTCATGTGATTGGAAAAGTCAGGAAAGTGGTAAGGTACTGTTTTCTATCAGTTGGCAAGCTGCGCACACAATCCCAGTGTTGTACAGCTTCCTTCTTCACCTTTCCGATGCTGCCGCTCTCTCCGGCTCCCGGAGCCGAAGAAGCGGCTTCTTCGCGCAAAGACGATTGTACCGCTCACAGTGCTCTCTTAGTGCGGCTTCTGCCGAAAGAAGCCCGGGAGCGGCGCTTAGCTCCGGAGAGCATCGTCCCTTCGTCTTTAGCGTCTTTTGTGGTCTACATCCTAGCAGAAAGCTTTTCCACTCTGTCTGGCAAGGAAAACCTGCGCCAGCGCTGAAAACATCTCCCATCGTGTTCTGGACGTTGCACGGAGGTCTGCCAAGTGTTTGCATAAAGAAATGAATAGTTGTCCAAAACAGCTTCCAATCGAATGTTCATGTGATTGGAAAAGTCAGGAAAGTGGTAAGGTACTGTTTTCTATCAGTTGGCAAGCTGCGCACACAATCCCAGTGTTGTACAGCTTCCTTCTTCACCTTTCCGATGCTGCCGCTCTCTCCGGCTCCCGGAGCCGAAGAAGCGGCTTCTTCGCGCAAAGACGATTGTACCGCTCACAGTGCTCTCTTAGCGCGGCTTCTGCCGAAAGAAGCCCGGGAGAGGCGCTTAGCTCCGGAGAGCATCGTCCCTTCGTCTTTAGCGACTTTTGTGGTCTACATCCTAGCAGAAAGCTTTTCCACTCTGTCTGGCAAGGAAAACATGCGCCAGCACAGAAAACATCTCCCATCGTGTTCTGGACGTTGTACGGAGGTCTGCCAAGTGTTTGACAAGAAGAGAAGAAAAGTTGTCCAAAACAGCTTCCAATCGAATATTCATGTGATTGGAAAAGTCAGGAAAGTTGTAAGGTACTGTTTTCTATCAGTTGGCAAGCTGCGCACACAATCCCAGTGTTGTACAGCTTCCTTCTTCACCTTTCCGATGCTGCCGCTCTCTCCGGCTCCCGGAGCCGAAGAAGCGGCTTCTTCGCGCAAAGACGATTGTACCGCTCACAGTGCTCTCTTAGCGCCGCTTCTGCCGAAAGAAGCCCGGGAGCGGCGCTTAGCTCCGGAGAGCATCGTACCTTCGTCTTTAGCGTCTTTTGTGGTCTACATCCTAGCAGAAAGCTTTTCCACTCTGTCTGGCAAGGAAAACCTGCGCCAGCACAGAAAACATCTCCCATCGTGTTCTGGACGTTGTACGGAGGTCTGCCAAGTGTTTGACAAGAAGAGAAGAAAAGTTGTCCAAAACAGCTTCCAATCGAATATTCATGTGATTGGAAAAGTCAGGAAAGTTGTAAGGTACTGTTTTCTATCAGTTGGCAAGCTGCGCACACAATCCCAGTGTTGTACAGCTTCCTTCTTCACCTTTCCGATGCTGCCGCTCTCTCCGGCTCCCGGAGCCGAAGAAGCGGCTTCTTCGCGCAAAGACGATTGTACCGCTCACAGTGCTCTCTTAGCGCGGCTTCTGCCGAAAGAAGCCCGGGAGCGGCGCTTAGCTCCGGAGAGCATCGTACCTTCGTCTGCAGCGTCTTTTGTGGTCTACATCCTAGCAGAAAGCTTTTCCACTCTGTCTGGCAAGGAAAACATGCGCCAGCACAGAAAACATCTCCCATCGTGTTGTGGACATTGCACGGAGGTCTGCCAAGTGTTTGCATAAAGAAATGAAAAGTTGTCCAAAATAACTTCCTATCGAATGTTCATGTGATTGGAAAAGTCAGGAAAGTGGTAAGGTACTGTTTTCTATCAGTTGGCAAGCTGCGCACACAATCCCAGTGTTGTACAGCTTCCTTCTTCACCTTTCCGATGCTGCCGCTCTCTCCGGCTCCCGGAGCCGAAGAAGCGGCTTCTTCGCGCAAAGACGATTGTACCGCTCACAGTGCTCTCTTAGCGCGGCTTCTGCCGAAAGAAGCCCGGGAGCGGCGCTTAGCTCCGGAGAGCATCGTCCCTTCGTCTTTAGCGTCTTTTGTGGTCTACATCCTAGCAGAAAGCTTTTCCACTCTGTCTGGCAAGGAAAACATGCGCCAGCACAGAAAACATCTCCCATCGTGTTCTGGACGTTGCACGGAGGTCTGCCAAGTGTTTGCATAAAGAAATGAAAAGTTGTCCAAAATAACTTCCTATCGAATATTCATGTGATTGGAAAAGTCAGGAAAGTGGTAAGGTACTGTTTTCTATCAGTTGGCAAGCTGCGCACACAATCCCAGTGTTGTACAGCTTCCTTCTTCACCTTTCCGATGCTGCCGCTCTCTCCGGCTCCCGGAGCCGAAGAAGCGGCTTCTTCGCGCAAAGGCGATTGTACCGCTCACAGTGCTCTCTTAGCGCCGCTTCTGCCGAAAGAAGCCCGGGAGCGGCGCTTAGCTCCGGAGAGGCTCGTACCTTCGTCTTTAGCGACTTTTGTGGTCTACATCCTAGCAGAAAGCTTTTCCACTCTGTCTGGCAAGGAAAACCTGCGCCAGCGCTGAAAACATCTCCCATCGTGTTCTGGATGTTGCACGGAGGTCTGCCAAGTGTTTGCATAAAGAAATGAAAAGTTGTCCAAAACAGCTTCCAATCGAATGTTCATGTGATTGGAAAAGTCAGGAAAGTGGTAAGGTACTGTTTTCTATCAGTTGGCAAGCTGCGCACACAATCCCAGTGTTGTACAGCTTCCTTCTTCACCTTTCCGATGCTGCCGCTCTCTCCGGCTCCCGGAGCCGAAGAAGCGGCTTCTTCGCGCAAAGACGATTGTACCGCTCACAGTGCTCTCTTAGCGCCGCTTCTGCCGAAAGAAGCCCGGGAGCGGTGCTTAGCTCCGGAGAGCCTCGTCCCTTCGTCTTTAGCGTCTTTTGTGGTCTACATCCTAGCAGAAAGCTTTTCCACTCTGTCTGGCAAGGAAAACATGCGCCAGCACAGAAAACATCTCCCATCGTGTTCTGGACGTTGTACGGAGGTCTGCCAAGTGTTTGACAAGAAGAGAAGAAAAGTTGTCCAAAATAACTTCCTATCGAATGTTCATGTGATTGGAAAAGTCAGGAAAGTGGTAAGGTACTGTTTCCTATCAGTTGGCAAGCTGCGCACACAATCCCAGTGTTGTACAGCTTCCTTCTTCACCTTTCCGATGCTGCCGCTCTCTCCGGCTCCCGGAGCCGAAGAAGCGGCTTCTTCGCGCAAAGACGATTGTACCGCTCACAGTGCTCTCTTAGCGCCGCTTCTGCCGAAAGAAGCCCGGGAGCGGCGCTTAGCTCCGGAGAGCATCGTACCTTCGTCTTTAGCGTCTTTTGTGGTCTACATCCTAGCAGAAAGCTTTTCCACTCTGTCTGGCAAGGAAAACATGCGCCAGCGCAGAAAACATCTCCCATCGTGTTCTGGACGTTGCACGGAGGTCTGCCAAGTGTTTGAAAGAAACAAAGAAAAGTTGTCCAAAACAGCTTCCAATCGAATGTTCATGTGATTGGAAAAGTCAGGAAAGTGGTAAGGTACTGTTTTCTATCAGTTGGCAAGCTGCGCACACAATCCCAGTGTTGTACAGCTTCCTTCTTCACCTTTCCGATGCTGCCGCTCTCTCCGGCTCCCTGAGCCGAAGAAGCAGCTTCTTCGCGCAAACACGATTGTACTGGTCACAGTGCTCTCTTAGCGCGGCTTCTGCCAAAAGAAGCCCGGGAGCGGCGCTTAGCTCCGGAGAGCATCGTACCTTCGTCTTTAGCGTCTTTTGTGGTCTACATCCTAGCAGAAAGCTTTTCCACTCTGTCTGGCAAGGAAAACCTGCGCCAGCACAGAAAACATCTCCCATCGTGTTCTGGACGTTGTACGGAGGTCTGCCAAGTGTTTGAAAGAAACAAAGAAAAGTTGTCTAAAACAGCTTCCAATCGAATGTTCATGTGATTGGAAAAGTCAGGAAAGTGGTAAGGTACTGTTTTCTATCAGTTGGCAAGCTGCGCACACAATCCCAGTGTTGTACAGCTTCCTTCTTCACCTTTCCGATGCTGCCGCTCTCTCCGGCTCCCGGAGCCGAAGAAGCGGCTTCTTCGCGCAAAGACGATTGTACCGCTCACAGTGCTCTCTTAGCGCGGCTTCTGCCGAAAGAAGCCCGGGAGCGGCGCTTAGCTCCGGAGAGCATCGTACCTTCGTCTTTAGCGTCTTTTGTGGTCTACATCCTAGCAGAAAACTTTTCCACTCTGTCTGGCAAGGAAAACCTGCGCCAGCACAGAAAACATCTCCCATCGTGTTCTGGACGTTGTACGGAGGTCTGCCAAGTGTTTGACAAGAAGAGAAGAAAAGTTGTCCAAAACAGCTTCCAATCGAATATTCATGTGATTGGAAAAGTCAGGAAAGTTGTAAAGTACTGTTTTCTATCAGTTGGCAAGCTGCGCACACAATCCCAGTGTTGTACAGCTTCCTTCTTCACCTTTCCGATGCTGCCGCTCTCTCCGGCTCCCGGAGCCGAAGAAGCGGCTTCTTCGCGCAAAGACGATTGTACCGCTCACAGTGCTCTCTTAGCGCGGCTTCTGCCGAAAGAAGCCCGGGAGCGGCGCTTAGCTCCGGAGAGCATCGTACCTTCGTCTGCAGCGTCTTTTGTGGTCTACATCCTAGCAGAAAGCTTTTCCACTCTGTCTGGCAAGGAAAACATGCGCCAGCACAGAAAACATCTCCCATCGTGTTCTGGACGTTGCACGGAGGTCTGCCAAGTGTTTGCATAAAGAAAAAAAAAGTTGTCCAAAATAACTTCCTATCGAATGTTCATGTGATTGGAAAAGTCAGGAAAGTGGTAAGGTACTGTTTTCTATCAGTTGGCAAGCTGCGCACACAATCCCAGTGTTGTACAGCTTCCTTCTTCACCTTTCCGATGCTGCCGCTCTCTCCGGCTCCCGGAGCCGAAGAAGCGGCTTCTTCGCGCAAAGACATTTGTACCGGTCACAGTGCTCTCTTAGCGCAGCTTCTGCCGAAAGAAGCCCGGGAGCGGCGCTTAGCTCCGGAGAGCATCGTACCTTCGTCTTTAGCGTCTTTTGTGGTCTACATCCTAGCAGAAAGCTTTTCCACTCTGTCTGGCAAGGAAAACATGCGCCAGCACAGAAAACATCTCCCATCGTGTTCGGGACGTTGCACGGAGGTCTGCCAAGTGTTTGCATAAAGAAATGAATAGTTGTCCAAAATAACTTCCTATCAAATGTTCATGTGATTGGAAAAGTCAGGAAAGTGGTAAGGTACTGTTTTCTATCAGTTGGCAAGCTGCGCACACAATCCCAGTGTTGTACAGCTTCCTTCTTCACCTTTCCGATGCTGCCGCTCTCTCCGGCTCCCGGAGCCGAAGAAGCGGCTTCTTCGCGCAAAGACGATTGTACCGCTCACAGTGCTCTCTTAGCGCCGCTTCTGCCGAAAGAAGCCCGGGAGCGGCGCTTAGCTCCGGAGAGCATCGTACCTTCGTCTTTAGCGTCTTTTGTGGTCTACATCCTAGCAGAAAGCTTTTCCACTATGTCTGACAAGGAAAACCTGCGCAAGCACAGAAAACATCTCCCATCGTGTTCTGGACGTTGCACGGAGGTCTGCCAAGTGTTTGACAAGAAGAGAAGAAAAGTTGTCCAAAACAGCTTCCAATCGAATATTTATGTGATTGGAAAAGTCAGGAGAATGTTAACGTACTGTTTTCTATCAGTTGGCAGGATGCGCACACAATCCCAGTGTTGTACAGCTTCCTTCTTCACCTTTCCGATGCTGCCGCTCTCTCCGGCTCCCTGAGCCGAAGAAGCAGCTTCTTCGCGCAAACACGATTGTACTGGTCACAGTGCTCTCTTAGCGCGGCTTCTGCCAAAAGAAGCCCGGGAGCGGCGCTTAGCTCCGGAGAGCATCGTCCCTTCGTCTTTAGCGTCTTTTGTGGTCTACATCCTAGCAGAAAGCTTTTCCACTCTGTCTGGCAAGGAAAACCTGCGGAGCACAGAAAACATCTCCCATCGTCTTCTGGACGTTGCACGGAGGTCTGCCAAGTGTTTGAAAGAAACAAAGAAAAGTTGTCCAAAACAGCTTCCAATCGAATGTTCATGTGATTGGAAAAGTCAGGAAAGTGGTAAGGTACTGTTTTCTATCAGTTGGCAAGCTGCGCACACAATCCCAGTGTTGTACAGCTTCCTTCTTCACCTTTCCGATGCTGCCCCTCTCTCCGGCTCCCGGAGCCGAAGAAGCGGCTTCTTCGCGCAAAGACGATTGTACCGCTCACAGTGCTCTCTTAGCGCCGCTTCTGCCGAAAGAAGCCCGGGAGCGGCGCTTAGCTCCGGAGAGCATCGTACCTTCGTCTTTAGCGACTTTTGTGGTCTACATCCTAGCAGAAAGCTTTTCCACTCTGTCTGGCAAGGAAAACCTGCGGAACACAGAAAACATCTCCCATCGTGTTCTGGACGTTGTACGGAGGTCTGCCAAGTGTTTGACAAGAAGAGAAGAAAAGCTGTCCAAAACAGCTTCCAATCGTATATTCATGTGATTGGAAAAGTCAGGAAAGTGGTAAGGTACTGTTTTCTCTCAGCAACAAGCTGCGCACACAATCCCAGTGTTGTACAGCTTCCTTCTTCACCTTTCCGATGCTGCCGCTCTCTCCGGCTCCCGGAGCCGAAGAAGCGGCTTCTTCGCGCAAAGACGATTGTACCGGTCACAGTGCTCTCTTAGCGCAGCTTCTGCCGAAAGAAGCCCGGGAGCGGCGCTTAGCTCCGGAGAGCATCGTACCTTCGTCTGCAGCGTCTTTTGTGGTCTACATCCTAGCAGAAAGCTTTTCCACTCTGTCTGGCAAGGAAAACATGCGCCAGCGCAGAAAACATCTCCCATCGTGTTCTGGACGTTGCACGGAGGTCTGCCAAGTGTTTGCATAAAGAAATGAAAAGTTGTCCAAAACAGCTTCCAATCGAATGTTCATGTGATTGGAAAAGTCAGGAAAGTGGTAAGGTACTGTTTTCTATCAGTTGGCAAGCTGCGCACACAATCCCAGTGTTGTACAGCTTCCTTCTTCACCTTTCCGATGCTGCCGCTCTCTCCGGCTCCCGGAGCCGAAGAAGCGGCTTCTTCGCGCAAAGACGATTGTACCGCTCACAGTGCTCTCTTAGCGCCGCTTCTGCCGAAAGAAGCCCGGGAGCGGTGCTTAGCTCCGGAGAGCCTCGTCCCTTCGTCTTTAGCGTCTTTTGTGGTCTACATCCTAGCAGAAAGCTTTTCCACTCTGTCTGGCAAGGAAAACATGCGCCAGCACAGAAAACATCTCCCATCGTGTTGTGGACGTTGCACGGAGGTCTGCCAAGTGTTTGCATAAAGAAATGAATAGTTGTCCAAAATAACTTCCTATCGAATGTTCATGTGATTGGAAAAGTCAGGAAAGTGGTAAGGTACTGTTTTCTATCAGTTGGCAAGCTGCGCACACAATCCCAGTGTTGTACAGCTTCCTTCTTCACCTTTCCGATGCTGCCGCTCTCTCCGGCTCCCGGAGCCGAAGAAGCGGCTTCTTCGCGCAAAGACGATTGTACCGCTCACAGTGCTCTCTTAGCGCCGCTTCTGCCGAAAGAATCCCGGGAGCGGCGCTTAGCTCCGGAGAGCATCGTACCTTCGTCTTTAGCGTCTTTTGTGGTCTACATCCTAGCAGAAAGCTTTTCCACTCTGTCTGGCAAGGAAAACATGCGCCAGCACAGAAAACATCTCCCATCGTGTTCTGGACGTTGTACGGAGGTCTGCCAAGTGTTTGAAAGAAACAAAGAAAAGTTGTCCAAAACAGCTTCCAATCGAATGTTCATGTGATTGGAAAAGTCAGGAAAGTGGTAAGGTACTGTTTTCTATCAGTTGGCAAGCTGCGCACACAATCCCAGTGTTGTACAGCTTCCTTCTTCACCTTTCCGATGCTGCCGCTCTCTCCGGCTCCCGGAGCCGAAGAAGCGGCTTCTTCGCGCAAAGACGATTGTACCGCTCACAGTGCTCTCTTAGCGCCGCTTCTGCCGAAAGAAGCCCGGGAGCGGCGCTTAGCTCCGGAGAGCATCGTACCTTCGTCTTTAGCGTCTTTTGTGGTCTACATCCTAGCAGAAAGCTTTTCCATTCTGTCTGGCAAGGAAAACCTGCGCCAGCACAGAAAACATCTCCCATCGTGTTCTGGACGTTGTACAGAGGTCTGCCAAGTGTTTGAAAAGAAGAACAAAAAAGTTGTCCAAAACAGCTTCCAATCGAATATTCATGTGATTGGAAAAGTCAGGAAAGTGTAAGGTACTGTTTTCTATCAGTCGGCAAGCTGCGCACACAATCCCAGTGTTGTACAGCTTCCTTCTTCACCTTTCCGATGCTGCCGCTCTCTCCGGCTCCCGGAGCCGAAGAAGCGGCTTCTTCGCGCAAAGACGATTGTACCGCTCACAGTGCTCTCTTAGCGCGGCTTCTGCCGAAAGAAGCCCGGGAGCGGCGCTTAGCTCCGGAGAGCATCGTCCCTTCGTCTTTAGCGTCTTTTGTGGTCTACATCCTAGCAGAAAACTTTTCCACTCTGTCTGGCAAGGAAAACCTGCGCCAGCGCAGAAAACATCTCCCATCGTGTTCTGGACGTTGCACGGAGGTCTGCCAAGTGTTTGCATAAAGAAAAAAAAAGTTTTCCAAAATAATTTCCTATCGATTGTTCATGTGATTGGAAAAGTCAGGAAAGTGGTAAGGTACTGTTTTCTATCAGTTGGCAAGCTGCGCACACAATCCCAGTGTTGTACAGCTTCCTTCTTCACCTTTCCGATGCTGCCGCTCTCTCCGGCTCCCGGAGCCGAAGAAGCGGCTTCTTCGCGCAAAGACGATTGTACCGCTCACAGTGCTCTCTTAGCGCGGCTTCTGCCGAAAGAAGCCCGGGAGCGGCGCTTAGCTCCGGAGAGCATCGTACCTTCGTCTTTAGCGTCTTTTGTGGTCTACATCCTAGCAGAAAGCTTTTCCACTATGTCTGACAAGGAAAACCTGCGCCAGCACAGAAAACATCTCCCATCGTGTTCTGGACGTTGCACGGAGGTCTGCCAAGTGTTTGACAAGAAGAGAAGAAAAGTTGTCCAAAACAGCTTCCAATCGAATATTTATGTGATTGGAAAAGTCAGGAGAATGTTAACGTACTGTTTTCTATCAGTTGGCAGGATGCGCACACAATCCCAGTGTTGTACAGCTTCCTTCTTCACCTTTCCGATGCTGCCGCTCTCTCCGGCTCCCTGAGCCGAAGAAGCAGCTTCTTCGCGCAAACACGATTGTACTGGTCACAGTGCTCTCTTAGCGCGGCTTCTGCCGAAAGAAGCCCGGGAGCGGCGCTTAGCTCCGGAGAGCATCGTCCCTTCGTCTTTAGCGTCTTTTGTGGTCTACATCCTAGCAGAAAGCTTTTCCACTCTGTCTGGCAAGGAAAACCTGCGCCAGCACAGAAAACATCTCCCATCGTCTTCTGGACGTTGCACGGAGGTCTGCCAAGTGTTTGCATGAAGAAAAGAAAAGTTGTCCAAAATAACTTCCTATCGAATGTTCATGTGATTGGAAAAGTCAGGAAAGTGGTAAGGTAGTGTTTTCTATCAGTTAACAAGCTGCGCACACAATCCCAGTGTTGTACAGCTTCCTTCTTCACCTTTCCGATGCTGCCGCTCTCTCCGGCTCCCGGAGCCGAAGAAGCGGCTTCTTCGCGCAAAGACGATTGTACCGCTCACAGTGCTCTCTTAGCGCCGCTTCTGCCGAAAGAAGCCCGGGAGCGGTGCTTAGCTCCGGAGAGCCTCGTCCCTTCGTCTTTAGCGTCTTTTGTGGTCTACATCCTAGCAGAAAGCTTTTCCACTCTGTCTGGCAAGGAAAACCTGCGCCAGCACAGAAAACATCTCCCATCGTGTTCTGGACGTTGCACGGAGGTCTGCCAAGTGTTTGCATAAAGAAATGAATAGTTGTCCAAAATAACTTCCTATCGAATGTTCATGTGATTGGAAAAGTCAGGAAAGTGGTAAGGTACTGTTTTCTATCAGTTGGCAAGCTGCGCACACAATCCCAGTGTTGTACAGCTTCCTTCTTCACCTTTGCGATGCTGCTGCTCTCTCCGGCTCCCGGAGCCGAAGAAGCGGCTTCTTCGCGCAAAGGCGATTGTACCGCTCACAGTGCTCTCTTAGCGCCGCTTCTGCCGAAAGAAGCCCGGGAGCGGCGCTTAGCTCCGGAGAGCATCGTACCTTCGTCTTTAGCGTCTTTTGTGGTCTACATCCTAGCAGAAAGCTTTTCCACTCTGTCTGGCAAGGAAAACCTGCGCCAGCACAGAAAACATCTCCCATCGTGTTCTGGACGTTGCACGGAGGTCTGCCAAGTGTTTGAAAGAAACAAAGAAAAGTTGTCCAAAACAGCTTCCAATCGAATGTTCATGTGATTGGAAAAGTCAGGAAAGTGGTAAGGTACTCTTTTCTATCAGTTGGCAAGCTGCGCACACAATCCCAGTGTTGTACAGCTTCCTTCTTCACCTTTCCGATGCTGCCGCTCTCTCCGGCTCCCGGAGCCGAAGAAGCGGCTTCTTCGCGCAAAGACGATTGTACCGCTCACAGTGCTCTCTTAGCGCCGCTTCTGCCGAAAGAAGCCCGGGAGCGGCGCTTAGCTCCGGAGAGCATCGTACCTTCGTCTTTAGCGTCTTTTGTGGTCTACATCCTAGCAGAAAGCTTTTCCACTCTGTCTGGCAAGGAAAACCTGCGGAACACAGAAAACATCTCCCATCGTGTTCTGGACGTTGTACG
This sequence comes from Ammospiza caudacuta, assembly GCF_027887145.1. Taxonomy (NCBI): domain Eukaryota; kingdom Metazoa; phylum Chordata; class Aves; order Passeriformes; family Passerellidae; genus Ammospiza; species Ammospiza caudacuta. The sequence goes on from NC_080607.1 coordinate 2,887,055, forward strand.
GAGGTCTGCCAAGTGTTTGACAAGAAGAGAAGAAAAGTTGTCCAAAACAGCTTCCAATCGTATATTCATGTGATTGGAAAAGTCAGGAAAGTGGTAAGGTACTGTTTTCTCTCAGCAACAAGCTGCGCACACAATCCCAGTGTTGTACAGCTTCCTTCTTCACCTTTCCGATGCTGCCGCTCTCTCCGGCTCCCGGAGCCGAAGAAGCGGCTTCTTCGCGCAAAGACAATTGTACCGGTCACAGTGCTCTCTTAGCGCAGCTTCTGCCGAAAGAAGCCCGGGAGCGGCGCTTAGCTCCGGAGAGCATCGTACCTTCGTCTTTAGCGTCTTTTGTGGTCTACATCCTAGCAGAAAGCTTTTCCACTCTGTCTGGCAAGGAAAACATGCGCCAGCACAGAAAACATCTCCCATCGTGTTCTGGACCTTGTACAGTGGTCTGCCAAGTGTTTGACAAGAAGAACAAAAAAGTTGTCCAAAACAGCTTCCAATCGAATATTCATGTGATTGGAAAAGTCAGGAAAGTGTAAGGTACTGTTTTCTATCAGTCGGCAAGCTGCGCACACAATCCCAGTGTTGTACAGCTTCCTTCTTCACCTTTCCGATGCTGCCGCTCTCTCCGGCTCCCGGAGCCGAAGAAGCGGCTTCTTCGCGCAAAGACGATTGTACCGCTCACAGTGCTCTCTTAGCGCGGCTTCTGCCGAAAGAAGCCCGGGAGCGGCGCTTAGCTCCGGAGAGCATCGTACCTTCGTCTGCAGCGTCTTTTGTGGTCTACATCCTAGCAGAAAGCTTTTCCACTCTGTCTGGCCAGGAAAACATGCGCCAGCACAGAAAACATCTCCCATCGTGTTCTGGACGTTGCACGGAGGTCTGCCAAGTGTTTGCATAAAGAAATGAATAGTTGTCCAAAATAACTTCCTATCGAATGTTCATGTGATTGGAAAAGTCAGGAAAGTGGTAAGGTACTGTTTTCTATCAGTTGGCAAGCTGCGCACACAATCCCAGTGTTGTACAGCTTCCTTCTTCACCTTTCCGATGCTGCCGCTCTCTCCGGCTCCCGGAGCCGAAGAAGCGGCTTCTTCGCGCAAAGACGATTGTACCGCTCACAGTGCTCTCTTAGCGCCGCTTCTGCCGAAAGAAGCCCGGGAGCGGCGCTTAGCTCCGGAGAGCATCGTACCTTCGTCTTTAGCGTCTTTTGTGGTCTACATCCTAGCAGAAAGCTTTTCCACTATGTCTGACAAGGAAAACCTGCGCCAGCACAGAAAACATCTCCCATCGTGTTCTGGACGTTGCACGGAGGTCTGCCAAGTGTTTGACAAGAAGAGAAGAAAAGTTGTCCAAAACAGCTTCCAATCGAATATTTATGTGATTGGAAAAGTCAGGAGAATGTTAACGTACTGTTTTCTATCAGTTGGCAGGATGCGCACACAATCCCAGTGTTGTACAGCTTCCTTCTTCACCTTTCCGATGCTGCCGCTCTCTCCGGCTCCCGGAGCCGAAGAAGCAGCTTCTTCGCGCAAACACGATTGTACTGGTCACAGTGCTCTCTTAGCGCGGCTTCTGCCAAAAGAAGCCCGGGAGCGGCGCTTAGCTCCGGAGAGCATCGTCCCTTCGTCTTTAGCGTCTTTTGTGGTCTACATCCTAGCAGAAAGCTTTTCCACTCTGTCTGGCAAGGAAAACCTGCCCCAGCACAGAAAACATCTCCCATCGTCTTCTGGACGTTGCACGGAGGTCTGCCAAGTGTTTGCATGAAGAAAAGAAAAGTTGTCCAAAATAACTTCCTATCGAATGTTCATGTGATTGGAAAAGTCAGGAAAGTGGTAAGGTAGTGTTTTCTATCAGTTAACAAGCTGCGCACACAATCCCAGTGTTGTACAGCTTCCTTCTTCACCTTTCCGATGCTGCCGCTCTCTCCGGCTCCCGGAGCCGAAGAAGCGGCTTCTTCGCGCAAAGACGATTGTACCGCTCACAGTGCTCTCTTAGCGCCGCTTCTGCCGAAAGAAGCCCGGGAGCGGTGCTTAGCTCCGGAGAGCCTCGTCCCTTCGTCTTTAGCGTCTTTTGTGGTCTACATCCTAGCAGAAAGCTTTTCCACTCTGTCTGGCAAGGAAAACCTGCGCCAGCACAGAAAACATCTCCCATCGTGTTCTGGACATTGCACGGAGGTCTGCCAAGTGTTTGCATAAAGAAATGAATAGTTGTCCAAAATAACTTCCTATCGAATGTTCATGTGATTGGAAAAGTCAGGAAAGTGGTAAGGTACTGTTTTCTATCAGTTGGCAAGCTGCGCACACAATCCCAGTGTTGTACAGCTTCCTTCTTCACCTTTCCGATGCTGCCGCTCTCTCCGGCTCCCGGAGCCGAAGAAGCGGCTTCTTCGCGCAAAGGCGATTGTACCGCTCACAGTGCTCTCTTAGCGCCGCTTCTGCCGAAAGAAGCCCGGGAGCGGCGCTTAGCTCCGGAGAGCATCGTACCTTCGTCTTTAGCGTCTTTTGTGGTCTACATCCTAGCAGAAAGCTTTTCCACTCTGTCTGGCAAGGAAAACATGCGCCAGCGCAGAAAACATCTCCCATCGTGTTCTGGACGTTGCACGGAGGTCTGCCAAGTGTTTGAAAGAAACAAAGAAAAGTTGTCCAAAACAGCTTCCAATCGAATGTTCATGTGATTGGAAAAGTCAGGAAAGTGGTAAGGTACTGTTTTCTATCAGTTGGCAAGCTGCGCACACAATCCCAGTGTTGTACAGCTTCCTTCTTCACCTTTCCGATGCTGCCGCTCTCTCCGGCTCCCGGAGCCGAAGAAGCGGCTTCTTCGCGCAAAGACGATTGTACCGCTCACAGTGCTCTCTTAGCGCCGCTTCTGCCGAAAGAAGCCCGGGAGCGGCGCTTAGCTCCGGAGAGCATCGTACCTTCGTCTTTAGCGACTTTTGTGGTCTACATCCTAGCAGAAAGCTTTTCCACTCTGTCTGGCAAGGAAAACCTGCGGAACACAGAAAACATCTCCCATCGTGTTCTGGACGTTGTACGGAGGTCTGCCAAGTGTTTGACAAGAAGAGAAGAACAGTTGTCCAAAACAGCTTCCAATCGTATATTCATGTGATTGGAAAAGTCAGGAAAGTGGTAAGGTACTGTTTTCTCTCAGCAACAAGCTGCGCACACAATCCCAGTGTTGTACAGCTTCCTTCTTCACCTTTCCGATGCTGCCGCTCTCTCCGGCTCCCGGAGCCGAAGAAGCGGCTTCTTCGCGCAAAGACGATTGTACCGCTCACAGTGCTCTCTTAGCGCGGCTTCTGCCGAAAGAAGCCCGGGAGCGGCGCTTAGCTCCGGAGAGCATCGTACCTTCGTCTTTAGCGTCTTTTGTGGTCTACATCCTAGCAGAAAGCTTTTCCACTATGTCTGACAAGGAAAACCTGCGCCAGCACAGAAAACATCTCCCATCGTGTTCTGGACGTTGCACGGAGGTCTGCCAAGTGTTTGACAAGAAGAGAAGAAAAGTTGTCCAAAACAGCTTCCAATCGAATATTTATGTGATTGGAAAAGTCAGGAGAATGTTAACGTACTGTTTTCTATCAGTTGGCAGGATGCGCACACAATCCCAGTGTTGTACAGCTTCCTTCTTCACCTTTCCGATGCTGCCGCTCTCTCCGGCTCCCGGAGCCGAAGAAGCAGCTTCTTCGCGCAAACACGATTGTACTGGTCACAGTGCTCTCTTAGCGCGGCTTCTGCCAAAAGAAGCCCGGGAGCGGCGCTTAGCTCCGGAGAGCATCGTCCCTTCGTCTTTAGCGTCTTTTGTGGTCTACATCCTAGCAGAAAGCTTTTCCACTCTGTCTGGCAAGGAAAACCTGCCCCAGCACAGAAAACATCTCCCATCGTCTTCTGGACGTTGCACGGAGGTCTGCCAAGTGTTTGCATGAAGAAAAGAAAAGTTGTCCAAAATAACTTCCTATCGAATGTTCATGTGATTGGAAAAGTCAGGAAAGTGGTAAGGTAGTGTTTTCTATCAGTTAACAAGCTGCGCACACAATCCCAGTGTTGTACAGCTTCCTTCTTCACCTTTCCGATGCTGCCGCTCTCTCCGGCTCCCGGAGCCGAAGAAGCGGCTTCTTCGCGCAAACACGATTGTACCGGTCACAGTGCTGTCTTAGCGCGGCTTCTGCCGAAAGACGCCCCGAGCGGCTCTTAGCTCCGGGGTCTCCGTACCTTCCAATTCAATTTTTTCGGCTCCACAAACCAAATGGTATACTTGCAGCAGGAGGGCGGGACATTGAACTGGACTTTCTCCTTTTAGAGAGAAGCTAATGAAAAAGTTTCACCGGAATCAGAGCAGGCTGTAAAACAAGAAAAGTGTCATGGAAATAAGCCAGCCTTATCCTCTTAGCCTTGCTTGTTGTGATTGGCCAAGAAAGAAATGTGTCAACTCGGTGTTCCTGGGTATCACATCAGTAACAGGTACTTCAGCTGCTGTACTTCTCTCCTGAAGTTAAGAACAGAATCCAAGGAATTGTGATTCCATGGTCTCAATTCACTCAATATGGTGCCGAAAAAGGAGTGGAAGGTGCACGGGTCAATTAACTTGAATGGCCTATGTAAATCAGCGGCCACTGTTTTTCTGAAGGCTTCAACAGGTTAGTTGCCTATGTTCTTCTTGGAATTGTTTTAACCTTTGGTCATGTTTTTCTTGGGATTCTTTTACCCTTTTCCCATTAGTTCAGCCTTTGCTCTCAAGCCTTTGCTGACATTTCCAGTATCTCGGTAGCCTGGAAAAGTGTTGTCTTGATTGATCACATCATTATTCCCTTCCAAGGGTTGTTTTCCTCAAGTCTCAGTTTGGCTGGTTTTCTGCTAGTTGATTGTCAGAGGGCAGCAGGTGTTTTGTACAGAGCAAGTACACAATGCCATAGCTTGCTTCTCTTTGGATTTGGCCTGTCTAGAAAATGGAATGACTGAACATCTCTGAGAGGCTTTTCTCTCGCCATTAGGTTTCACTGGAAGGAGGGCAGATGCAAATAGTCTACCTAAAGTCTTGGCACAGAAGAAAGTAGTGGTTTGCTGCTGCATAGAGCTAGAAGCTTACAAAAGGAAGGCCTTGGGCTGAGGCCCATTACTTTGGCTAAGTAGAAAAGGACTGTGGCAAGGTGAGGCAGCTGACTTCGAGGTAGATCAACAAGTTCTAGAAGCGTTGTGTGTTCACAGCGTGGTGCATGGTGGTTGGTTGAATTGTGTTTGTTATGGCTTAAAGCTATGGAAATGAGAAAGGCCTGAGTGTTTCAAAAGCCTGGTTTTTGCAAGAAAGCAGCTCTCCTTTGCATCTGCCTGGGGACTCTGCATCACCACGGACCCTCACTGCCACTTTGCCAAGGAGACGATCAGTAGGAATGTTGCAGAGCTGCTGTGTGCATCTGAATGGAATGGCAGAGAACGAAGCGCTGGACGTTTCTGGCTTTAGTACAATGCTGCTGCATTGGTGCCAGTTTAGTTGGTTTTCCATCAGTGGCCTTTCTGTCTAGAAGTACACTGCCCAGAGTATTGGATGCCATTTCCTTCCTGTTGTTTTCATACCTTCCTTCAGTTGAAAGGATGATACAACCTTGACATTTTGAAGATCCCTGTTAGGAAGCACTATGCCAGAGGAGTCATCGCTCCCTTTTCTTCTGCCTCCTTTGTCATTTTCAGAGACTCATTTCAAATTTCTGCTCATGTCAAGAAGAATACTGAGACTACTTAGCAGGGTTGACGCTCTCAGCCGCTTTCCTCTTTCCTACTGCTTCATACTGGATGTGACTTCAAGGCCTCGTTTTGTCATCTGCATTTTGCCGTCATCCAAAGCTAAATATTCCAGGCCTGTGAACACAAAAAGAACTCTTAGTCTTTTGCAAGAACTACCCCTAGGAGGATTTGTGTTCACTTTGATCTCTTCAGTGTTTCAGAAAAAAGGAGATTGTACTCTCTTCTTGTGTACTCTCTTCTTGTGCTCTCATTTCCCTCTCTCTGCCTTGCATGCCCCAGTTAATCTACTGCTGTGACTCATTTGGCATCATCTCACGGTGCAAATTCTGCATAGTTTCAAGTCCTTACAAATGCCAGTTGCCAAGGCGCCTATCTAACCATTCAAGGGGCAAAGAATTGTAGGGCTGGCAAGTTCAGGTGCTGAAACTGTAAGTCATGCCGTATCAAAGTGACAGAGCAAATCAATTGATCTAGGACTTTCAGGTGGGCACCTCTGAGAATAGCAGCTTGTCAGCAATGACACAGCCATCTTCCTAGCTGTATTCCAGAGAGAGGAAAGGGACACCTTCAATGGTTAATATGTTTGGCATGAGAAAACAGCAAGAAATGTACCGCAAAATACTTGAGTCAGATCAAGTGCGTTTCTCTAGTGAGAATTTTGCACTTGTTCTTTCTTGTCTGTGCCTTTACTTTTCACAGAAGACAGGGGAGCATTTCATTAGTACTGTTCTTTTGTTTTCTTTTGTTGGCCTCCCTCTTTCCACCTGCAATTAACAAATTTGCCTTTCTTTCCTGGCTTCTCTTTCTTTACTTCTACAAGTTGACATGAGGTCATCCAACCTTATCATCAATGTTCTCAGACAGTGGAGAGAAGTAGAAGGTACAGCTAAATGGATAAAAGAAACCCACAAAAATAGACAGGTTTTTACAGTCTTCTGTGAGAACATTAGGACACAAGATGTCTTTGAACTGAGTAATGCTCTATTGATTTAACTTTTAGTCCACTGGTTACTATTATTACACGTGTTTGGCCTTTAGTACAGAGCCTTGGAACTAATCCAGGCCAATACTTGGCTAATTTTGTTTTCTTTCTAGTGAGGACTTTGTTTCTTAAGGAATAGTCCAGAGAAAGAGCGTCCACGGTACAGTTACAGGTCATAAATTCTGGTACAGTTTGTGCTGGTAATAGGTCTAGGAAAGAAAGGTTTGACATCTTTTTTGACTTTCAAATGGAACCATGATTTGAAAAACCTAAGAGTTGCGGCTCCCCCCCCACCCCACAGCCCAAGTACTTCTCTTTGCAATATTACTCAGGGATTACACATCAAAGCCCACCCTGTAAAATACGTTGCAGATACTTTGCAAGAAGTGCAGCTTAGCAGCTAGAGATGATAACGTGGCTTAAATAACATGGTCTAAATATGTCTGTCTACGCAGACATACTCAACAAAGGTTACGATGGCTTAGCTCCTGTGCTCAAGTGAACGTGCATTTTAGAACTTCCCAAGAAGGTGAATTCAACCTCCTTCATTGCTCTCTGCTGGAGTCCCAAGAGAATTTCAGTCTGCTTTTTGTCATTTACAGCTGTCACTGCTTAGCTCTTGAACATGAGACTCCCTTGTGACTGATGAAAGTTGTCTAGTTAAGAGTGGGTGAAAGACATGGTCTTGCTCTAGAAGGAGATGAGAAGGTTTCTGCAGTCTTTGTCATCTCTACTGCTTGTGATTTCTAGACAAAACCAGTGGGAAGTTTTCTGAAGGCAGTCCAGAAGCTGGCAATATGGACAGCTTACAGCCCAACACTTGCTGCAGTGCAACCATGGTGACACCAGAAAGGACTTCAAAAAATTCAAAGGGCAAACAAAGCAGTTGGAAGGAAAAGAACATGAACCATTATTCCATTTTTCTCATCTGTCTTTCTTTAAATCATCATTTTCGTGCAGTTTGGCGGCTTGCGTTGGTATCCCACCAAAGGAGTCTGAGACAGAGTAAGCTTTTGAATGGAGTAGAAGTGAGAAACGCAGGCCAAGTTGCCTTTTTTGCCATCAAATACCAGTTAGGCTTGAACTACCCTTTGCTTAAGGTGCTTAGCTTACACTAAGAATTGATGAGCACATTTTGATGGGAGCAAATTTTACTGTCATGATGACTGAGTAAATTTTGCTGTCACTCAGAATTTTACTGTCGTCTGAATAGCAATGTTTGTGTCCAAATAGTATTTTGTCTCCCGTATCTGCAGCAGGTAAGCCTTTTGCTGTCAGCAGTGTTGCTTAACCTTTCATGTCATATCCCTCTTCACATCCATCTTCTGCTTAAGGCTTATTAATCTACTTTAGAATTGGCAGGTGGAATAAGACTACTTTTCCTTTTTGAAAGCTCATGTCATTTGACCTACTTACAGCAAATAATTCATTAATTGCAAGTCCCCAGCTAGCATCTTTTCGGCATATTCTAACCTTCTAAAGAGTAACAAAAGCACTCTCCAATACTTGACTTTCATATCACAGTGGGAACGCTGGTCCTGTTTGCAAGAAACAATCATGGGTATGGTAAAACAAAAGGAGGGCTTAGAGTTTTCTCTGTTAACCTATAGTGAGCTTGGATTTTGCAATATGCATGAAGTTAATTAACACTGTTATATAAAGTGGCTGATTTAATCAATAAATTGGAGTCAATGCTGATAAACGACAAGGTGGGTTGGCTTCCCTTCGCTTTCAACACAGTGCCAATTCGGGCTGCTTTGATAGGACTAAGTGGCTGCTGCAATCTGCCATCCAGAAGCGGGGCAGGTGAGTTTTGTTTGCAAGGGAAAAGGGCCATGGTTTGTGTTTGGGGGCCTGTGACTGAGAGTGCCGGCTGGCTCCTGAAATTCTTTGATATGCAGGATGATTCCCAGACGCAAGGTGGAAACGCTGCCAAGTCGGGCTGGATTGAAATTACCCAGGGACTCCTGCAATCTGCCATCGAGAAGCGGGGCAGGTGAGTGTTGTTTGCCAGGGAAAAGGGCCGTGGATTGTGTTTGGGGGCCTGTGGCTGGGAGAGGCCGGCTGGCTCCTGAAAATCCACGATACGCAGGATGTTTCTCAGACCCAAGGTAGCAACATTGCCAAGCCGGGCTGGTTTGATAGTAGCAAGTTGCTCCTGCAATCTGCCATGCAGAAGCAGGGCAGGTGACTTTTCTTTGCCAGGGAAAAGGGCCGAGGTTTGTGTTTGGGGGCCTGTGGCCAAGAGTGTCTTGCTGGCTCCTGAAAATCCATGATACGCAGGATGGTTCCCAGACCCAAGGTGGCACCAGTGCCAAGTCGGGCTGGTTTGATATTACCAAGTGGCTCCTGCAATCTGCCATGCAGAAGCGGGGAAGGTGAGTTTTTTTGGCCAGATAAGAGGGCCGAGGTCTGTGTTTAAGGGCCTGTGGCTGGGAGTGGCCGGCTGGCTCCTGAAAATCCACGATACGCAGGATGGTTCCCAGACCCAAGGTGGCACCAGTGCCAAGTCGGGCTGGTTTGATAGTAGCAAGTGGCTCCTGCAATCTGCCATGATCACATGAAGAAATACTTTCTGGCGTCCGTACTGGGCCATATGCTCTTTCTTCTCTCAACTTCTCCATCACCTCTCATCTGTTTCACATGCGCTATCTTCAAGGTCCACAGGCTACTTTTCACAGCGTCTTCAGGCCTGATGCAGTAAGAATGATGAATAGAACAGAGTTGGGTCTATTTTGCAGTTTGGATAAAATGCTTTCTGCACACAAATCCAAGGAGAAGGTGCTGCCCCGATGCCCAGAAAAACTTTCACTCCTGCTAGTGTTCTACGTCAACCGCAACTTAGTCTGAAAGAAAAGCTTTTTCTCTGAGAGCATCTGAGAGGTTTGCATGAAGCACTGATATCTGACATATGCAATTTTGAATAGGAGAGGAAAAAGAAAACGGCAAGAAGTTTTTAATTTTACTGGTTTCAATTTTAATTTCCGTGCACTTTTTCACAACTTGTCAGCTCAAATGCCCATCCACATCTTTTAGTCATCTGTAAGTCAGTATTCATATAAAATGTGCTTCAAATCAAAAGAATTTCAAATTTGCACTCCAAGTCTCTATGCCTAGATTTATGATTTCCTACACATATTAGATGAAAGGAAGGCCTTTTTTACTGTGGGAGTGCTGGAACACTGGAACAGGTTGCCCAGAGAAGTTGTGGGTGTCCCATCCCTGAAAGTATTCAAGGTCAGCTTGGACGGGGCTTGGAGCAGCAACAAAGGAGAAGCTTGATGGTAGAGAAACAAAGTTGGACTATAGAAGAAACTGAGATTGAAGTATAGGAGCAAGTTTTCTCTCAGCTCTTGGGCTAAATTCAAAGTTGTACAAAATGACATTTATCTGTGATTTTCACTACTGTAACAGAAAGGTTCATGAAAACTGTACAGAAGATAGCAAATTTTAAAAGAGATAAGAATTACAGCATAAAATCCATGGGACGGGTTACAACATGAGACACTCTCTAAGAGAAAATCTCTGTGTTTCAGCACTTCATCATGGTAAGATTTCACAAAGTGCCAAAGAAGGCGGCAAAATATCATTCGGGACATTATTTACTGGAGTTCAGCCTGGCCATTAGTAGGAACTGGGTTTGACCACATCATGTAGATATACCACACACACTTTCCCTTCACTGAAAAATTACTGTTTACAACGAAGAAGCAATTGACGATCAAAATTGATTGAAAGCATCTTAAACATGTCAAGTATTTCATTGTAGATGATCTGTGATCCAAATGCTTCTTCCACCTTCGAGAGGGACAGAACAATTCTTCCATATCATGATGGTTTCAAATTGTATCAACCAATGTTTTCTGCTGAAAAGATAGCATCTATTTTTTTCTATTTTTGGAAGAAAATATTCCTAGACATACAACAGGTGAGAACTAAGTAATTTTAAAGAAGCAAATGACATGAAAATATTCTGTAAATAGAATGAAATGAAAAGCTGTGTTTTAAATAGGAGCTAAATATGAAACAGAATTTCTGTACCAGGCATTTGAATTACTGCACCAGCTCTTTTGCCCATCAAGAGAGGCATTGAGCATTTCCGTCTTTTCCAAGGTGCTCATGATCTGCTATGCTGATCTCTGTGTGTGCCTAGGTGTGTGTGGAAGGGGGGGCATGTGAAGGGGAGTGTGTATGTTTGCTTTACAATTGTTGTGGCAGATTCATGCCTCAGCTCCACATTTTGTTTTAGAAAGGTCACACAGAGTGGATATGAAGTTTACTATCAACAAGAGATCAATTCCCAAATCATCCATTTGACTCTACCTTATAAATCATGTGCTTTGTTGCATATTTTATCAAATCTACTTTCAAGCCAGATGGAGGAAGGAGGATGTGGGAATCCCTCCACCATCTTGCAACTTTTATGCAAGTAGGTTTTCAAGAAAATCATCATTTCTCTTGGAAATATGTCTGGAACAGGCATGATGGTAGTGTCAACCTGTTGGAGTTTTTGTTGCTGGAAGAAGTTGTACAAAAGGATTGGTTTTTACATTGACCGGTTACTGAATCAAGCGCAGGAATACATTGGAAATTCAACTGGGGCTTCCTTTTCCCAGCAGACCACTTCTAGAACGAGCTTGTACAATGAAGCTGACGCTTCTGCTCTCTTTTTGTTTCTTTCCTATTTTTCTTGGCTTCTTTGCCACTCTCTAGACAATTTGTGAACTCTTTTCCCAACTCAAATGGTTTCAATAGTCTGATTGTGAGCATACATTTTTACAAGGAATTTTTAAAATCTTTCCTCGAGTTAAGAAAGAAAAGGACTTAGGTCTTTTTCTTCCCTTATAATATTGCAATGAAATTGATAAATAAAGACCAACTCTTTCTTTTTGTTTTTAACCCAAGTAGATAATTCCCATCCATTCATCCATTTGGTGGACCAATAGTTGCCATGCTGATGGAAGTTGTCACTTCTTAACAATAGACATTCTGTGACTGCTGTCTGTTGACAGCACTTTGGGTGAAGATCCTAACTGGTCTTGGATACACATAGGGAGAAATTTGCTCAGCCAGTGTCAGTCTTAAGCATGCGTATCAGAAGATCTTTCTAGAGCTGGGAATTTTCCCATGAAAGGGATTCAGTTAGGGAAGAGACACTCGTCCCAGAGTTTTGCATTCTTCTTGAACACTGCTTAAGGAACTTAGATGCCGTGTCCATTTGGATCTCTGTCTTCACAGAACTTTGTCATGCAAGTGCTTGAAATGCATCTTGAAGAGAATTCAGTAGCACAGAATGAATGAGAGTGGAAGGGCTTGGTGGGGCTAACCAGGCCCAATCCCCCTGCCTAAACCAGGATACCTAGAGCCTCTTGCCCAGGAGTCTATCTGGGTGTACTTTGAATGTCTTCAAAGATCCAGGCTCCACAATCTTTCTGGGCAGTCTGTGCCGTGGTTCAGTCACCCTCACAGTAAAGAATCATTTGCTGATGGTCAATGGCAATCTCCTGTATTTCAGAGAGTGCCCACTGCCTCTTGTTTTTTCACTCAGCATCACTGAAAAGACACTGGTTCCCTCCCCTTTGCACTATTGCTTCCATATGGATGCGTGCTGCCATGTAGAGATATGTCAAAAACCTCCCTGAAGCCCAGGCAGATAATATTCCCTTCATCTACCAGTCAAGTTGATTCATCAGAGGAGTTTAAAGTGATGTTCCAGCATGAAATTCCCCTGAAAAATCATGCTAACTACATGATTTTGTCGTCTTGCATGTGCCTGGCAAGGTTTCCCAGGAAGAGCTGCTTCATCAACTTCCTGGGGATAAAAAGGAGGCTGCCTGGTTTGTACTATTCCGAGTCCTCCTAATTGCCTTTTTTAGAGATGGGTGTCATTTGCTCTCATCCAGTCTTTAGCCTCTCTTGTCGTCTACATCTTAGCAAAAAGCTTTTCCACTACATGTTTATGTGATTGGAAAAGTCAGGAAAGTGTAAGGTACTGTTTTCTATCAGTTGGCAAGCTGCGCACACAATCCCAGTGTTGTACAGCTTCCTTCTTCACCTTTCCGATGCTGCCGCTCTCTCCGGCTCCCGGAGCCGAAGAAGCGGCTTCTTCGCGCAAAGACGATTGTACCGCTCACAGTGCTCTCTTAGCGCGGCTTCTGCCAAAAGAAGCCCGGGAGCGGCGCTTAGCTCCGGAGAGCATCGTACCTTCGTCTTTAGCGTCTTATGTGGTCTACATCCTAGCAGAAAGCTTTTCCACTCTGTCTGGCAAGGAAAACCTGCGCCAGCACAGAAAACATCTCCCATCGTGTTGTGGACGTTGCACGGAGTTCGGCCAAGTGTTTGCATGAAGAAAAGAAAAGTTGTCCAAAATAACTTCCTATCGAATGTTCATGTGATTGGAAAAGTCAGGAAAGTGGTAAGGTACTGTTTTCTATCAGTTAACAAGCTGCGCACACAATCCCAGTGTTGTACAGCTTCCTTCTTCACCTTTGCGATGCTGCCGCTCTCTCCGGCTCCCGGAGCCAAAGAAGCGGCTTCTTCGCGCAAAGACGATTGTACCGCTCACAGTGCTCTCTTAGCGCGGCTTGTGCTGAAAGAAGCCCGGGAGCGGTGCTTAGCTCCGGAGAGCATCGTACCTTCGTCTTTAGCGTCTTTTGTGGTCTACATCCAAGCAGAAAGCTTTTCCACTCTGTCTGGCAAGGAAAACCTGCGGAACACAGAAAACATCTCCCATCGTTTTCTGGACGTTTTACGGAGGTCTGCCAAGTGTTTGACAAGAAGAGAAGAAAAGTTGTCCAAAACAGCTTCCAATCGAATATTCATGTGATTGGAAAAGTCAGGAAAGTGGTAAGGTACTGTTTTCTATCAGTTGGCAAGCTGCGCACACAATCCCAGTGTTGTACAGCTTCCTTCTTCACCTTTCCGATGCTGCCGCTCTCTCCGGCTCCCGGAGCCGAAGAAGCGGCTTCTTCGCGCAAAGACGATTGTACCGCTCACAGTGCTCTCTTAGCGCCGCTTCTGCCGAAAGAAGCCCGGGAGCGGCGCTTAGCTCCGGAGAGCATCGTACCTTCGTCTTTAGCGACTTTTGTGGTCTACATCCTAGCAGAAAGCTTTTCCACTCTGTCTGGCATGGAAAACCTGCGGAACACAGAAAACATCTCCCATCGTTTTCTGGACGTTGTACGGAGGTCTGCCAAGTGTTTGACAAGAAGAGAAGAAAAGTTGTCCAAAACAGCTTCCAATCGAATATTCATGTGATTGGAAAAGTCAGGAGAATGGTAAGGTACTGTTTTCTATCAGTCGGCAAACTGCGCACACAATCCCAGTGTTGTACAGCTTCCTTCTTCACCTTTGTGATGCTGCCGCTCTCTCCGGCTCCCGGAGCCGAAGAAGCGGCTTCTTCGCGCAAAGACGATTGTACCGCTCACAGTGCTCTCTTAGCGCCGCTTCTGCTGAAAGAAGCCCGGGAGCGGCGCTTAGCTCCGGAGAGCATCGTACCTTCGTCTTTAGCGTCTTTTGTGGTCTACATCCTAGCAGAAAGCTTTTCCACTCTGTCTGGCAAGGAAAACCTGCGCCAGCGCAGAAAACATCTCCCATCGTATTGTGGACGTTGCACGGAGGTCTGCCAAGTGTTTGCATAAAGAAAAGAAAAGTTGTCCAAAATAACTTCCTATCGAATGTTCATGTGATTCGAAAAGTCAGGAAAGTGGTAAGGTACTGTTTTCTATCAGTTGGCAAGCTGCGCACACAATCCCAGTGTTGTACAGCTTCCTTCTTCACCTTTCCGATGCTGCCGCTCTCTCCGGCTCCCGGAGCCGAAGAAGCGGCTTCTTCGCGCAAAGACGATTGTACCGCTCACAGTGCTCTCTTAGCACCGCTTCTGCCGAAAGAAGCCCGGGAGCGGTGCTTAGCTCCGGAGAGCCTCGTACCTTCGTCTTTAGCATCTTTTGTGGTCTACATCCTAGCAGAAAGCTTTTCCACTCTGTCTGGCAAGGAAAACATGCGCCAGCGCAGAAAACATCTCCCATCGTGTTCTGGACGTTGCACGGAGGTCTGCCAAGTGTTTGCATAAAGAAATGAAAAGTTGTCCAAAATAACTTCCTATCGAATGTTCATGTGATTGGAAAAGTCAGGAAAGTGGTAAGGTACTGTTTTCTATCAGTTGGCAAGCTGCGCACACAATCCCAGTGTTGTACAGCTTCCTTCTTCACCTTTCCGATGCTGCCGCTCTCTCCGGCTCCCGGAGCTGAAGAAGCGGCTTCTTCGCGCAAAGACGATTGTACCGCTCACAGTGCTCTCTTAGCGCGGCTTCTGCCGAAAGAAGCCCGGGAGCGGCGCTTAGCTCCGGAGAGCATCGTACCTTCGTCTTTAGCGTCTTTTGTGGTCTACATCCTAGCAGAAAGCTTTTCCACTCTGTCTGACAAGGAAAACCTGCGCCAGCACAGAAAACATCTCCCATCGTGTTCTGGACGTTGCACGGAGGTCTGCCAAGTGTTTGGCATAAAGAAAAGAAAAGCTGTTTAAAACAGCTTCCAATCGAATATTCATGTGATTGGAAAAGTCAGGAGAATGTTAACGTACTGTTTTCTATCAGTTGGCAAGCTGCGCACACAATCCCAGTGTTGTACAGCTTCCTTCTTCACCTTTCCGATGCTGCCGCTCTCTCCGGCTCCCTGAGCCGAAGAAGCGGCTTCTTCGCGCAAACACGATTGTACCGGTCACAGTGCTGTCTTAGCGCGGCTTCTGCCGAAAGACGCCCCGAGCGGCTCTTAGCTCCGGGGTCTCCGTACCTTCCAATTCAATTTTTTCGGCTCCACAAACCAAATGGTATACTTGCAGCAGGAGGGCGGGACATTGAACTGGACTTTCTCCTTTTAGAGAGAAGCTAATGAAAAAGTTTCACCGGAATCAGAGCAGGCTGTAAAACAAGAAAAGTGTCATGGAAATAAGCCAGCCTTATCCTCTTAGGCTTGCTTGTTGTGATTGGCCAAGAAAGAAATGTGTCAACTCGGTGTTCCTGGGTATCACATCAGTAACAGGTACTTCAGCTGCTGTACTTCTCTCCTGAAGTTAAGAACAGAATCCAAGGAATTGTGATTCCATGGTCTCAATTCACTCAATATGGTGCCGAAAAAGGAGTGGAAGGTGCACGGGTCAATTAACTTGAATGGCCTATGTAAATCAGCGGCCACTGTTTTTCTGAAGGCTTCAACAGGTTAGTTGCCTATGTTCTTCTTGGAATTGTTTTAACCTTTGGTCATGTTTTTCTTGGGATTCTTTTACCCTTTTCCCATTAGTTCAGCCTTTGCTCTCAAGCCTTTGCTGACATTTCCAGTATCTCGGTAGCCTGGAAAAGTGTTGTCTTGATTGATCACATCATTATTCCCTTCCAAGGGTTGTTTTCCTCAAGTCTCAGTTTGGCTGGTTTTCTGCTAGTTGATTGTCAGAGGGCAGCAGGTGTTTTGTACAGAGCAAGTACACAATGCCATAGCTTGCTTCTCTTTGGATTTGGCCTGTCTAGAAAATGGAATGACTGAACATCTCTGAGAGGCTTTTCTCTCGCCATTAGGTTTCACTGGAAGGAGGGCAGATGCAAATAGTCTACCTAAAGTCTTGGCACAGAAGAAAGTAGTGGTTTGCTGCTGCATAGAGCTAGAAGCTTACAAAAGGAAGGCCTTGGGCTGAGGCCCATTACTTTGGCTAAGTAGAAAAGGACTGTGGCAAGGTGAGGCAGCTGACTTTGAGGTAGATCAACAAGTTCTAGAAGCGTTGTGTGTTCACAGCGTGGTGCATGGTGGTTGGTTGAATTGTGTTTGTTATGGCTTAAAGCTATGGAAATGAGAAAGGCCTGAGTGTTTCAAAAGCCTGGTTTTTGCAAGAAAGCAGCTCTCCTTTGCATCTGCCTGGGGACTCTGCATCACCACGGACCCTCACTGCCACTTTGCCAAGGAGACGATCAGTAGGAATGTTGCAGAGCTGCTGTGTGCATCTGAATGGAATGGCAGAGAACGAAGCGCTGGACGTTTCTGGCTTTAGTACAATGCTGCTGCATTGGTGCCAGTTTAGTTGGTTTTCCATCAGTGGCCTTTCTGTCTAGAAGTACACTGCCCAGAGTATTGGATGCCATTTCCTTCCTGTTGTTTTCATACCTTCCTTCAGTTGAAAGGATGATACAACCTTGACATTTTGAAGATCCCTGTTAGGAAGCACTATGCCAGAGGAGTCATCGCTCCCTTTTCTTCTGCCTCCTTTGTCATTTTCAGAGACTCATTTCAAATTTCTGCTCATGTCAAGAAGAATACTGAGACTACTTAGCAGGGTTGACGCTCTCAGCCGCTTTCCTCTTTCCTACTGCTTCATACTGGATGTGACTTCAAGGCCTCGTTTTGTCATCTGCATTTTGCCGTCATCCAAAGCTAAATATTCCAGGCCTGTGAACACAAAAAGAACTCTTAGTCTTTTGCAAGAACTACCCCTAGGAGGATTTGTGTTCACTTTGATCTCTTCAGTGTTTCAGAAAAAAGGAGATTGTACTCTCTTCTTGTGTACTCTCTTCTTGTGCTCTCATTTCCCTCTCTCTGCCTTGCATGCCCCAGTTAATCTACTGCTGTGACTCATTTGGCATCATCTCACGGTGCAAATTCTGCATAGTTTCAAGTCCTTACAAATGCCAGTTGCCAAGGCGCCTATCTAACCATTCAAGGGGCAAAGAATTGTAGGGCTGGCAAGTTCAGGTGCTGAAACTGTAAGTCATGCCGTATCAAAGTGACAGAGCAAATCAATTGATCTAGGACTTTCAGGTGGGCACCTCTGAGAATAGCAGCTTGTCAGCAATGACACAGCCATCTTCCTAGCTGTATTCCAGAGAGAGGAAAGGGACACCTTCAATGGTTAATATGTTTGGCATGAGAAAACAGCAAGAAATGTACCGCAAAATACTTGAGTCAGATCAAGTGCGTTTCTCTAGTGAGAATTTTGCACTTGTTCTTTCTTGTCTGTGCCTTTACTTTTCACAGAAGACAGGGGAGCATTTCATTAGTACTGTTCTTTTGTTTTCTTTTGTTGGCCTCCCTCTTTCCACCTGCAATTAACAAATTTGCCTTTCTTTCCTGGCTTCTCTTTCTTTACTTCTACAAGTTGACATGAGGTCATCCAACCTTATCATCAATGTTCTCAGACAGTGGAGAGAAGTAGAAGGTACAGCTAAATGGATAAAAGAAACCCACAAAAATAGACAGGTTTTGACAGTCTTCTGTGAGAACATTAGGACACAAGATGTCTTTGAACTGAGTAATGCTCTATTGATTTAACTTTTAGTCCACTGGTTACTATTATTACACGTGTTTGGCCTTTAGTACAGAGCCTTGGAACTAATCCAGGCCAATACTTGGCTAATTTTGTTTTCTTTCTAGTGAGGACTTTGTTTCTTAAGGAATAGTCCAGAGAAAGAGCGTCCACGGTACAGTTACAGGTCATAAATTCTGGTACAGTTTGTGCTGGTAATAGGTCTAGGAAAGAAAGGTTTGACATCTTTTTTGACTTTCAAATGGAACCATGATTTGAAAAACCTAAGAGTTGCGGCTCCCCCCCCACCCCACAGCCCAAGTACTTCTCTTTGCAATATTACTCAGGGATTACACATCAAAGCCCACCCTGTAAAATACGTTGCAGATACTTTGCAAGAAGTGCAGCTTAGCAGCTAGAGATGATAACGTGGCTTAAATAACATGGTCTAAATATGTCTGTCTACGCAGACATACTCAACAAAGGTTACGATGGCTTAGCTCCTGTGCTCAAGTGAACGTGCATTTTAGAACTTCCCAAGAAGGTGAATTCAACCTCCTTCATTGCTCTCTGCTGGAGTCCCAAGAGAATTTCAGTCTGCTTTTTGTCATTTACAGCTGTCACTGCTTAGCTCTTGAACATGAGACTCCCTTGTGACTGATGAAAGTTGTCTAGTTAAGAGTGGGTGAAAGACATGGTCTTGCTCTAGAAGGAGATGAGAAGGTTTCTGCAGTCTTTGTCATCTCTACTGCTTGTGATTTCTAGACAAAACCAGTGGGAAGTTTTCTGAAGGCAGTCCAGAAGCTGGCAATATGGACAGCTTACAGCCCAACACTTGCTGCAGTGCAACCATGGTGACACCAGAAAGGACTTCAAAAAATTCAAAGGGCAAACAAAGCAGTTGGAAGGAAAAGAACATGAACCATTATTCCATTTTTCTCATCTGTCTTTCTTTAAATCATCATTTTCGTGCAGTTTGGCGGCTTGCGTTGGTATCCCACCAAAGGAGTCTGAGACAGAGTAAGCTTTTGAATGGAGTAGAAGTGAGAAACGCAGGCCAAGTTGCCTTTTTTGCCATCAAATACCAGTTAGGCTTGAACTACCCTTTGCTTAAGGTGCTTAGCTTACACTAAGAATTGATGAGCACATTTTGATGGGAGCAAATTTTACTGTCATGATGACTGAGTAAATTTTGCTGTCACTCAGAATTTTACTGTCGTCTGAATAGCAATGTTTGTGTCCAAATAGTATTTTGTCTCCCGTATCTGCAGCAGGTAAGCCTTTTGCTGTCAGCAGTGTTGCTTAACCTTTCATGTCATATCCCTCTTCACATCCATCTTCTGCTTAAGGCTTATTAATCTACTTTAGAATTGGCAGGTGGAATAAGACTACTTTTCCTTTTTGAAAGCTCATGTCATTTGACCTACTTACAGCAAATAATTCATTAATTGCAAGTCCCCAGCTAGCATCTTTTCGGCATATTCTAACCTTCTAAAGAGTAACAAAAGCACTCTCCAATACTTGACTTTCATATCACAGTGGGAACGCTGGTCCTGTTTGCAAGAAACAATCATGGGTATGGTAAAACAAAAGGAGGGCTTAGAGTTTTCTCTGTTAACCTATAGTGAGCTTGGATTTTGCAATATGCATGAAGTTAATTAACACTGTTATATAAAGTGGCTGATTTAATCAATAAATTGGAGTCAATGCTGATAAACGACAAGGTGGGTTGGCTTCCCTTCGCTTTCAACACAGTGCCAATTCGGGCTGCTTTGATAGGACTAAGTGGCTGCTGCAATCTGCCATCCAGAAGCGGGGCAGGTGAGTTTTGTTTGCAAGGGAAAAGGGCCATGGTTTGTGTTTGGGGGCCTGTGACTGAGAGTGCCGGCTGGCTCCTGAAATTCTTTGATATGCAGGATGATTCCCAGACGCAAGGTGGAAACGCTGCCAAGTCGGGCTGGATTGAAATTACCCAGGGACTCCTGCAATCTGCCATCGAGAAGCGGGGCAGGTGAGTGTTGTTTGCCAGGGAAAAGGGCCGTGGATTGTGTTTGGGGGCCTGTGGCTGGGAGAGGCCGGCTGGCTCCTGAAAATCCACGATACGCAGGATGTTTCTCAGACCCAAGGTAGCAACATTGCCAAGCCGGGCTGGTTTGATAGTAGCAAGTTGCTCCTGCAATCTGCCATGCAGAAGCAGGGCAGGTGACTTTTCTTTGCCAGGGAAAAGGGCCGAGGTTTGTGTTTGGGGGCCTGTGGCCAAGAGTGTCTTGCTGGCTCCTGAAAATCCATGATACGCAGGATGGTTCCCAGACCCAAGGTGGCACCAGTGCCAAGTCGGGCTGGTTTGATATTACCAAGTGGCTCCTGCAATGTGCCATGCAGAAGCGGGGCAGGTGAGTTTTTTTGGCCAGGTAAGAGGGCCGAGGTCTGTGTTTAAGGGCCTGTGGCTGGGAGTGGCCGGCTGGCTCCTGAAAATCCACGATACGCAGGATGGTTCCCAGACCCAAGGTGGCACCAGTGCCAAGTCGGGCTGGTTTGATAGTAGCAAGTGGCTCCTGCAATCTGCCATGATCACATGAAGAAATACTTTCTGGCGTCCGTACTGGGCCATATGCTCTTTCTTCTCTCAACTTCTCCATCACCTCTCATCTGTTTCACATGCGCTATCTTCAAGGTCCACAGGCTACTTTTCACAGCGTCTTCAGGCCTGATGCAGTAAGAATGATGAATAGAACAGAGTTGGGTCTATTTTGCAGTTTGGATAAAATGCTTTCTGCACACAAATCCAAGGAGAAGGTGCTGCCCCGATGCCCAGAAAAACTTTCACTCCTGCTAGTGTTCTACGTCAACCGCAACTTAGTCTGAAAGAAAAGCTTTTTCTCTGAGAGCATCTGAGAGGTTTGCATGAAGCACTGATATCTGACATATGCAATTTTGAATAGGAGAGGAAAAAGAAAACGGCAAGAAGTTCTTAATTTTACTGGTTTCAATTTTAATTTCCGTGCACTTTTTCACAACTTGTCAGCTCAAATGCCCATCCACATCTTTTAGTCATCTGTAAGTCAGTATTCATATAAAATGTGCTTCAAATCAAAAGAATTTCAAATTTGCACTCCAAGTCTCTATGCCTAGATTTATGATTTCCTACACATATTAGATGAAAGGAAGGCCTTTTTTACTGTGGGAGTGCTGGAACACTGGAACGGGTTGCCCAGAGAAGTTGTGGGTGTCCCATCCCTGAAAGTATTCAAGGTCAGCTTGGACGGGGCTTGGAGCAGCAACAAAGGAGAAGCTTGATGGTAGAGAAACAAAGTTGGACTATAGAAGAAACTGAGATTGAAGTATAGGAGCAAGTTTTCTCTCAGCTCTTGGGCTAAATTCAAAGTTGTACAAAATGACATTTATCTGTGATTTTCACTACTGTAACAGAAAGGTTCATGAAAACTGTACAGAAGATAGCAAATTTTAAAAGAGATAAGAATTACAGCATAAAATCCATGGGACGGGTTACAACATGAGACACTCTCTAAGAGAAAATCTCTGTGTTTCAGCACTTCATCATGGTAAGATTTCACAAAGTGCCAAAGAAGGCGGCAAAATATCATTCGGGACATTATTTACTGGAGTTCAGCCTGGCCATTAGTAGGAACTGGGTTTGACCACATCGTGTAGATATACCACACACACTTTCCCTTCACTGAAAAATTACTGTTTACAACGAAGAAGCAATTGACGATCAAAATTGATTGAAAGCATCTTAAACATGTCAAGTATTTCATTGTAGATGATCTGTGATCCAAATGCTTCTTCCACCTTCGAGAGGGACAGAACAATTCTTCCATATCATGATGGTTTCAAATTGTATCAACCAATGTTTTCTGCTGAAAAGATATCATCTATTTTTTTCTATTTTTGGAAGAAAATATTCCTAGACATACAACAGGTGAGAACTAAGTAATTTTAAAGAAGCAAATGACATGAAAATATTCTGTAAATAGAATGAAATGAAAAGCTGTGTTTTAAATAGGAGCTAAATATGAAACAGAATTTCTGTACCAGGCATTTGAATTACTGCACCAGCTCTTTTGCCCATCAAGAGAGGCATTGAGCATTTCCGTCTTTTCCAAGGTGCTCATGATCTGCTATGCTGATCTCTGTGTGTGCCTAGGTGTGTGTGGAAGGGGGGGCATGTGAAGGGGAGTGTGTATGTTTGCTTTACAATTGTTGTGGCAGATTCATGCCTCAGCTCCACATTTTGTTTTAGAAAGGTCACACAGAGTGGATATGAAGTTTACTATCAACAAGAGATCAATTCCCAAATCATCCATTTGACTCTACCTTATAAATCATGTGCTTTGTTGCATATTTTATCAAATCTACTTTCAAGCCAGATGGAGGAAGGAGGATGTGGGAATCCCTCCACCATCTTGCAACTTTTATGCAAGTAGGTTTTCAAGAAAATCATCATTTCTCTTGGAAATATGTCTGGAACAGGCATGATGGTAGTGTCAACCTGTTGGAGTTTTTGTTGCTGGAAGAAGTTGTACAAAAGGATTGGTTTTTACATTGACCGGTTACTGAATCAAGCGCAGGAATACATTGGAAATTCAACTGGGGCTTCCTTTTCCCAGCAGACCACTTCTAGAACGAGCTTGTACAATGAAGCTGACGCTTCTGCTCTCTTTTTGTTTCTTTCCTATTTTTCTTGGCTTCTTTGCCACTCTCTAGACAATTTGTGAACTCTTTTCCCAACTCAAATGGTTTCAATAGTCTGATTGTGAGCATACATTTTTACAAGGAATTTTTAAAATCTTTCCTCGAGTTAAGAAAGAAAAGGACTTAGGTCTTTTTCTTCCCTTATAATATTGCAATGAAATTGATAAATAAAGACCAACTCTTTCTTTTTGTTTTTAACCCAAGTAGATAATTCCCATCCATTCATCCATTTGGTGGACCAATAGTTGCCATGCTGATGGAAGTTGTCACTTCTTAACAATAGACATTCTGTGACTGCTGTCTGTTGACAGCACTTTGGGTGAAGATCCTAACTGGTCTTGGATACACATAGGGAGAAATTTGCTCAGCCAGTGTCAGTCTTAAGCATGCGTATCAGAAGATCTTTCTAGAGCTGGGAATTTTCCCATGAAAGGGATTCAGTTAGGGAAGAGACACTCGTCCCAGAGTTTTGCATTCTTCTTGAACACTGCTTAAGGAACTTAGATGCCGTGTCCATTTGGATCTCTGTCTTCACAGAACTTTGTCATGCAAGTGCTTGAAATGCATCTTGAAGAGAATTCAGTAGCACAGAATGAATGAGAGTGGAAGGGCTTGGTGGGGCTAACCAGGCCCAATCCCCCTGCCTAAACCAGGATACCTAGAGCCTCTTGCCCAGGAGTCTATCTGGGTGTACTTTGAATGTCTTCAAAGATCCAGGCTCCACAATCTTTCTGGGCAGTCTGTGCCGTGGTTCAGTCACCCTCACAGTAAAGAATCATTTGCTGATGGTCAATGGCAATCTCCTGTATTTCAGAGAGTGCCCACTGCCTCTTGTTTTTTCACTCAGCATCACTGAAAAGACACTGGTTCCCTCCCCTTTGCACTATTGCTTCCATATGGATGCGTGCTGCCATGTAGAGATATGTCAAAAACCTCCCTGAAGCCCAGGCAGATAATATTCCCTTCATCTACCAGTCAAGTTGATTCATCAGAGGAGTTTAAAGTGATGTTCCAGCATGAAATTCCCCTGAAAAATCATGCTAACTACATGATTTTGTCGTCTTGCATGTGCCTGGCAAGGTTTCCCAGGAAGAGCTGCTTCATCAACTTCCTGGGGATAAAAAGGAGGCTGCCTGGTTTGTACTATTCCGAGTCCTCCTAATTGCCTTTTTTAGAGATGGGTGTCATTTGCTCTCATCCAGTCTTTAGCCTCTCTTGTCGTCTACATCTTAGCAAAAAGCTTTTCCACTACATGTTTATGTGATTGGAAAAGTCAGGAAAGTGTAAGGTACTGTTTTCTATCAGTTGGCAAGCTGCGCACACAATCCCAGTGTTGTACAGCTTCCTTCTTCACCTTTCCGATGCTGCCGCTCTCTCCGGCTCCCGGAGCCGAAGAAGCGGCTTCTTCGCGCAAAGACGATTGTACCGCTCACAGTGCTCTCTTAGCGCCGCTTCTGCCGAAAGAAGCCCGGGAGCGGCGCTTAGCTCCGGAGAGCATCGTACCTTCGTCTTTAGCGTCTTTTGTGGTCTACATCCTAGCAGAAAGCTTTTCCACTCTGTCTGGCAAGGAAAACCTGCGCCAGCGCAGAAAACATCTCCCATCGTGTTGTGGACGTTGCACGGAGGTCTGCCAAGTGTTTGCATAAAGAAATGAAAAGTTGTCCAAAATAACTTCCTATCGATTGTTCATGTGATTCGAAAAGTCAGGAAAGTGGTAAGGTACTGTTTTCTATCAGTTGGCAAGCTGCGCACACAATCCCAGTGTTGTACAGCTTCCTTCTTCACCTTTCCGATGCTGCCGCTCTCTCCGGCTCCCGGAGCCGAAGAAGCGGCTTCTTCGCGCAAAGACGATTGTACCGCTCACAGTGCTCTCTTAGCGCCGCTTCTGCCGAAAGAAGCCCGGGAGCGGCGCTTAGCTCCGGAGAGCATCGTACCTTCGTCTTTAGCGTCTTTTGTGGTCTACATCCTAGCAGAAAGCTTTTCCACTCTGTCTGACAAGGAAAACCTGCGCCAGCACAGAAAACATCTCCCATCGTGTTCTGGACGTTGCACGGAGGTCTGCCAAGTGTTTGGCATAAAGAAAAGAAAAGCTGTTTAAAACAGCTTCCAATCGAATATTCATGTGATTGGAAAAGTCAGGAGAATGTTAACGTACTGTTTTCTATCAGTTGGCAAGCTGCGCACACAATCCCAGTGTTGTACAGCTTCCTTCTTCACCTTTCCGATGCTGCCGCTCTCTCCGGCTCCCTGAGCCGAAGAAGCGGCTTCTTCGCGCAAACACGATTGTACCGGTCACAGTGCTGTCTTAGCGCGGCTTCTGCCGAAAGACGCCCCGAGCGGCTCTTAGCTCCGGGGTCTCCGTACCTTCCAATTCAATTTTTTCGGCTCCACAAACCAAATGGTATACTTGCAGCAGTAGGGCGGGACATTGAACTGGACTTTCTCCTTTTAGAGAGAAGCTAATGAAAACGTTTCACCGGAATCAGAGCAGGCTGTAAAACAAGAAAAGTGTCATGGAAATAAGCCAGCCTTATCCTCTTAGGCTTGCTTGTTGTGATTGGCCAAGAAAGAAATGTGTCAACTCGGTGTTCCTGGGTATCACATCAGTAACAGGTACTTCAGCTGCTGTACTTCTCTCCTGAAGTTAAGAACAGAATCCAAGGAATTGTGATTCCATGGTCTCAATTCACTCAATATGGTGCCGAAAAAGGAGTGGAAGGTGCACGGGTCAATTAACTTGAATGGCCTATGTAAATCAGCGGCCACTGTTTTTCTGAAGGCTTCAACAGGTTAGTTGCCTATGTTCTTCTTGGAATTGTTTTAACCTTTGGTCATGTTTTTCTTGGGATTCTTTTACCCTTTTCCCATTAGTTCAGCCTTTGCTCTCAAGCCTTTGCTGACATTTCCAGTATCTCGGTAGCCTGGAAAAGTGTTGTCTTGATTGATCACATCATTATTCCCTTCCAAGGGTTGTTTTCCTCAAGTCTCAGTTTGGCTGGTTTTCTGCTAGTTGATTGTCAGAGGGCAGCAGGTGTTTTGTACAGAGCAAGTACACAATGCCATAGCTTGCTTCTCTTTGGATTTGGCCTGTCTAGAAAATGGAATGACTGAACATCTCTGAGAGGCTTTTCTCTCGCCATTAGGTTTCACTGGAAGGAGGGCAGATGCAAATAGTCTACCTAAAGTCTTGGCACAGAAGAAAGTAGTGGTTTGCTGCTGCATAGAGCTAGAAGCTTACAAAAGGAAGGCCTTGGGCTGAGGCCCATTACTTTGGCTAAGTAGAAAAGGACTGTGGCAAGGTGAGGCAGCTGACTTCGAGGTAGATCAACAAGTTCTAGAAGCGTTGTGTGTTCACAGCGTGGTGCATGGTGGTTGGTTGAATTGTGTTTGTTATGGCTTAAAGCTATGGAAATGAGAAAGGCCTGAGTGTTTCAAAAGCCTGGTTTTTGCAAGAAAGCAGCTCTCCTTTGCATCTGCCTGGGGACTCTGCATCACCACGGACCC
Source organism: Ammospiza caudacuta (assembly GCF_027887145.1). Lineage (NCBI taxonomy): Eukaryota > Metazoa > Chordata > Aves > Passeriformes > Passerellidae > Ammospiza > Ammospiza caudacuta. Next base: position 2,913,257 of record NC_080607.1, read on the forward strand.
TCACTGCCACTTTGCCAAGGAGACGATCAGTAGGAATGTTGCAGAGCTGCTGTGTGCATCTGAATGGAATGGCAGAGAACGAAGCGCTGGACGTTTCTGGCTTTAGTACAATGCTGCTGCATTGGTGCCAGTTTAGTTGGTTTTCCATCAGTGGCCTTTCTGTCTAGAAGTACACTGCCCAGAGTATTGGATGCCATTTCCTTCCTGTTGTTTTCATACCTTCCTTCAGTTGAAAGGATGATACAACCTTGACATTTTGAAGATCCCTGTTAGGAAGCACTATGCCAGAGGAGTCATCGCTCCCTTTTCTTCTGCCTCCTTTGTCATTTTCAGAGACTCATTTCAAATTTCTGCTCATGTCAAGAAGAATACTGAGACTACTTAGCAGGGTTGACGCTCTCAGCCGCTTTCCTCTTTCCTACTGCTTCATACTGGATGTGACTTCAAGGCCTCGTTTTGTCATCTGCATTTTGCCGTCATCCAAAGCTAAATATTCCAGGCCTGTGAACACAAAAAGAACTCTTAGTCTTTTGCAAGAACTACCCCTAGGAGGATTTGTGTTCACTTTGATCTCTTCAGTGTTTCAGAAAAAAGGAGATTGTACTCTCTTCTTGTGTACTCTCTTCTTGTGCTCTCATTTCCCTCTCTCTGCCTTGCATGCCCCAGTTAATCTACTGCTGTGACTCATTTGGCATCATCTCACGGTGCAAATTCTGCATAGTTTCAAGTCCTTACAAATGCCAGTTGCCAAGGCGCCTATCTAACCATTCAAGGGGCAAAGAATTGTAGGGCTGGCAAGTTCAGGTGCTGAAACTGTAAGTCATGCCGTATCAAAGTGACAGAGCAAATCAATTGATCTAGGACTTTCAGGTGGGCACCTCTGAGAATAGCAGCTTGTCAGCAATGACACAGCCATCTTCCTAGCTGTATTCCAGAGAGAGGAAAGGGACACCTTCAATGGTTAATATGTTTGGCATGAGAAAACAGCAAGAAATGTACCGCAAAATACTTGAGTCAGATCAAGTGCGTTTCTCTAGTGAGAATTTTGCACTTGTTCTTTCTTGTCTGTGCCTTTACTTTTCACAGAAGACAGGGGAGCATTTCATTAGTACTGTTCTTTTGTTTTCTTTTGTTGGCCTCCCTCTTTCCACCTGCAATTAACAAATTTGCCTTTCTTTCCTGGCTTCTCTTTCTTTACTTCTACAAGTTGACATGAGGTCATCCAACCTTATCATCAATGTTCTCAGACAGTGGAGAGAAGTAGAAGGTACAGCTAAATGGATAAAAGAAACCCACAAAAATAGACAGGTTTTTACAGTCTTCTGTGAGAACATTAGGACACAAGATGTCTTTGAACTGAGTAATGCTCTATTGATTTAACTTTTAGTCCACTGGTTACTATTATTACACGTGTTTGGCCTTTAGTACAGAGCCTTGGAACTAATCCAGGCCAATACTTGGCTAATTTTGTTTTCTTTCTAGTGAGGACTTTGTTTCTTAAGGAATAGTCCAGAGAAAGAGCGTCCACGGTACAGTTACAGGTCATAAATTCTGGTACAGTTTGTGCTGGTAATAGGTCTAGGAAAGAAAGGTTTGACATCTTTTTTGACTTTCAAATGGAACCATGATTTGAAAAACCTAAGAGTTGCGGCTCCCCCCCCACCCCACAGCCCAAGTACTTCTCTTTGCAATATTACTCAGGGATTACACATCAAAGCCCACCCTGTAAAATACGTTGCAGATACTTTGCAAGAAGTGCAGCTTAGCAGCTAGAGATGATAACGTGGCTTAAATAACATGGTCTAAATATGTCTGTCTACGCAGACATACTCAACAAAGGTTACGATGGCTTAGCTCCTGTGCTCAAGTGAACGTGCATTTTAGAACTTCCCAAGAAGGTGAATTCAACCTCCTTCATTGCTCTCTGCTGGAGTCCCAAGAGAATTTCAGTCTGCTTTTTGTCATTTACAGCTGTCACTGCTTAGCTCTTGAACATGAGACTCCCTTGTGACTGATGAAAGTTGTCTAGTTAAGAGTGGGTGAAAGACATGGTCTTGCTCTAGAAGGAGATGAGAAGGTTTCTGCAGTCTTTGTCATCTCTACTGCTTGTGATTTCTAGACAAAACCAGTGGGAAGTTTTCTGAAGGCAGTCCAGAAGCTGGCAATATGGACAGCTTACAGCCCAACACTTGCTGCAGTGCAACCATGGTGACACCAGAAAGGACTTCAAAAAATTCAAAGGGCAAACAAAGCAGTTGGAAGGAAAAGAACATGAACCATTATTCCATTTTTCTCATCTGTCTTTCTTTAAATCATCATTTTCGTGCAGTTTGGCGGCTTGCGTTGGTATCCCACCAAAGGAGTCTGAGACAGAGTAAGCTTTTGAATGGAGTAGAAGTGAGAAACGCAGGCCAAGTTGCCTTTTTTGCCATCAAATACCAGTTAGGCTTGAACTACCCTTTGCTTAAGGTGCTTAGCTTACACTAAGAATTGATGAGCACATTTTGATGGGAGCAAATTTTACTGTCATGATGACTGAGTAAATTTTGCTGTCACTCAGAATTTTACTGTCGTCTGAATAGCAATGTTTGTGTCCAAATAGTATTTTGTCTCCCGTATCTGCAGCAGGTAAGCCTTTTGCTGTCAGCAGTGTTGCTTAACCTTTCATGTCATATCCCTCTTCACATCCATCTTCTGCTTAAGGCTTATTAATCTACTTTAGAATTGGCAGGTGGAATAAGACTACTTTTCCTTTTTGAAAGCTCATGTCATTTGACCTACTTACAGCAAATAATTCATTAATTGCAAGTCCCCAGCTAGCATCTTTTCGGCATATTCTAACCTTCTAAAGAGTAACAAAAGCACTCTCCAATACTTGACTTTCATATCACAGTGGGAACGCTGGTCCTGTTTGCAAGAAACAATCATGGGTATGGTAAAACAAAAGGAGGGCTTAGAGTTTTCTCTGTTAACCTATAGTGAGCTTGGATTTTGCAATATGCATGAAGTTAATTAACACTGTTATATAAAGTGGCTGATTTAATCAATAAATTGGAGTCAATGCTGATAAACGACAAGGTGGGTTGGCTTCCCTTCGCTTTCAACACAGTGCCAATTCGGGCTGCTTTGATAGGACTAAGTGGCTGCTGCAATCTGCCATCCAGAAGCGGGGCAGGTGAGTTTTGTTTGCAAGGGAAAAGGGCCATGGTTTGTGTTTGGGGGCCTGTGACTGAGAGTGCCGGCTGGCTCCTGAAATTCTTTGATATGCAGGATGATTCCCAGACGCAAGGTGGAAACGCTGCCAAGTCGGGCTGGATTGAAATTACCCAGGGACTCCTGCAATCTGCCATCGAGAAGCGGGGCAGGTGAGTGTTGTTTGCCAGGGAAAAGGGCCGTGGATTGTGTTTGGGGGCCTGTGGCTGGGAGAGGCCGGCTGGCTCCTGAAAATCCACGATACGCAGGATGTTTCTCAGACCCAAGGTAGCAACATTGCCAAGCCGGGCTGGTTTGATAGTAGCAAGTTGCTCCTGCAATCTGCCATGCAGAAGCAGGGCAGGTGACTTTTCTTTGCCAGGGAAAAGGGCCGAGGTTTGTGTTTGGGGGCCTGTGGCCAAGAGTGTCTTGCTGGCTCCTGAAAATCCATGATACGCAGGATGGTTCCCAGACCCAAGGTGGCACCAGTGCCAAGTCGGGCTGGTTTGATATTACCAAGTGGCTCCTGCAATCTGCCATGCAGAAGCGGGGCAGGTGAGTTTTTTTGGCCAGGTAAGAGGGCCGAGGTCTGTGTTTAAGGGCCTGTGGCTGGGAGTGGCCGGCTGGCTCCTGAAAATCCACGATACGCAGGATGGTTCCCAGACCCAAGGTGGCACCAGTGCCAAGTCGGGCTGGTTTGATAGTAGCAAGTGGCTCCTGCAATCTGCCATGATCACATGAAGAAATACTTTCTGGCGTCCGTACTGGGCCATATGCTCTTTCTTCTCTCAACTTCTCCATCACCTCTCATCTGTTTCACATGCGCTATCTTCAAGGTCCACAGGCTACTTTTCACAGCGTCTTCAGGCCTGATGCAGTAAGAATGATGAATAGAACAGAGTTGGGTCTATTTTGCAGTTTGGATAAAATGCTTTCTGCACACAAATCCAAGGAGAAGGTGCTGCCCCGATGCCCAGAAAAACTTTCACTCCTGCTAGTGTTCTACGTCAACCGCAACTTAGTCTGAAAGAAAAGCTTTTTCTCTGAGAGCATCTGAGAGGTTTGCATGAAGCACTGATATCTGACATATGCAATTTTGAATAGGAGAGGAAAAAGAAAACGGCAAGAAGTTTTTAATTTTACTGGTTTCAATTTTAATTTCCGTGCACTTTTTCACAACTTGTCAGCTCAAATGCCCATCCACATCTTTTAGTCATCTGTAAGTCAGTATTCATATAAAATGTGCTTCAAATCAAAAGAATTTCAAATTTGCACTCCAAGTCTCTATGCCTAGATTTATGATTTCCTACACATATTAGATGAAAGGAAGGCCTTTTTTACTGTGGGAGTGCTGGAACACTGGAACAGGTTGCCCAGAGAAGTTGTGGGTGTCCCATCCCTGAAAGTATTCAAGGTCAGCTTGGACGGGGCTTGGAGCAGCAACAAAGGAGAAGCTTGATGGTAGAGAAACAAAGTTGGACTATAGAAGAAACTGAGATTGAAGTATAGGAGCAAGTTTTCTCTCAGCTCTTGGGCTAAATTCAAAGTTGTACAAAATGACATTTATCTGTGATTTTCACTACTGTAACAGAAAGGTTCATGAAAACTGTACAGAAGATAGCAAATTTTAAAAGAGATAAGAATTACAGCATAAAATCCATGGGACGGGTTACAACATGAGACACTCTCTAAGAGAAAATCTCTGTGTTTCAGCACTTCATCATGGTAAGATTTCACAAAGTGCCAAAGAAGGCGGCAAAATATCATTCGGGACATTATTTACTGGAGTTCAGCCTGGCCATTAGTAGGAACTGGGTTTGACCACATCATGTAGATATACCACACACACTTTCCCTTCACTGAAAAATTACTGTTTACAACGAAGAAGCAATTGACGATCAAAATTGATTGAAAGCATCTTAAACATGTCAAGTATTTCATTGTAGATGATCTGTGATCCAAATGCTTCTTCCACCTTCGAGAGGGACAGAACAATTCTTCCATATCATGATGGTTTAAAATTGTATCAACCAATGTTTTCTGCTGAAAAGATAGCATCTATTTTTTTCTACTTTTGGAAGAAAATATTCCTAGACATACAACAGGTGAGAACTAAGTAATTTTAAAGAAGCAAATGACATGAAAATATTCTGTAAATAGAATGAAATGAAAAGCTGTGTTTTAAATAGGAGCTAAATATGAAACAGAATTTCTGTACCAGGCATTTGAATTACTGCACCAGCTCTTTTGCCCATCAAGAGAGGCATTGAGCATTTCCGTCTTTTCCAAGGTGCTCATGATCTGCTATGCTGATCTCTGTGTGTGCCTAGGTGTGTGTGGAAGGGGGGGCATGTGAAGGGGAGTGTGTATGTTTGCTTTACAATTGTTGTGGCAGATTCATGCCTCAGCTCCACATTTTGTTTTAGAAAGGTCACACAGAGTGGATATGAAGTTTACTATCAACAAGAGATCAATTCCCAAATCATCCATTTGACTCTACCTTATAAATCATGTGCTTTGTTGCATATTTTATCAAATCTACTTTCAAGCCAGATGGAGGAAGGAGGATGTGGGAATCCCTCCACCATCTTGCAACTTTTATGCAAGTAGGTTTTCAAGAAAATCATCATTTCTCTTGGAAATATGTCTGGAACAGGCATGATGGTAGTGTCAACCTGTTGGAGTTTTTGTTGCTGGAAGAAGTTGTACAAAAGGATTGGTTTTTACATTGACCGGTTACTGAATCAAGCGCAGGAATACATTGGAAATTCAACTGGGGCTTCCTTTTCCCAGCAGACCACTTCTAGAACGAGCTTGTACAATGAAGCTGACGCTTCTGCTCTCTTTTTGTTTCTTTCCTATTTTTCTTGGCTTCTTTGCCACTCTCTAGACAATTTGTGAACTCTTTTCCCAACTCAAATGGTTTCAATAGTCTGATTGTGAGCATACATTTTTACAAGGAATTTTTAAAATCTTTCCTCGAGTTAAGAAAGAAAAGGACTTAGGTCTTTTTCTTCCCTTATAATATTGCAATGAAATTGATAAATAAAGACCAACTCTTTCTTTTTGTTTTTAACCCAAGTAGATAATTCCCATCCATTCATCCATTTGGTGGACCAATAGTTGCCATGCTGATGGAAGTTGTCACTTCTTAACAATAGACATTCTGTGACTGCTGTCTGTTGACAGCACTTTGGGTGAAGATCCTAACTGGTCTTGGATACACATAGGGAGAAATTTGCTCAGCCAGTGTCAGTCTTAAGCATGCGTATCAGAAGATCTTTCTAGAGCTGGGAATTTTCCCATGAAAGGGATTCAGTTAGGGAAGAGACACTCGTCCCAGAGTTTTGCATTCTTCTTGAACACTGCTTAAGGAACTTAGATGCCGTGTCCATTTGGATCTCTGTCTTCACAGAACTTTGTCATGCAAGTGCTTGAAATGCATCTTGAAGAGAATTCACTAGCACAGAATGAATGAGAGTGGAAGGGCTTGGTGGGGCTAACCAGGCCCAATCCCCCTGCCTAAACCAGGATACCTAGAGCCTCTTGCCCAGGAGTCTATCTGGGTGTACTTTGAATGTCTTCAAAGATCCAGGCTCCACAATCTTTCTGGGCAGTCTGTGCCGTGGTTCAGTCACCCTCACAGTAAAGAATCATTTGCTGATGGTCAATGGCAATCTCCTGTATTTCAGAGAGTGCCCACTGCCTCTTGTTTTTTCACTCAGCATCACTGAAAAGACACTGGTTCCCTCCCCTTTGCACTATTGCTTCCATATGGATGCGTGCTGCCATGTAGAGATATGTCAAAAACCTCCCTGAAGCCCAGGCAGATAATATTCCCTTCATCTACCAGTCAAGTTGATTCATCAGAGGAGTTTAAAGTGATGTTCCAGCATGAAATTCCCCTGAAAAATCATGCTAACTACATGATTTTGTCGTCTTGCATGTGCCTGGCAAGGTTTCCCAGGAAGAGCTGCTTCATCAACTTCCTGGGGATAAAAAGGAGGCTGCCTGGTTTGTACTATTCCGAGTCCTCCTAATTGCCTTTTTTAGAGATGGGTGTCATTTGCTCTCATCCAGTCTTTAGCCTCTCTTGTCGTCTACATCTTAGCAAAAAGCTTTTCCACTACATGTTTATGTGATTGGAAAAGTCAGGAAAGTGTAAGGTACTGTTTTCTATCAGTTGGCAAGCTGCGCACACAATCCCAGTGTTGTACAGCTTCCTTCTTCACCTTTCCGATGCTGCCGCTCTCTCCGGCTCCCGGAGCCGAAGAAGCGGCTTCTTCGCGCAAAGACGATTGTACCGCTCACAGTGCTCTCTTAGCGCGGCTTCTGCCAAAAGAAGCCCGGGAGCGGCGCTTAGCTCCGGAGAGCATCGTACCTTCGTCTTTAGCGTCTTATGTGGTCTACATCCTAGCAGAAAGCTTTTCCACTCTGTCTGGCAAGGAAAACCTGCGCCAGCACAGAAAACATCTCCCATCGTGTTGTGGACGTTGCACGGAGTTCGGCCAAGTGTTTGCATGAAGAAAAGAAAAGTTGTCCAAAATAACTTCCTATCGAATGTTCATGTGATTGGAAAAGTCAGGAAAGTGGTAAGGTACTGTTTTCTATCAGTTAACAAGCTGCGCACACAATCCCAGTGTTGTACAGCTTCCTTCTTCACCTTTGCGATGCTGCCGCTCTCTCCGGCTCCCGGAGCCAAAGAAGCGGCTTCTTCGCGCAAAGACGATTGTACCGCTCACAGTGCTCTCTTAGCGCGGCTTGTGCTGAAAGAAGCCCGGGAGCGGTGCTTAGCTCCGGAGAGCATCGTACCTTCGTCTTTAGCGTCTTTTGTGGTCTACATCCTAGCAGAAAGCTTTTCCACTCTGTCTGGCAAGGAAAACCTGCGGGAGCACAGAAAACATCTCCCATCGTTTTCTGGACGTTTTACGGAGGTCTGCCAAGTGTTTGACAAGAAGAGAAGAAAAGTTGTCCAAAACAGCTTCCAATCGAATATTCATGTGATTGGAAAAGTCAGGAAAGTGGTAAGGTACTGTTTTCTATCAGTTGGCAAGCTGCGCACACAATCCCAGTGTTGTACAGCTTCCTTCTTCACCTTTCCGATGCTGCCGCTCTCTCCGGCTCCCGGAGCCGAAGAAGCGGCTTCTTCGCGCAAAGACGATTGTACCGCTCACAGTGCTCTCTTAGCGCGGCTTCTGCCGAAAGAAGCCCGGGAGCGGCGCTTAGCTCCGGAGAGCATCGTACCTTCGTCTTTAGCGACTTTTGTGGTCTACATCCTAGCAGAAAGCTTTTCCACTCTGTCTGGCATGGAAAACCTGCGGAACACAGAAAACATCTCCCATCGTTTTCTGGACGTTGTACGGAGGTCTGCCAAGTGTTTGACAAGAAGAGAAGAAAAGTTGTCCAAAACAGCTTCCAATCGAATATTCATGTGATTGGAAAAGTCAGGAGAATGGTAAGGTACTGTTTTCTATCAGTCGGCAAACTGCGCACACAATCCCAGTGTTGTACAGCTTCCTTCTTCACCTTTCCGATGCTGCCGCTCTCTCCGGCTCCCGGAGCCGAAGAAGCGGCTTCTTCGCGCAAAGACGATTGTACCGCTCACAGTGCTCTCTTAGCGCCGCTTCTGCTGAAAGAAGCCCGGGAGCGGCGCTTAGCTCCGGAGAGCATCGTACCTTCGTCTTTAGCGTCTTTTGTGGTCTACATCCTAGCAGAAAGCTTTTCCACTCAGTCTGGCAAGGAAAACCTGCGCCAGCACAGAAAACATCTCCCATCGTGTTGTGGACGTTGCACGGAGGTCTGCCAAGTGTTTGCATAAAGAAAAGAAAAGTTGTCCAAAATAACTTCCTATCGATTGTTCATGTGATTCGAAAAGTCAGGAAAGTGGTAAGGTACTGTTTTCTATCAGTTGGCAAGCTGCGCACACAATCCCAGTGTTGTACAGCTTCCTTCTTCACCTTTCCGATGCTGCCGCTCTCTCCGGCTCCCGGAGCCGAAGAAGCGGCTTCTTCGCGCAAAGACGATTGTACCGCTCACAGTGCTCTCTTAGCACCGCTTCTGCCGAAAGAAGCCCGGGAGCGGTGCTTAGCTCCGGAGAGCCTCGTACCTTCGTCTTTAGCATCTTTTGTGGTCTACATCCTAGCAGAAAGCTTTTCCACTCTGTCTGGCAAGGAAAACATGCGCCAGCGCAGAAAACATCTCCCATCGTGTTCTGGACGTTGCACGGAGGTCTGCCAAGTGTTTGCATAAAGAAATGAAAAGTTGTCCAAAATAACTTCCTATCGAATGTTCATGTGATTGGAAAAGTCAGGAAAGTGGTAAGGTACTGTTTTCTATCAGTTGGCAAGCTGCGCACACAATCCCAGTGTTGTACAGCTTCCTTCTTCACCTTTCCGATGCTGCCGCTCTCTCCGGCTCCCGGAGCCGAAGAAGCGGCTTCTTCGCGCAAAGACGATTGTACCGCTCACAGTGCTCTCTTAGCGCGGCTTCTGCCGAAAGAAGCCCGGGAGCGGCGCTTAGCTCCGGAGAGCATCGTACCTTCGTCTTTAGCGTCTTTTGTGGTCTACATCCTAGCAGAAAGCTTTTCCACTCTGTCTGACAAGGAAAACCTGCGCCAGCACAGAAAACATCTCCCATCGTGTTCTGGACGTTGCACGGAGGTCTGCCAAGTGTTTGGCATAAAGAAAAGAAAAGCTGTTTAAAACAGCTTCCAATCGAATATTCATGTGATTGGAAAAGTCAGGAGAATGTTAACGTACTGTTTTCTATCAGTTGGCAAGCTGCGCACACAATCCCAGTGTTGTACAGCTTCCTTCTTCACCTTTCCGATGCTGCCGCTCTCTCCGGCTCCCTGAGCCGAAGAAGCGGCTTCTTCGCGCAAACACGATTGTACCGGTCACAGTGCTGTCTTAGCGCGGCTTCTGCCGAAAGACGCCCCGAGCGGCTCTTAGCTCCGGGGTCTCCGTACCTTCCAATTCAATTTTTTCGGCTCCACAAACCAAATGGTATACTTGCAGCAGGAGGGCGGGACATTGAACTGGACTTTCTCCTTTTAGAGAGAAGCTAATGAAAAAGTTTCACCGGAATCAGAGCAGGCTGTAAAACAAGAAAAGTGTCATGGAAATAAGCCAGCCTTATCCTCTTAGCCTTGCTTGTTGTGATTGGCCAAGAAAGAAATGTGTCAACTCGGTGTTCCTGGGTATCACATCAGTAACAGGTACTTCAGCTGCTGTACTTCTCTCCTGAAGTTAAGAACAGAATCCAAGGAATTGTGATTCCATGGTCTCAATTCACTCAATATGGTGCCGAAAAAGGAGTGGAAGGTGCACGGGTCAATTAACTTGAATGGCCTATGTAAATCAGCGGCCACTGTTTTTCTGAAGGCTTCAACAGGTTAGTTGCCTATGTTCTTCTTGGAATTGTTTTAACCTTTGGTCATGTTTTTCTTGGGATTCTTTTACCCTTTTCCCATTAGTTCAGCCTTTGCTCTCAAGCCTTTGCTGACATTTCCAGTATCTCGGTAGCCTGGAAAATGTTGTCTTGATTGATCACATCATTATTCCCTTCCAAGGGTTGTTTTCCTCAAGTCTCAGTTTGGCTGGTTTTCTGCTAGTTGATTGTCAGAGGGCAGCAGGTGTTTTGTACAGAGCAAGTACACAATGCCATAGCTTGCTTCTCTTTGGATTTGGCCTGTCTAGAAAATGGAATGACTGAACATCTCTGAGAGGCTTTTCTCTCGCCATTAGGTTTCACTGGAAGGAGGGCAGATGCAAATAGTCTACCTAAAGTCTTGGCACAGAAGAAAGTAGTGGTTTGCTGCTGCATAGAGCTAGAAGCTTACAAAAGGAAGGCCTTGGGCTGAGGCCCATTACTTTGGCTAAGTAGAAAAGGACTGTGGCAAGGTGAGGCAGCTGACTTCGAGGTAGATCAACAAGTTCTAGAAGCGTTGTGTGTTCACAGCGTGGTGCATGGTGGTTGGTTGAATTGTGTTTGTTATGGCTTAAAGCTATGGAAATGAGAAAGGCCTGAGTGTTTCAAAAGCCTGGTTTTTGCAAGAAAGCAGCTCTCCTTTGCATCTGCCTGGGGACTCTGCATCACCACGGACCCTCACTGCCACTTTGCCAAGGAGACGATCAGTAGGAATGTTGCAGAGCTGCTGTGTGCATCTGAATGGAATGGCAGAGAACGAAGCGCTGGACGTTTCTGGCTTTAGTACAATGCTGCTGCATTGGTGCCAGTTTAGTTGGTTTTCCATCAGTGGCCTTTCTGTCTAGAAGTACACTGCCCAGAGTATTGGATGCCATTTCCTTCCTGTTGTTTTCATACCTTCCTTCAGTTGAAAGGATGATACAACCTTGACATTTTGAAGATCCCTGTTAGGAAGCACTATGCCAGAGGAGTCATCGCTCCCTTTTCTTCTGCCTCCTTTGTCATTTTCAGAGACTCATTTCAAATTTCTGCTCATGTCAAGAAGAATACTGAGACTACTTAGCAGGGTTGACGCTCTCAGCCGCTTTCCTCTTTCCTACTGCTTCATACTGGATGTGACTTCAAGGCCTCGTTTTGTCATCTGCATTTTGCCGTCATCCAAAGCTAAATATTCCAGGCCTGTGAACACAAAAAGAACTCTTAGTCTTTTGCAAGAACTACCCCTAGGAGGATTTGTGTTCACTTTGATCTCTTCAGTGTTTCAGAAAAAAGGAGATTGTACTCTCTTCTTGTGTACTCTCTTCTTGTGCTCTCATTTCCCTCTCTCTGCCTTGCATGCCCCAGTTAATCTACTGCTGTGACTCATTTGGCATCATCTCACGGTGCAAATTCTGCATAGTTTCAAGTCCTTACAAATGCCAGTTGCCAAGGCGCCTATCTAACCATTCAAGGGGCAAAGAATTGTAGGGCTGGCAAGTTCAGGTGCTGAAACTGTAAGTCATGCCATATCAAAGTGACAGAGCAAATCAATTGATCTAGGACTTTCAGGTGGGCACCTCTGAGAATAGCAGCTTGTCAGCAATGACACAGCCATCTTCCTAGCTGTATTCCAGAGAGAGGAAAGGGACACCTTCAATGGTTAATATGTTTGGCATGAGAAAACAGCAAGAAATGTACCGCAAAATACTTGAGTCAGATCAAGTGCGTTTCTCTAGTGAGAATTTTGCACTTGTTCTTTCTTGTCTGTGCCTTTACTTTTCACAGAAGACAGGGGAGCATTTCATTAGTACTGTTCTTTTGTTTTCTTTTGTTGGCCTCCCTCTTTCCACCTGCAATTAACAAATTTGCCTTTCTTTCCTGGCTTCTCTTTCTTTACTTCTACAAGTTGACATGAGGTCATCCAACCTTATCATCAATGTTCTCAGACAGTGGAGAGAAGTAGAAGGTACAGCTAAATGGATAAAAGAAACCCACAAAAATAGACAGGTTTTTACAGTCTTCTGTGAGAACATTAGGACACAAGATGTCTTTGAACTGAGTAATGCTCTATTGATTTAACTTTTAGTCCACTGGTTACTATTATTACACGTGTTTGGCCTTTAGTACAGAGCCTTGGAACTAATCCAGGCCAATACTTGGCTAATTTTGTTTTCTTTCTAGTGAGGACTTTGTTTCTTAAGGAATAGTCCAGAGAAAGAGCGTCCACGGTACAGTTACAGGTCATAAATTCTGGTACAGTTTGTGCTGGTAATAGGTCTAGGAAAGAAAGGTTTGACATCTTTTTTGACTTTCAAATGGAACCATGATTTGAAAAACCTAAGAGTTGCGGCTCCCCCCCCACCCCACAGCCCAAGTACTTCTCTTTGCAATATTACTCAGGGATTACACATCAAAGCCCACCCTGTAAAATACGTTGCAGATACTTTGCAAGAAGTGCAGCTTAGCAGCTAGAGATGATAACGTGGCTTAAATAACATGGTCTAAATATGTCTGTCTACGCAGACATACTCAACAAAGGTTACGATGGCTTAGCTCCTGTGCTCAAGTGAACGTGCATTTTAGAACTTCCCAAGAAGGTGAATTCAACCTCCTTCATTGCTCTCTGCTGGAGTCCCAAGAGAATTTCAGTCTGCTTTTTGTCATTTACAGCTGTCACTGCTTAGCTCTTGAACATGAGACTCCCTTGTGACTGATGAAAGTTGTCTAGTTAAGAGTGGGTGAAAGACATGGTCTTGCTCTAGAAGGAGATGAGAAGGTTTCTGCAGTCTTTGTCATCTCTACTGCTTGTGATTTCTAGACAAAACCAGTGGGAAGTTTTCTGAAGGCAGTCCAGAAGCTGGCAATATGGACAGCTTACAGCCCAACACTTGCTGCAGTGCAACCATGGTGACACCAGAAAGGACTTCAAAAAATTCAAAGGGCAAACAAAGCAGTTGGAAGGAAAAGAACATGAACCATTATTCCATTTTTCTCATCTGTCTTTCTTTAAATCATCATTTTCGTGCAGTTTGGCGGCTTGCGTTGGTATCCCACCAAAGGAGTCTGAGACAGAGTAAGCTTTTGAATGGAGTAGAAGTGAGAAACGCAGGCCAAGTTGCCTTTTTTGCCATCAAATACCAGTTAGGCTTGAACTACCCTTTGCTTAAGGTGCTTAGCTTACACTAAGAATTGATGAGCACATTTTGATGGGAGCAAATTTTACTGTCATGATGACTGAGTAAATTTTGCTGTCACTCAGAATTTTACTGTCGTCTGAATAGCAATGTTTGTGTCCAAATAGTATTTTGTCTCCCGTATCTGCAGCAGGTAAGCCTTTTGCTGTCAGCAGTGTTGCTTAACCTTTCATGTCATATCCCTCTTCACATCCATCTTCTGCTTAAGGCTTATTAATCTACTTTAGAATTGGCAGGTGGAATAAGACTACTTTTCCTTTTTGAAAGCTCATGTCATTTGACCTACTTACAGCAAATAATTCATTAATTGCAAGTCCCCAGCTAGCATCTTTTCGGCATATTCTAACCTTCTAAAGAGTAACAAAAGCACTCTCCAATACTTGACTTTCATATCACAGTGGGAACGCTGGTCCTGTTTGCAAGAAACAATCATGGGTATGGTAAAACAAAAGGAGGGCTTAGAGTTTTCTCTGTTAACCTATAGTGAGCTTGGATTTTGCAATATGCATGAAGTTAATTAACACTGTTATATAAAGTGGCTGATTTAATCAATAAATTGGAGTCAATGCTGATAAACGACAAGGTGGGTTGGCTTCCCTTCGCTTTCAACACAGTGCCAATTCGGGCTGCTTTGATAGGACTAAGTGGCTGCTGCAATCTGCCATCCAGAAGCGGGGCAGGTGAGTTTTGTTTGCAAGGGAAAAGGGCCATGGTTTGTGTTTGGGGGCCTGTGACTGAGAGTGCCGGCTGGCTCCTGAAATTCTTTGATATGCAGGATGATTCCCAGACGCAAGGTGGAAACGCTGCCAAGTCGGGCTGGATTGAAATTACCCAGGGACTCCTGCAATCTGCCATCGAGAAGCGGGGCAGGTGAGTGTTGTTTGCCAGGGAAAAGGGCCGTGGATTGTGTTTGGGGGCCTGTGGCTGGGAGAGGCCGGCTGGCTCCTGAAAATCCACGATACGCAGGATGTTTCTCAGACCCAAGGTAGCAACATTGCCAAGCCGGGCTGGTTTGATAGTAGCAAGTTGCTCCTGCAATCTGCCATGCAGAAGCAGGGCAGGTGACTTTTCTTTGCCAGGGAAAAGGGCCGAGGTTTGTGTTTGGGGGCCTGTGGCCAAGAGTGTCTTGCTGGCTCCTGAAAATCCATGATACGCAGGATGGTTCCCAGACCCAAGGTGGCACCAGTGCCAAGTCGGGCTGGTTTGATATTACCAAGTGGCTCCTGCAATGTGCCATGCAGAAGCGGGGCAGGTGAGTTTTTTTGGCCAGGTAAGAGGGCCGAGGTCTGTGTTTAAGGGCCTGTGGCTGGGAGTGGCCGGCTGGCTCCTGAAAATCCACGATACGCAGGATGGTTCCCAGACCCAAGGTGGCACCAGTGCCAAGTCGGGCTGGTTTGATAGTAGCAAGTGGCTCCTGCAATCTGCCATGATCACATGAAGAAATACTTTCTGGCGTCCGTACTGGGCCATATGCTCTTTCTTCTCTCAACTTCTCCATCACCTCTCATCTGTTTCACATGCGCTATCTTCAAGGTCCACAGGCTACTTTTCACAGCGTCTTCAGGCCTGATGCAGTAAGAATGATGAATAGAACAGAGTTGGGTCTATTTTGCAGTTTGGATAAAATGCTTTCTGCACACAAATCCAAGGAGAAGGTGCTGCCCCGATGCCCAGAAAAACTTTCACTCCTGCTAGTGTTCTACGTCAACCGCAACTTAGTCTGAAAGAAAAGCTTTTTCTCTGAGAGCATCTGAGAGGTTTGCATGAAGCACTGATATCTGACATATGCAATTTTGAATAGGAGAGGAAAAAGAAAACGGCAAGAAGTTCTTAATTTTACTGGTTTCAATTTTAATTTCCGTGCACTTTTTCACAACTTGTCAGCTCAAATGCCCATCCACATCTTTTAGTCATCTGTAAGTCAGTATTCATATAAAATGTGCTTCAAATCAAAAGAATTTCAAATTTGCACTCCAAGTCTCTATGCCTAGATTTATGATTTCCTACACATATTAGATGAAAGGAAGGCCTTTTTTACTGTGGGAGTGCTGGAACACTGGAACGGGTTGCCCAGAGAAGTTGTGGGTGTCCCATCCCTGAAAGTATTCAAGGTCAGCTTGGACGGGGCTTGGAGCAGCAACAAAGGAGAAGCTTGATGGTAGAGAAACAAAGTTGGACTATAGAAGAAACTGAGATTGAAGTATAGGAGCAAGTTTTCTCTCAGCTCTTGGGCTAAATTCAAAGTTGTACAAAATGACATTTATCTGTGATTTTCACTACTGTAACAGAAAGGTTCATGAAAACTGTACAGAAGATAGCAAATTTTAAAAGAGATAAGAATTACAGCATAAAATCCATGGGACGGGTTACAACATGAGACACTCTCTAAGAGAAAATCTCTGTGTTTCAGCACTTCATCATGGTAAGATTTCACAAAGTGCCAAAGAAGGCGGCAAAATATCATTCGGGACATTATTTACTGGAGTTCAGCCTGGCCATTAGTAGGAACTGGGTTTGACCACATCGTGTAGATATACCACACACACTTTCCCTTCACTGAAAAATTACTGTTTACAACGAAGAAGCAATTGACGATCAAAATTGATTGAAAGCATCTTAAACATGTCAAGTATTTCATTGTAGATGATCTGTGATCCAAATGCTTCTTCCACCTTCGAGAGGGACAGAACAATTCTTCCATATCATGATGGTTTCAAATTGTATCAACCAATGTTTTCTGCTGAAAAGATATCATCTATTTTTTTCTATTTTTGGAAGAAAATATTCCTAGACATACAACAGGTGAGAACTAAGTAATTTTAAAGAAGCAAATGACATGAAAATATTCTGTAAATAGAATGAAATGAAAAGCTGTGTTTTAAATAGGAGCTAAATATGAAACAGAATTTCTGTACCAGGCATTTGAATTACTGCACCAGCTCTTTTGCCCATCAAGAGAGGCATTGAGCATTTCCGTCTTTTCCAAGGTGCTCATGATCTGCTATGCTGATCTCTGTGTGTGCCTAGGTGTGTGTGGAAGGGGGGGCATGTGAAGGGGAGTGTGTATGTTTGCTTTACAATTGTTGTGGCAGATTCATGCCTCAGCTCCACATTTTGTTTTAGAAAGGTCACACAGAGTGGATATGAAGTTTACTATCAACAAGAGATCAATTCCCAAATCATCCATTTGACTCTACCTTATAAATCATGTGCTTTGTTGCATATTTTATCAAATCTACTTTCAAGCCAGATGGAGGAAGGAGGATGTGGGAATCCCTCCACCATCTTGCAACTTTTATGCAAGTAGGTTTTCAAGAAAATCATCATTTCTCTTGGAAATATGTCTGGAACAGGCATGATGGTAGTGTCAACCTGTTGGAGTTTTTGTTGCTGGAAGAAGTTGTACAAAAGGATTGGTTTTTACATTGACCGGTTACTGAATCAAGCGCAGGAATACATTGGAAATTCAACTGGGGCTTCCTTTTCCCAGCAGACCACTTCTAGAACGAGCTTGTACAATGAAGCTGACGCTTCTGCTCTCTTTTTGTTTCTTTCCTATTTTTCTTGGCTTCTTTGCCACTCTCTAGACAATTTGTGAACTCTTTTCCCAACTCAAATGGTTTCAATAGTCTGATTGTGAGCATACATTTTTACAAGGAATTTTTAAAATCTTTCCTCGAGTTAAGAAAGAAAAGGACTTAGGTCTTTTTCTTCCCTTATAATATTGCAATGAAATTGATAAATAAAGACCAACTCTTTCTTTTTGTTTTTAACCCAAGTAGATAATTCCCATCCATTCATCCATTTGGTGGACCAATAGTTGCCATGCTGATGGAAGTTGTCACTTCTTAACAATAGACATTCTGTGACTGCTGTCTGTTGACAGCACTTTGGGTGAAGATCCTAACTGGTCTTGGATACACATAGGGAGAAATTTGCTCAGCCAGTGTCAGTCTTAAGCATGCGTATCAGAAGATCTTTCTAGAGCTGGGAATTTTCCCATGAAAGGGATTCAGTTAGGGAAGAGACACTCGTCCCAGAGTTTTGCATTCTTCTTGAACACTGCTTAAGGAACTTAGATGCCGTGTCCATTTGGATCTCTGTCTTCACAGAACTTTGTCATGCAAGTGCTTGAAATGCATCTTGAAGAGAATTCACTAGCACAGAATGAATGAGAGTGGAAGGGCTTGGTGGGGCTAACCAGGCCCAATCCCCCTGCCTAAACCAGGATACCTAGAGCCTCTTGCCCAGGAGTCTATCTGGGTGTACTTTGAATGTCTTCAAAGATCCAGGCTCCACAATCTTTCTGGGCAGTCTGTGCCGTGGTTCAGTCACCCTCACAGTAAAGAATCATTTGCTGATGGTCAATGGCAATCTCCTGTATTTCAGAGAGTGCCCACTGCCTCTTGTTTTTTCACTCAGCATCACTGAAAAGACACTGGTTCCCTCCCCTTTGCACTATTGCTTCCATATGGATGCGTGCTGCCATGTAGAGATATGTCAAAAACCTCCCTGAAGCCCAGGCAGATAATATTCCCTTCATCTACCAGTCAAGTTGATTCATCAGAGGAGTTTAAAGTGATGTTCCAGCATGAAATTCCCCTGAAAAATCATGCTAACTACATGATTTTGTCGTCTTGCATGTGCCTGGCAAGGTTTCCCAGGAAGAGCTGCTTCATCAACTTCCTGGGGATAAAAAGGAGGCTGCCTGGTTTGTACTATTCCGAGTCCTCCTAATTGCCTTTTTTAGAGATGGGTGTCATTTGCTCTCATCCAGTCTTTAGCCTCTCTTGTCGTCTACATCTTAGCAAAAAGCTTTTCCACTACATGTTTATGTGATTGGAAAAGTCAGGAAAGTGTAAGGTACTGTTTTCTATCAGTTGGCAAGCTGCGCACACAATCCCAGTGTTGTACAGCTTCCTTCTTCACCTTTCCGATGCTGCCGCTCTCTCCGGCTCCCGGAGCCGAAGAAGCGGCTTCTTCGCGCAAAGACGATTGTACCGCTCACAGTGCTCTCTTAGCGCGGCTTCTGCCAAAAGAAGCCCGGGAGCGGCGCTTAGCTCCGGAGAGCATCGTACCTTCGTCTTTAACGTCTTATGTGGTCTACATCCTAGCAGAAAGCTTTTCCACTCTGTCTGGCAAGGAAAACCTGCGCCAGCACAGAAAACATCTCCCATCGTGTTGTGGACGTTGCACGGAGTTCGGCCAAGTGTTTGCATGAAGAAAAGAAAAGTTGTCCAAAATAACTTCCTATCGAATGTTCATGTGATTGGAAAAGTCAGGAAAGTGGTAAGGTACTGTTTTCTATCAGTTAACAAGCTGCGCACACAATCCCAGTGTTGTACAGCTTCCTTCTTCACCTTTGCGATGCTGCCGCTCTCTCCGGCTCCCGGAGCCAAAGAAGCGGCTTCTTCGCGCAAAGACGATTGTACCGCTCACAGTGCTCTCTTAGCGCGGCTTGTGCTGAAAGAAGCCCGGGAGCGGTGCTTAGCTCCGGAGAGCATCGTACCTTCGTCTTTAGCGTCTTTTGTGGTCTACATCCAAGCAGAAAGCTTTTCCACTCTGTCTGGCAAGGAAAACCTGCGGAACACAGAAAACATCTCCCATCGTTTTCTGGACGTTTTACGGAGGTCTGCCAAGTGTTTGACAAGAAGAGAAGAAAAGTTGTCCAAAACAGCTTCCAATCGAATATTCATGTGATTGGAAAAGTCAGGAAAGTGGTAAGGTACTGTTTTCTATCAGTTGGCAAGCTGCGCACACAATCCCAGTGTTGTACAGCTTCCTTCTTCACCTTTCCGATGCTGCCGCTCTCTCCGGCTCCCGGAGCCGAAGAAGCGGCTTCTTCGCGCAAAGACGATTGTACCGCTCACAGTGCTCTCTTAGCGCCGCTTCTGCCGAAAGAAGCCCGGGAGCGGCGCTTAGCTCCGGAGAGCATCGTACCTTCGTCTTTAGCGACTTTTGTGGTCTACATCCTAGCAGAAAGCTTTTCCACTCTGTCTGGCATGGAAAACCTGCGGAACACAGAAAACATCTCCCATCGTTTTCTGGACGTTGTACGGAGGTCTGCCAAGTGTTTGACAAGAAGAGAAGAAAAGTTGTCCAAAACAGCTTCCAATCGAATATTCATGTGATTGGAAAAGTCAGGAAAGTGGTAAGGTACAGTTTTCTATCAGTCGGCAAACTGCGCACACAATCCCAGTGTTGTACAGCTTCCTTCTTCACCTTTGTGATGCTGCCGCTCTCTCCGGCTCCCGGAGCCGAAGAAGCGGCTTCTTCGCGCAAAGACGATTGTACCGCTCACAGTGCTCTCTTAGCGCCGCTTCTGCCGAAAGAAGCCCGGGAGCGGCGCTTAGCTCCGGAGAGCATCGTACCTTCGTCTTTAGCGTCTTTTGTGGTCTACATCCTAGCAGAAAGCTTTTCCACTCTGTCTGGCAAGGAAAACCTGCGCCAGCGCAGAAAACATCTCCCATCGTGTTGTGGACGTTGCACGGAGGTCTGCCAAGTGTTTGCATAAAGAAATGAAAAGTTGTCCAAAATAACTTCCTATCGAATATTCATGTGATTCGAAAAGTCAGGAAAGTGGTAAGGTACTGTTTTCTATCAGTTGGCAAGCTGCGCACACAATCCCAGTGTTGTACAGCTTCCTTCTTCACCTTTCCGATGCCGCCGCTCTCTCCGGCTCCCGGAGCCGAAGAAGCGGCTTCTTCGCGCAAAGACGATTGTACCGCTCACAGTGCTCTCTTAGCGCCGCTTCTGCCGAAAGAAGCACGGGAGCGGCGCTTAGCTCCGGAGAGCATCGTACCTTCGTCTTTAGCGTCTTTTGTGGTCTACATCCTAGCAGAAAGCTTTTCCACTCTGTCTGACAAGGAAAACCTGCGCCAGCACAGAAAACATCTCCCATCGTGTTCTGGACGTTGCACGGAGGTCTGCCAAGTGTTTGGCATAAAGAAAAGAAAAGCTGTTTAAAACAGCTTCCAATCGAATATTCATGTGATTGGAAAAGTCAGGAGAATGTTAACGTACTGTTTTCTATCAGTTGGCAAGCTGCGCACACAATCCCAGTGTTGTACAGCTTCCTTCTTCACCTTTCCGATGCTGCCGCTCTCTCTGGCTCCCGGAGCCGAAGAAGCGGCTTCTTCGCGCAAACACGATTGTACCGGTC